>NC_138769.1:513248213-513625713 GCF_965119305.1 Pelophylax lessonae
GTCAAGCGTGTTTGATGGCAACCAGGTGAGAAGTATAAAGACAAGTGTGTCTTGCCTACAGTCAAGCATGTTGGTGGGAGTGTTGTCGTCTGGGGCTGCATGAGTGCAGCCTGCACTGGGGAGCTACAGTTCATTGAGGGAACCATGAATGCCAACATGCACTTTGACATACTGAAGCAGAGCATGATCCCCTCCCATTCAGAGACTGGGCCGCAGGGCAGTATTCAAACATGATAATGCCCCCAAATACACCTCCAAGATGACCACTGCCTTGCTAAAGAAGCTGAGGGTAAAGGTGATGGACTGGCCAAGCATGTCTCCAGACCTAAACCCTATTGAGCATCTGTGGGAGATCCTCAAGTGGAAGGTGGAGGAGTGCAATGCCTCTAACATCCACCAGTTCCGTGATGTCATCATGGAGGAGTGGAAGAGGACTCCAGTGGCAACCTGTGAAGCTCTGGTGAACTCCATGCCTGAGAGGGTTAAGGCAGTGCCGGAAAATAATGGTGGCCACACAAAATATTGACACTGTGGGCCCAATTTGGACATTTCACTTAGGGGTGTACTCACTTTTGTTGCCAGCGGTTTAGACATTAATGGCTGTGTTGAGTTATTTTGAGGGGACAGAACATTTACACTGTTATACAAGCTGTACACTCACTTCTTTACATTGTAGCAAAAATATTTACAAAAATGTGAGGGGTGTACTCACTTTTGTGAGATACTGTATGTGACATTATTCACTGAGCTGTGTTGTTTATGGAGTAAGGTTAATATGTTGTAATGCTATCTTGCCAATAGATGTCACTAGAATACTTTTTTTTTGCACTGTGTTGTTAGAATCAGCAAACAAGCACTGAGTTTCTTACAATATGTATTCACATTGAGAATAAGCTCTGTGTCAAAATCTTCTGCAATCTGAAAGTTTGCTACCGGGTCGCATGTGGGAAAAGATAAGAATGGTCTATACATGCCAGTGTGGAAGTGCTATGCTATACAGATGCTGAAACATTTCTACAGGTTCTTTAAAATTGTATTAGTTGGTATGCATACAGTATGTTATCAGCCACAGCTTGTCGATAGGTATCATGAAACATTATTAGTTTCTGTGGGCTTGGTTTACTAAAATTGGAGAGTGAAAAATCCAGTGCAGTTGTGCATAGAAACCAATCAGCTTTCCGGTTTTATTTTTAAAGCTTTAAAACAAGCTGAAGTTAGAAGCTGATTGGCTTTGTTTTTACAATAGTGGTAACTGTAAGAGCCTTAATCATAATCTCTACTGCATCCCAGAACTCTCGCAACCTAGGGTACAATATGTAAGAAGTTACCTTCTGCTTCCAAACATCTCCACAAGTCTGTTTATTATTTTTTTTTCTATTCTACTTGACCCCCATATTACGGTAAACTGTGGCAGTGATTTTCAGTGCATAGCTCTCAACTGTCTCTGATTTCGAGGGACTGTCCCTGATTTGGAATGAACTCCCTCTGTCCCTCTTTCCTTCTCATTTATCCCTTATTTTGGTCTGATCTATATACAGTGGGGAAAATAATTATTTGATTCCCTGCAGATTTTGTAAGTTCGCCCACTTACAAAGAAATGAAGGGTCTATAATTGTTATCATAGGTGTATTTTAAATGATAGAGACACACTATCAACCAAAAATCCAGAAAAGACACATGATACAAATGTTATAAATTGTGTTGCAGTTCAGTGAGTAAAATAAGTATTTGATCCCCTACTAATTAACAATAATTCTAGCTCCCACAGACTGGCTACAGAATGTGCTCATATGGTACACAGATTAGTACTGTCAATTTAAGGTGCTCCTAAAGACAACTCATTATGTGCAGAAAAGACACCTGTCCACAGAATCCTTCTTTTATTCAAACTCTTTATCATGGGCAAGACCAAAGAGCTGTCAAAGGACGTCAGGGACAAGATTGTAGACCTGCACAAGGTTGGAATGGGCTACAAGACCATCAGCAAGAAGCTTGGTGAGAAGGAGACAACTGTTGGAACAATTCTTCACAAATGGAGGAAATACAAAATGCCATCAACCGCCTTCAGCCTGGAGTTCCATGCAAGATTTCCCCTCATGGGGTGAGGATGATTTTGAGAAAAGTGAGGTATCAGTCCAGAACTACACTGGAGGAGCCTGTGAATGATCTCAAGGTAGTTGGGACCACAGTCACCAAACAAACCATTGGCAACACAATACGCCACCATGGATTGAAATCCTGCAGCGCTTACAATGTCCCCCTCCTCAGGAAGGCACATTTACAGTCCCGTCTGAAGCTTGCCAATGAACATCTAAATGATTCAGAGAAGGATTGGGAGAAGCTGCTGTGGTCAGATATGACCAAAATTGAGCTATTTGGCATTGCAATTGCTGTGTTTGGAAGAAGAAAAGTGCTGACTAGGACCATAAGAACACCATCCCTACAGTCAAGCACAGAGGTGGAAACATGATGCTTTAGGTCTGTATCTCTGCTAAAGATACAGGCAGACTTTGACACATTGAGGGGCCAATGGACGGGGACCATGTATTGTAAAATCTTGGATGAGAACCTTCTTCCCTTAGCCAGAACATTGAAGATGGGTCTTCCAGTATGACAATGACCCAAAACATACTGCCAAGGTAAAAAAGGAGTGGCTCAAGAAGAAGCACTTAGCACGTTAACTGTTATGGAGTGGCCTAGCCAGTCTACAGATCTTAATCCTATATAAAATGTATGGAGGGAGCTGAAACTTCGAGTTGCCAAGAGACAGCCAAGAAACCTGAAGGAGAAGATCTGTAAAGAAGAGTGGACCAAAATCCCTCCTGAGATGTGTGCAAACCTGGTAACCAACTACAAGAAACGTCTTACCTCTGTGCTTGCCAACAAGGGTTATGTTTTGCTTGGGTATCAAATACTTTTTTTAGTCACTGAACTGCAACTCAGTTTATAACATTTGTATCATGTGTATTTTCTGGATTGTTGACTGATATTCTATCGCTAACATTTATAAGTGGGCAACCTTTGAAAAATCTGCAGGGGATCACATCATTATGTTCCCTATTGTAGTTGTACATAAAATGCACTTTTTTTCTTTCAAAAAGTGTTTCCCGGTGATAAACCTTCCATCCGATTTCTGCATTGCTGCATATGTTAATTTCAGAAACCTGTATAAAGGAATAGTAGTGGTAAAAAAAGCACTTGTGGGTTTAACAAATCATTTTTTTGTATACTTCTCCTTCAAGGGGGTGTGACAGGGGTTGTGTCCTATGCCTACATACTTAATAGGTGTTCTTGTTCCCACCTCGAAAAAAGGTCAGTTTCGTGTTGCAGAAGCTAGCTGTCATATCTGGATTTGGAGAAACACCACATGGGCCTCAGCCCAAGGAGGCAATGTTTTTGGGAGACAATAGCATGCCTTCTGTTTTATATTGTTTTCAGATTTTTATCCTGTTTTGCTGTAGTCTATCAATAATATGCAACTGAAATACACAGCACTTCCCAGCTATTCAACCTACAACCTACAAGACGTTAATTTACTCTTTCACACAGTGTATATAATGTTTGAGGCATGCGCTGAAATAGTACCAATAGTTTTGGTACACTGGAGCAAAGTGTCGGTGGTGTCACAGAAAATAAAAAAATACATCAGCATTGGTGGTGTTACTGGAAGGAAAAAAATGCCCCAGCATCAGTGGTGTAACTGAAAAGAAAAAATGTCTCTGCGTCAGTGATGTCAATGGAAGGAAAAAATGCCCCAGCTTTGGTAGTGTCGCTTGAAGGAGAAATAGTCCCTCCGTCTGTGGTGCACTAAAAAAAACGCTCCAGCATTGGTGGTGTCACTGAAAAGAAAAAATACTCCTGAATGGAAAAAAAATGCACCAGCGTCAGTGATGTCACAGAAAGAAAAAAATATCACAATATGGTGTCACTGAAAGGAAAAATTGTCCCTGCATCGGTGGTATCATTGGAAGGAAATAATGCCTTGAATGAGTCACTTTTGGTGGCAGTACCACCTGCTGAATGTAATATGACGTTAAATGTTTGCTGTGGCATATGTACAGCCCCGAGCAGCTGCATCTCCATGTTCAGGTGGGTGGTTGGGGGCAGTAAAACTGTGGTGCCTGTTTTACCACCCCCCTGCCCACCCATGTGAATGACCTCAGCTGCAAAGGCAGCCGGACACCACATCCAGGAAGTCAGGAAGCTAGACAGAATCTGGCATTGATTATAACAAAAAGCCTGTATCGTTTGCATAAATGTGTGAGTGTAATCTTGATTTTCAATTCATTAAACTGTAAAACGGATTTACACTATTGTGCATTTCTCCATTTTGATTTTATAACGTGCTGCTATCTGCTGGGAGTATTATCCACTAGACCTCCAGGGATTTCATCTGGTTTCTTACTAGGACATAAGCTATTCTGACCTTCTATGCTGTATGGTATAGGGGGTCAATTTTGTCCGGTAAGTGGAACATCTAAAGGGGGTGGATCTGCACCTACACTGCACTGGATTGTTGGCACGGTTTTGCACAGAAATTTTGGCACTTTAATTTTTGGGACTACTTTCACTGGCCGCTTGCTGAATGCACTTTATATTTATCAATATACTTGGACTATTATTATTTCACACTGGTCACTCGCTAAATGCACTTTATATTTATTGATATCTTTGGACTTTCTCGTGGAATTATTTATGATTAAGTGTTTCACTATATATGGTTGATTGATTGTAATCTTCACCATTATAATTTTTATTGCAATTATTTTGCACATTGCACTTTCACTTGTGTGTGTGTTACATCTTATATGTTTATCTTTGATGTGTATCATTTAATCACGACCTTTTTGCGCTGTGTACATGTCCAGGAAATGTTCCAAGTGATTGTCCCTTCACTTTCTGCACAATACCTTATTGTGGATAGAGTACACAGAATTCCCAAACCTTCATTCTTGGCTGATGATATGCCTAGAGACATTCTCTTGCGGGTACACTATTACAAAACAAAAGAAGCCATTATGGCGCAATTTTGCAAAATAGACCAGAGACCCCCAGCCTATACATCTGTCCAGATTTTGTCAGATTTATCCTGCCACACTCTTCAACGTAGGAGACAACTGGCCAAAATTACCAAGTCTTTGAGAAATCACCAAATTATATGAAATTGCTTATTTCATATAACGGTACCACTGTTCCTGTTTCCACAATGGATGAAGGTCTTGCCTTCCTAAGGCAATGGGACATAATACCTGAAATGTCTCCCTCTCCAAACTTCATTCCTATTCAACCTAGAGATACATCTCAAAATGACTGGCAAGTTGTAACCCAAAGACGCCCTCCACATAGGATGAGACATGAAGCGGGTCCCTCTCCCACCCCTCGACGTTCCACCTAATCCCAGCGGTTCTTAGTGGATCTTCCACCATACCCCATGTTCCTAAGGATATAGTTACATATAGTTACATAGTTACATAGTTAGTGAGGTTGAAAAAAGACATCAGTCCATCCAGTTCAACCTATGATGCGTGTGTGTGTGTGTTTGCTTTTAACCGTACATTGTATACCCCTGTATGTTGTGGTCTTTAAGGTGTCCATCTAATAGTTTTTTGAAACTATCAATGCTCCCTGCTGATACGACTGCTTGTGGAAGAGAATTCCACATCCTTACCGTTCTTACAGTGAAGAACCCCTTACGCACTTTAAGGTTAAACCGCCTTTCCTCTAGTTTTAGTGAGTGGCCATGTGTCTTATTGTATCTCCTTTCTCTGAATAGTTTGTTCCTTATGCTCGGGTCACCAGTACAGTATTTGTACATTGATATCATATCCCCCCTCAATCGTCTTTTCTCCAGAGAGAAAAGGTTCAGTGCTTGTAGTCTTTCCTCATAGCTGATGTCCTCCATTCCCCTAATTATTTTTGTTGCCCTTCTCTGGACTTTCTCCAATTCCAGCACATCCTTCCTGAGGACCGGTGCCCAGATATCAATTAGTATATCCCTGGTTCTGTTCCTAGTTCCTATTTTTGCATTTGCTTTTTTCTTTGCTCTTTTTGTTTCTGCTCATTGTTTTAACACAGGATACCTTCTACAGTCTGCATGGGATTTCTTACAGTCCACGCTCAACCCAAGTGACCCAGGACTTGACGCTCGTCTACACAATCACCGGACAGCAACAATGAGGATTTCCCCTCTGATAGCCTTGGATCCAAGTAAGGCCACATTTTCTCCTGCACAAACCTTTAATCCATATTTTCTGTGATGATTACATGCTTATCACTCAACGCTAAGGGATTGAACCATCCCGCCAAATGCCGCTCCATGTGGCAGGAAGCCCTCACACATAACGTGGACATCTTATGTGTTCAAGAAACACACTTTGAAGCCTCTAAAAGTCCTATGTGCTCCAATCATAACTTTCCCCATGTCTTCCTCTCCTGTGTAAGCAATAAAACAAAAGGAGTCTTAATTGGGGTGCGGGATACAGTTAGTTTCCACCTCCATAGCTCCACCATTGATGAAAACGGAAGATTCATCATACTTACATGTGATGTCAACTCCAAGCCTTACACGATTGTATTCCTCTATGCTCCTAATGTCCACCAGATTTGTTTCCTCAATAAACTTTTCAAAAAAATATGTCTCAAATACGGTGGAATTATTGTTTGCGGAGACTTCAATGCTGTACCTTATTCACTTCTGGATGCTTCCAAAGGCCCTTCTAGAGGTCGCCAGGAACTTGGTAGTCTGCTCCACAGAGAGGACTTATTTGATATCTGAAGATGCAATCATTCCAATGAGAGAGACTACACCTTCTTTTCTCCCAGACACAATTCGTACTCCAGAATAGACCTGTTCCTAACAGACAAATGGTTGTTTCAGAAGATTGTAAGATCACATATTTTCGATATTACATGGTCTGAACATGCACCCATTTTGATTTCTGTGTCTGACGGTCCAGAGGGCGGTAATCCCAACCCAGTCTGGAGATGTAATACTAAACTACTACAAAACCCTGAATGTATTAAGAAACAATCTGCTAATCTTACAGAGTACTTCCGTTTTAATGCCCCTTCTACTTCTTAATCCCCAAGATATAGCGGACCACTTTGCTGAATATTACGGAACCCTATATAACTTAAGAGACGATAATACTATGTCTCACCCTACTGAATCTCATATTTCCGACTTTTTGGATACTCCTAACCTTCATTCCTTGACCCCACACCAACTGCAACTACTTAGTGACCCTATTTCAGAGCAAGAAATTTGTAGAGTTATAGCATCTCTCCCACAAAACAAATCCCCTGGTCCTGATGGACTACCCAATGAGTACTATAAATCTTTTTCTACGATCCTTGCTCCTTATATATCTTCGGTGTTCGCCCGAGCTGCTGCCTCTTCCGCCTTTCCCAAGGAAAGGCTGCAAGCCTACGTAATCACCATTCCCAAACCAGGGAAAGAACCAATTACGCCAGCTAATTTTCGACCCATATCCCTCTTAATTCAGACGTCAAAGTCTATGCAAAAATTCTTGCCCTTAGATTATCTGACATTATTCCACTATTGATTAAGAATGACCAACAAGGGTTTGTAAAGGGGAGGCAGCCCTCGGACGCAACCCGAAGAATTTTGAATGTGATTCATTGTGCAGAGACCTCCCGAACGCCTTCTCTGTTGTTATCTCTTGACGCAGAGAAGGTGTTCGATAGGGTGGAATGGCATTATATGGACATGGTGTTATCCCGAATAGGGTTTTGTGGGGAAATCAAGTCTGCTATAATGGCCCTGTATTCTTGCCCATCATCCAGAGTGTGTACATCTGGTCTCCTCTCTAAATCCTTCCTAATTACCAATAGTACCCGCCAGGGATGTCCGCTTTCGCCTACTATTTTTGATCTCATGATTGAGCCACTGGCCGAGTCCATTCATCAACACCCCTCAATTTCTGGATTCCAAATCGGGGAGGAGAACCATGTGGTCAGCCTTTTTGCTGATGACGTGATCCTCCTCCTGACAAACCAGAAAAGTCCCTACCTGCAGTGACTAATTTACTTGACGTTTTCAGTTCCATATCCTATTATAAAATTAATTATTCTAAATCTCTTATTCTAGACTTAGGAATGGCCACTAAAGTGAAATTTAAGCTCCAGTCTTCTTACCCATTCATATGGGCGAAGGACGGGATCCCATATTTGGGGATCACATTAACCCCTAAATTACACCTAATGGCCTGCGCAAACTAGGAACCTTTGATTACTAAAATTCACTTGCAACGAAATAACATGACGCACTCTACTTTATCATAGGTAGGTAGAATTGCGGCATACAAAATGTCTATCCTTCCACAGATTCTGTACTTCTTTAGGGTCCTTCCCATCCCCATCCCAAAAAAGTACATAACGGCCCTCACAAAATTATTAACCCAGTTCATTTGGCTACACAAAAAACCAAGGTGCGCAAGGAAACACCTTATTGCTCACAAATTAACAGAGGGCGTGGGGCTCCCGAATTTGCATGATTATAGGCTAGCGGCCATTATAGAACAACTAGGTTACTGGTTTAAGCGATCCGATAGACCTCGATGGGCAGATATTGAGACGTCGCTATGCAATGTTCCAGATCTGGCATCATTTCTATATATGGATCACTTAGCTCCTGGAAATACTTCTTCCCTCTCTCCACCCATGGTAGCTTCTGTATTAGCATGGTGCCACATTATGAACAGTGCCGATAGGGATCCCCCTATTGATGTTCCACCAATACCAATACAAAATTTGGAATCTAGAATTCCCTTTCTATACACTAAAACCCTAATCAGCTATGGAATTAAATATGTTCAAGATTTTTACACAGATGGTCACCCCCGTAAGTGGTCAGACACACAGGGTCGTTTTTCCCTCCTTCCCAAACTATATTTTATTTGCTTTCGCATTTCACAATTTCTGTCTAAATACCCCTTACCTGTTTTATACGTTTACCCCTCTGTTTGGGCTTTCCTCGCGGCTCCAACACATAGGAAAGGTGGTATCTCTCTTATACAATGCTCTCCAATATAAAACAGAATTCCAGCTTTCAGTGGCTATCCAGAAGTGGAATAAAGACCTAGACACGTCACATTCATTGTCGGACTGGCAGAGGGCGATTCAATCTAACTATCGCTTTTCTAAATGTGTGGGTCATTGGGGAACGATGCTTAAATTGCTTCACAGATGGCATTACACGCCGTACAAACTCTCCAAATTCTCGCCCCATCATTCTGACCAATGTTGGAGACAGTGCGGACAGGTGGGGAATCTAACCCATATTATGTGGAAATGTCCATGTCTATCGGGATACTGGAAGCTTATCTTTCAAATGATTTCCTCCTTAACAGGGATTATACAAAAACCCTTAATGGGTCTGGCCCTACTCAATCTTGGGATCGATAAATTTCCTTTATCTATGAGACAAGTTGTGTGCCACATATTACTAGCGGCACGCCACAACATACTAGTCAATTGGGGCACTCAAAACCAAATCAACATATCTGACGTTAGATTAGCGGTTAATCGCAATCACCTGTTTGAATGCCTACTAGCAATTAATCAGGGCTCAGGTGCAGCCTTCGATATCAGATGGAAGATGTGGACGGACTTTAAAGGGTAACATAACTGACTGATCACTACATTATCGTCTAGAGGTGGACATCTCGTTACAACGGGGCCTGGTCGGGATACCGGCGTTCCCTCCCCCCTGTACAGTTAGTTCCCATTGGGGGCACGGGGGTGAAGGGGACATCGGTGGATAGACCAGTGCACCGCCCTCCCCTTCTACAAGATATCATCTTCTTTCTTGTCTATGAAGCTCCTTTACCACGTTCCTCATTTTAACGCTTGATTTTGACATATTTTCTGACTGTATGGAGATACTGTAATGCATTTGATAATTATATCCTGTGTATTTCTGTTTTATTAGTGCATGTTGCACCACATTGAATTTGTCATGTTCTTTGGTTTCTTGTTTGTTTATGTAAAAACGTAATAAAAATGTATTGATAAAAAAAAAACTACTTTGATAGACACAAAAATAATTTGGTCATGGGTTGCACAGAAGTAAACCGGCAGGGGTTTCTCAGAAATAAAATCATCCTTACTGAGCGTCTGCGTGTAAAGGACAGCTTTATGGTGTGGAGTTTTATTTACTAAGCTTTACTGCTGTATATCTTAGACTTCATAATTGACAGAAGCTTCACCCTGCAAAATCATTTCCTGTTTTTCAGGAAGTGTGTCTGTGTAAAGCTTAGGCCACTGACAATAGTGAAGGGGAAATATTGTTATTAGCAGTTCTGTAAAAGGATGGTCACATTATAACCTTTGTCAAATATTAATAACCATTCAGGCAATTAAATCATCCAAGTATGAAAATACTGCAGGGCAAAGAGAACTCAATTGTTTTCTCTCTAGGGGCAGCTTACAATTTTATTGTTATTGCTCTATAACTGCACTGTGTATTCATGGACAGATAATGCTGCATTCATCGCACTGCTTCTCTAGTCTAAGGATGTACGCATCATTCAAAAAAAAAAAATAACAGAAATAACTACAAAACTATAAAGCCAAAAGTAGGGATCCTATAGTAGCACTGCGTGACTTCTGTTTAAAAGGAAATCTGTCTTTTATTCTTTAAATATCTTTTAGCCATACATATAAAAGGTCAGCCTAATGTAAATAAAATTGTTAGTGCATTACAGAAATGAGTTCTAGAGATCGTTTTTAATTATATTTGTGCATTGGGTACAATGTTTGCTTGCTATTAAACATTTAGGCCCTATTCACACTTAATGATCTGGAATCGCCAGCGGAATTGCCGCAATTCTGTCCACAATTCCTAATCAAGGTAAAAAGCTCAACACACATTTGGGCGCCAAAAATCGCGTGATGCTCATTGCCTAAAAAGATGCATGAGCTTCTTTTGCATGATAAACGCACTTAGCGCAGCCCATTCACTTGAATGCACGACATGCAGTATCACGCAGACAAAATTGTGAGCGGTAAAGTGAGTTTCCAATAAGCAAGATGTGAACGAGGTCTTAAAGGCATTGTATACTTTAATATTTTTATGTTGTTTTAACTAGGTATTAGTATAGTTATATTCCCTGTGTCATTTGTTTGCCTTACCTTGTAATGATGGACTCACATGTTGTGGTTTCAGTATGCAGTGTCATGGCTGATCGATTGCCCTATGTTCATGTATTATTTTATCAAGCTTGTCTTTTATCGCTAAACAGACACTTCTTGTTCCGGGTCACAGTGTCCAGTCTATGTGTTGCATGTGGGAGTGTGAACGGGAGGAAACAGGGATCTCTTTGTAAAAGAAGCTGACCATCCATTATACATGCGCGATGCTCATCGCCTAAAAAGGTGCATGAGCTTCCTTTGCATGATAAACGCATATAGCACAGCCCATTCACTTGAATGCACGACATGCAGAATCACGCACACAAAATCATGAGCGGGAAAGCGAGTTCCCACTACACAAGATGTGAACGGGGTTTAAAGGCATTGTATACTTTATAATTTTTATGTTGTTTTAACTAGGTATTAGTATAGTTATATTCCCTGTGTCATTTGTTTGCCTTACCTTGTAATGATGAACATGCATGTTGTGGTTTTGCCACATGTAGTGTCATGGCTGATCGATTGCCCCATGTTCATGTATTAACTTACCAAGCTTGTTCCTAATCACTAAACAGACACTTCTTGTTACAGGTTACAGTGTCCACTCCATGTGTTGCATGTGGGAGTGCGAATGGGATGAAACAGGGATCTCTTCGTAAAATAAGCTGGCCATCCATTATACAATTTTCCTGTTCAATTTACATTAGATTTACCATCACCTATGTAGTGCAAGGGCCTGCCTAATTGCAAACAAATTGAAAGTGTTTAGGTTTGACCACTTGATCACATTATATGATTTTGGTAAATCTAAAAGAAAATTGCATAAAAAAGTTGTATAATATATAGCCATCCTTACTCTGCATTTTTCTGTCTGTCTCAGATCGAATTTCTATTTAGTTTTTACCTGCAGAGCACTAGAATGAGAGACCCAGAGATTGTGGGATATTTAGTTTCTTCACAGGAAGTCTCAGTTCTCACACTACACACAAAGTTCATGCTTTAACCTGTGCAGTGCCATGTGGCTTGACTTAAATTGAAATTTCTGACACTGGACTGTGAAGTCCAGTCATATGATGATGCTGTACTGCACTGGTGATAGTATGTAAAAAAAAAAAAAAAAAATTGAGAATAAAATTTTTTATTGAATTTGTTAATTTTCCAAGAAATTGTGACAAATAAATTGCATCTTCTCTATGCATTCCATATTTCTGTAGAGCTTCAGGAGAAAGGGGAATGAGCCATGGAGATTTGGAGTTTATATAGAGCTGAGCTCTCTCACTGTCAGTATGTACAGGGTGCCTGAGATTTCTTTAAACAATTAACACCTCTTTGAGTTCTCTGTTTTTCACTTCCTGAATTTTTGCCTAGGGAAGGATGACTTATTCAGGGCTTTCCGTGCAACATTTGCACATATATTGCGCATGCGCTGACACGCCACGGGTCTGTAGCATCTAGTAGAGACCTGCATCATGTTAACCAATACATGAGATACACCCCCCCCATAGGTCCCATAGGTTGCAGGATCTGGTTTCAATACGGCAGCATAGAAGACTTATCAGGGGTTATTAATTATTGTAGCTAAGTAGGGTGAAGTTTCTCTAAGTTTGGTCTTATTGGTCTCCAAGTACCAGTGTTTACTGAGCAGGGGTCTTCAACCTTTGGCCCTCCAGTTGTTCAGTAACTACAATTCCCATTATGCCTAGCCATGTCTGTGAATGTCAGAGTTTTGCAATGCCTCATGGGATGTGTAGTTCTGCAACAGCTGGAGGCCCGTAGTTTGAGGATCCCTGCTCTAGAGATATGCACTTATATACTGCCTGCACAGCTTTGTATTCAGAGTAGCACTACAATATCTGTCTTGACCTAAGCACACCTGACTGCCTCACTCTTGCTGCCCACCAGAAGCACCGGATTTGAAGTATCATAACAGGTCAGTAGATGTCCCTGCCGAGGGAAGTTGAGTATTATGTTGTAAGTTGTGTGACAATCTAATAGTCACAATAGTTTGTTCATCATAATGCTCCTATGTAAAATCAAGTAGAGCGCATTGCTGTTCTACCATCATCTAACAGTGCCACCATTATGAGTACATGAACTGATACAATTCAGATATGACAGTGAAAAAATAATTGAAAAATGTTTAAATTGACTGCCTACAATGAGATATGTTCAGTCCAGTTATCCTTAATGCAATAGTACTAAATGGTCTGTAGAATACAGAATGGATATAATATAGCTGTGGCCTGTGTTCATGGTGTCCAATCATTATAAATAGTCATTAATCACAATTTACCACAAGATGGCGCTATAACCTCTCATTATTGTTCTCTCAGCTTTCTTCATTATATTGCAATGTCATTTACTGAATAGTAAAAGTGCACAGTGAAAATCCACTTTCAGTTTCATTCAATAAACAATTCCTTTTCTTAATGACACTTCTTAAGGGAAGCTAAAATGGTTTTCATTCAGTTTTATTCTAGTAGCTTTTTCATATAATTTTTAAAGACAGCTGTTATGCTAGTTTATAGTTTGTGTATGCAAAGTCCTGTGAGGGCCTATATCACTTGGAATGTTTGTATTAACCTCAGGTACCACTTTTCTACATTTCTACATTGCTTGTTTGTGTGTGTGTGTGTGTATATATATATATATATATATATATATATATATATTGCTCAAAAAAATTAAAGGAACACTTTGAAAACACAGCAAATCTCAATAGGGAAAAATATCATGCTGAATATCTCTACTGATATGGACTGGGTAATGTGTTAGGAAGGAAAGGCTGCAACATCATTTAATTGAAATGAAAATGTTAAATCTACAAAGGGCTGAATTCAAAGACACCAGGTGCAGCAGGCTAGTCCATTTTGCTGAAATTTTATTGCAGCAACTCAAAATAGTACTCAGTAGTTTGTATGGCCCCCATGTGTTTGTATGCATGCCTGACAACATCGGGGCATGCTCCTACTCAGACAACGGATGGTGTGCTAGGGTATTTCCTCCCAGATCTGGACCAGGGCATCGCTGAGCTCCTGAACAGACTGAGGAGCAACCTGGAGGCTTCAGATGGACTGAAAAATAATTTCCCAGAGGTGTTCAATTGGATTTTGGTCAGGCGAGCGTGGGAGCCATTCAGTGGTATCAATTCCTTCATCCTCCAGGAACTGGCTGCATACTCTCGCCACAAGAGGCTGGGCATTGTCATGCACCACCACCATTGTCAGGACCCACTGCACTAGCGTAGGGTCTGACAATGGGTCCAAGGATTTCATCCCGATACCTCATGGCAGTCAGGGTGCCATTGTCTAGCCTGTAGAGGTCTGTGTGTCCCTCCATGGATATGCCTCCCTAAACCATCACTGACCAGCCACCAAACCGGTCATGCTACAATGTTACAGGCAGCGTAACAGTCTCCATGGTTTCTCCAGACCCTTTCACGTCTACCACATGGGCTCAGGGTGAACCTGCTCTCATCTGTGAAAAGCACAGTGCACCAGTGACGGACCTGTCAATTCTGGTGTTCAATGGAAAATGCCAATCGAGATCCATGGTGCCAGGCAGTGAGTACAGGGCCCACTAAAGGATGTCAGGCCCTCAGGCCCCCCTCATGAAGTCTATTTCTGATTGTTTGGTCAGAGTCATTCACCCCAGTGGCCTGCTGGAGGTCATTTTGTAGCGCTCTGGCAGTGCTCATTCTGTTCCTCATTGCACAAAGGAACAGATATCGTCTTTCTGATGGGTTAAGGACCTTCTATGGCCCTGTCCAGCTCTCCTAGAGTAACTTCTTGTCTCCTGGAATCTACGCCATGCTTCTGTGACTGTGCTGGGAGACACAGCAAACCTTCTGGCAATGGCACATATTGATGTGCCATCCTGGAGGAGTTGGACTGCCTGTGCATCCTCTATAGCAGGGACATCTAAACTATGAATTAGGGATAGACTGATATGTTTTTTTCAGGGCTTATACCGATATTTTGGTCACAGCGTAATGGTATCGGCTGATATGGGCTAATATTTTATACATTTAAAGTTTTGAAAAAATAAAGACAATTTTTGACACAAATCTGGTACTGAACATGTTATTTTTTGTTCAATGTTTAATGGCTGGCTTGCTGTCACCCTGTGGTGGGTGACTGTCTGGCACCCTGTGGTGAGTGGCTGGCTGTCTGGCACCCTGTGGTGGGTGGCTGGCTGTTTGGCACCCTGTGGTGGGTGGCTGGCTGTCTGGCACCCTGTGGTGGGTGGCTGGCTGTCTGGCACCCTGTGGAGGATGGCCGGCTGGCTGACACCCTGTGGTGGGTGAGTGGCTGGCTGGCACCCTGTGTTTGGTGGCTGGCTGGCTGACACCCTGTGGTGGGTGGCTGGCTGTCTGATACAATGTGGTGGGTGGCTGGCTGTTTGGCATGCTGTGGTGGGTGGGTGGCTGGCTGTCTGGTACCCTGTGGTGGGTGGGTGGCTGGCTGTCTGGTACCCTGTGGTGGGTGGGTGGGTGGCTGGCTGGCACCCTGTGGTGGTTGGCTGGCTGGCACCCTGTGGTGGGTGGCTGGCTTGCTGGCACCCTGTGGTGGGTGGCTGGCTGTCTGGTACAATGTGGTGGGTGGCTGGCTGTCTGGTACCCTGTGGTGGGTGGGTGGGTGGCTGGCTGGCACCCTGTGGTGGCTGGCTGTCTGGCACCCTGTGGTGGGTGGCTGGCTTGCTGGCACCCTGTGGTGGGTGGCTGGCTGTCTGGTACAATGTGGTGGGTGGCTGGCTGTCTGGCATGCTGTGGTGGGTGGGTGGCTGGCTGTCTGGTACCCTGTGGTGGGTGGGTGGCTGGCTGGCACCCTGTGGTGGTTGGCTGGCTGGCACCCTGGCTGGCTGTCTGGCACCCTGTGGTGGGTGGCTGGCTGTCTGTCACCCTGTGGTGGTGGGTGGCTGGATTTCTGGCACCCTGTGGTTGATGGCTGGCTGGTTGGCACCCTGTGGTGGATGGCTGGCTGGTTGGCAACCTGTGGTGGGTGGCTGGCTAGCTGGCACCCTTTGGTGGGTGGGGACATCGTGTGGGGGCTCATCCTGACTGATCGGCTGACCCGGACAACGGAGCCCATGAGACCCGCCGCCACTGCTTCTTCTACCGGACACACCGGGAAGATGAAGCCCGACAGAGGTAACCGATCAGTGTGGGGGCACATCGGGGGGCTCTAGCATACACTATCCGTACACCTCTCTCTATGTCTAATATCATATATCGAGTAAAATGAGGGGGCACGCTGGTCACTGTGCATTGAAGGGGGCATGTACGCTGGTCACTGTGCATTGAAGGGAGCATGTATGCTGGTCTCTGTGCATTGAAGGGGGCATGTACGCTGGTCTCTGTGCATTGAAGGGGCATGTACGCTGGTCTCTGTGCATTGAAGGGGCATGTATGCTGGTCTCTCTGCATTGAAGGGGGCACGCTGGTCTCTGTGCATTGAAGGGGGCATGTACGCTGGTCTCTGTGCATTGAAGGGGGCTTGCTGGTCTCTGTGCATTGAAGGGGGCATGTACGCTGGTCTCTGTGCATTGAAGGGGGCATGTATGCTGGTCTCTGTGCATTGAAGGGGGCATGTACGCTGGTCTCTGTGCATTGAAGGGGGCATGTACGATGGTCTCTGTGCATTGAAGGGGGCATGTACGCTGGTCTCTGTGCATTGAAGGGGGCATGTATGCTGGTCTCTGTGCATTGAAGGGGGCATGTACGCTGGTCTCTGTGCATTGAAGGGAGCACGCTGGTCTCTGTGCATTGAAGGGGGCATGTACGCTGGTCTCTGTGCATTGAAGGGAGCACGCTGGTCTCTGTGCATTGAAGGGGGCATGTACTCTGGTCTCTGTGCATTGAAGGGGGCATGTACGCTGGTCTCTGTGCATTGAAGGGGGCACGCTGGTCTCTGTGCATTGAAGGGGGCACGCTGGTCTCTGTGCATTGAAGGGGGCATGTACGCTGGTCTCTGTGCATTGAAGGGGGCACGCTGGTCTCTGTGCATTGAAGGGGGCATGTACGCTGGTCTCTGTGCATTGAAGGGGGTACGCTGGTCTCTGTGCATTGAAGGGGGCACGCTGGTCTCTGTGCATTGAAGGGGGCATGTAAGCTGGTCTCTGTGCATTGAAGGGGGCATGTACGCTGGTCTCATATGTCTATTTCCCAAAGACAATATGACACTGAGCACGTGCACTCAACTTCTTTGGTGAACCATAGCGAGGCCTGGTCTGAGTGGAACCTGTCCTGTTGAACCGCTGTATCATCTTGGCCACTGTGCTGCAGCTCAGTATCTGGGTCTTGGCAATCTTATTATAGCCTAGGCCCTAGGCCATCTTTATATAGACCAACAATTATTTTTTTCAAATCCTCAGAGGTTCTTTGCCATGAGGTCCATGTTCAACTTACAGTGACCAGTATGAGAGAGTGAGTGTGATAACACCAAATTTAACACATCTGCTCCCCATTTACACCTGAGACCTTGTAACACTAACGAGTCACATGACACCGGGAGGGAAAATGGCTAATTGGGCCCAATTTGGACATTTCTACTTAGGGGTGTACTCACTGCCAGCGGTTAAGACATTAATGGCTGTGTGTTTAGTTATTTTGAGGGGACAGCAAATTTACGCTGTTATACAAGCTGTACACTCACTACTTTACATTGTAGCAAAGTGTCATTTCTTCAGTGTTGTCACATGAAAAAATATTTACAAAAATGTAAGAGGTTTGTGAGATACTGTATATATACAATAAAACCTTGGATTGAGAACAACGTGGTTTGAGAGCGTTTTGCAAGACAAGCAAAATTTATTTTATAAATTTTGACTTGATAAACAAGCGATTTCTTGATATACAAGTAGTGTCACGTTACAACTGAGTATAAAAGAGAAAAGAGTCGACTCTAAGTGTAGCAATATGGTTACATTTAATGAAGGTACAACATTTAGCAACTCACATGGTTGATGATTAAAAGAGGCACATCTAAGTATGCAGGCATCCGGGGTAAAGCTGTTCACATAAACCATCCTCCGCACCACCATTGATATCATCACTTCCACACTGCGCTCCACGAGCGCTTCAAGCCTTGATTTCAGAACGCTCTACTGCAGAGTAGTCTTCCTGGTAACGATTGCAGACTGACAGCGGTGAAAGCCGGTGGTGCGGAGGATGGTTTATGTGGACAGCTTTACCCCGGATGCCTGCATACTTAGATGTGCCTATTTTATTCATCAACTATGTGAGTTGCTAAATGTTGAACCTTCATTAAATGTAAGACAAATATAGACACCACGGGTTTTACTGTACAGGTAAGTGTCCTATTATTAAAAGTCAGCAGCTACAGTATTAGCTGCTGACTTTTAATTCTTTCTGAAGGAGCCTGGACCTCCTCTTTAAATACCCCTAAAGAGGAGGTCCAGGCTCCTTCAGAAAGGTGAAGCTGATCGCTGGCACTTGCTGGCTGCTAGTAGACACCTGCTGGTGGACAATAAAACTGCAGCTTTCTGCCCAGAGCACCACAGTGCCACTAGCAGGTGAACTTGGTCCTAACAGTTAGCAAATGAATCAATGTTAAGGGAATTTAAACATGCAGATAAATATCGAACAAACCACTCCAGTTGGATTCCCGCTCTCACAACCATCCACTATGGTCAGGTGCTGGTCCAGTTCATCTTGCCTGAATATAAATACCAAGAATGTGAACACATCACCACACAAGAATTTTTGAATAAGCACTTCAATATGAAACAGGTCAAAGTTGTATCTTGTACCATTTAAAAAAGTAAGAAAAAAAAGTTTTACACAGACCAGTTTTGCATTGAAATTTAACATGCCTGGTATAAATAAAAATCTATCCTCAGGCCAAAATGTTAAAACAAATAAAAAAAGGGTAGACTTGATAAAATACTTTGTCCTTTCCTGGGGTGACCAGACCTCCTCCCGGTTTCCAGGTTTCCAGGACACTGTCCCCAGACCAAGTTTGTCCCCGGCTTTGTCCCTGGATTGGATTTGAGCAGGGGCCCCCCAAATTCAAAGACAGTCAGTGCAAAATTAAAAAAAAAAATTCTGAATTACACAACCCTGCTCCGCCACTCCTATTAGCTTAGGGGTGTGCATTTTTTCCATTATCTGTTCCCCTTTCTGATGATCATGTGGAGCGGAGGGACTATTTCTTCAGTATTGGATTGCATGCCCACTCCGCTCCCGATCACATGTTCTTCTGCCTTGGCTCAAGTCCTTGCCAGCTGCTGGCCTGCTTATCTCCTTGCCTGGAGAGTAAGACTTGAGAGGCTGTGAGGTGGGCAGGGGCGGCGACAGGAAGAGAGAGATATCTAAGCTCAGCTGACAGTGTCCAGAAGCAGGAACAGAGGAGAAGCAGATCCGATCATGGGGCTGTCAGTGCCTTCAAGGCTTCAACACAGATGTGCTTTGGGAGTGTCGGTGAATAGACTACATTGCACTGTGTCTGTCTCTCTGGCATAATAGATTGGTCATAAGTTAACAAAATCAGCACCAAGGAATCTTGGTCTCATGATTATATAATTTTTATAAAAAACCATCCACATAGTTATACACCAAATGTTTGGTATATATATACAGTGGGTACGGAAAGTATTTAGACCCCCTTAAATTTTTCACTCTTTGTTATATTGCAGCCATTTGCTAAAATCATTTAAGTTCATTCTTCTTCCTCATGAATGTACACATAGCACCCCATACTGACAGAAAAACACAGAATTGTTGACATTGTTGCAGATTTATTAAAAAAGAAAAACTGAAATGTCACATGGTCCTAAGTATTCAGACCCTTTGTTGTGACACTCATATATTTAACTCAGGTGCTTTCCATTTCTTCTGATCATCCTTGAGATGGTTCTACACCTTCATTTGAGTCCAGCTGTGTTTGATTATACTGATTGGACTTGATTAGGAAAGCCACACACCTGTCTATATAAGACCTTCCAGATCACAATGCATGTCAGAGCAAATGAGAATCATGAGGTCAAAGGAACTGCCTGAAGAGCTCAGAGACAGAATTGTGGCAAGGCACAGATCTGGCCAAGGTTACAAAAAGATTTCTGCTGCACTTAAGGTTCCTAAGAGCACAGTGGCCTCCATAATCCTCCAATGGAAGACGTTTGGGATGACCAGAACCCTTCCTAGAGCTGGCCGTCCGGCCAAACTGAGCTATCGGGGGAGAAGAGCCTTGGTGAGAGAGGTAAAGAAGAACCCAAAGATCACTGTGGCTGAGCTCCAGAGATGCAGTCAGGAGATGGGAGAAAGTTGTAGAAAGTCAACCATCACTGCAGCCCTCCACCAGTCGGGGCTTTATGGCAGAGTGGCCCGACGGAAGCCTCTCCTCAGTGTAAGACACATGAAAGCCCGCATGGAGTTTGCTAAAAAACACCTGAAGGACTCCAAGATGGTGAGAAATAAGATTCTCTGGTCTGATGAGACCAAAATAGAACTTTTTGGCCTTAATTCTAAGCGGTATGTGTGGAGAAAACCAGGCACTGCTCATCACCTGTCCAATACAGTCCCAACAGTGAAGCATGGTGGTGGCAGCATCATGCTGTGGGGTGTTTTTCAGCTGCAGGGACAGGACGACTGGTTGCAATCGAGGGAAAGATGAATGCGGCCAAGTACAGGGATATCCTGGACAAAAACCTTCTCCAGAGTGCTCTGGACCTCAGACTGGGCCGAAGGTTTACCTTCCAACAAGACAATGACCCTAAGCACACAGCTAAAATAACGAAGGAGTGGCTTCACAACAACTCCGTGACTGTTCTTGAATGGCCCAGCCAGAGCCCTGACTTAAACCCAATTGAGCATCTCTGGAGAGACCTAAAAATGGCTGTCCACCAATGTTTACCATCCAACCTGACAGAACTGGAGAGGATCTGCAAGGAGGAATAGCAGAGGATCCCCAAATCCAGGTGTGAAAGACTTGTTGCATCTTTCCCAAAAAGACTCCTGGCTGTATTAGATCAAAAGGGGGCTTCTACTAAATACTGAGCAAAGGGTCTGAATACTTAGGACCATGTGATATTTCAGTTTTTCTTTTTTAATAAATCTGCAACAATGTCAACAATTCTGTGTTTTTCTGTCAGTATGGGGTGCTATGTGTACATTCATGAGGAAGAAGAATGAACTTAAATGATTTTAGCAAATGGCTGCAATATAACAGAGTGAAAAATGTAAGGGGGTCTGAATACTTTCCGTACCCACTGTGTATATATATATATATATATATATACTGTATAAATACAGTATATATATACAGTATATATATATATTTTTTTTTTTTTTTTACAAATTTGTATTTTTCATTATATAAACTGTAATTGAATATTTTTATTTATGATTTTTATTGTTCATTATTTTTATTCTCAATACGTTTCTTTTTTGAGGATTTTTAATCATTAGCACACTCTTTATTATGTCTCACATGTATTCCACATTTCTAGTCCTAGCATACCGATTTAATTGTTTACACTTTGATAAACAAGCACCTCACCCTAGTGGTATAAATATAGCATAGGATCAGTCTTTGTGTTGCTATGAAGAAGGAGCATGGCTGCCATACCACCCGCAGCACACACGCTCGGAAACGCGTCACACGCTGGTGACATCATCTAGCCACGTCGCCGGATCTCTGCTGTCCAAGCCTCGCTTTGGATTCCCATCCACCATGTGGCCGGCCCCCTGGTGACCAGCGGGGAGCAGTTTGCACGGCGCTGCCATGACAGATGACTACACAATAATCGGATGATCTATCAGACTGACCTTCTACTTAACAAGCTAATCTTTACCAACTCCATGTGAGTTACTTATTGTTCTATTATGTATTAAAGTTTACAGTCTTCACTTAGAGGCGCCTCTCTTTTTTGTCTATCTATGGGTGGCATTGTAGAATTTAAAGGAAAATAAAGCTCTTCCAAAGTTAAATGCTTGTGTTCACTTTGAGCTTTATCATTCCATTCCATTATAAGTAAATGACACCAATTTGTTATAATTTATTCAGCAGACTTTGTTGATTATGTTCCGGGGGTAAATAATAGAGGGTGTGCTAATTATGCAAACGTTGTGCTGGGAAATTGTCAGATTTTATCTAGCTCTAAGTGTATAAAAAGGCAGAAAGGCACTTGTTCCCCTTTTAGGGCTTATTCAGCTACATGAATTACTTTAATGTGTGTTGTGTTAGAGCAGAGTGTATCAAAGCACATGGTAGTATGTTGCTGTGTGTTGTGGTGCACTGCAGTGTAGGTGCGTTAGGCCTCATTCATACAGCCATACTGTGGTATACACCAGTGCACGGGCCCTATTTGCCCAAATGTTGGTGTTCCTGTGCATCCACATGCAGACAGTTCCATTCATGTCAGTTGGGATCCCCAATTTGATAGCCGTGTGGGTGCAGGTTCACAGCCCCGTACGCAGACAGTGGGGTTTATTTACTAAACTTCACTACAAGTGCACTTGGAAGTGCAGTCCCTGTAGATCTGAGAGGGACATGCAAGGAAAATAAAAAACAGCATTTTTGCTTGCACATAATTGGATGATAGAAATCAGCAGCGTTCCCCTCATTTAAGATCTTCCCCTCAGATCTACTGCGACTGCACTTCCAAGTGCACTTGTAGTGCACAGTGGATTTGACTTTAGTAAATAAACCCCAACGTGTACATCCGCACGGCTGTCAAATGTACATATTACCAACAACTGTGTGATGAAAAAAAATGCTTTTTTATTGACACATGCGTTTATATTAACACAGACTCTTTGACGAGGTATTCTGATATCTCATGCAACAAGTGACTGCGCCTCTTGGTTTCAACCAGTTTTGACTTGAGTTTAAGACTTGAGTGGGCCATATACTGATCAAAATTTGGTCCGTTCAGCAGGCGCTCGCGGAATTTCAATCAGTGTGTGGCAGTCCCTACTCAACAGAAATGCATTGTGTAGTGCTCACTTCTGAAAGGGCCTGCTGAGTAGTCCCAGGTTATTTTCCTAAACTAGTGCAGCAGCAGCCAGGCACACAGCAGCAGTCACTCTTCTGTCTCAATGATCAGTCTAGGAATGTCTTTTTTAATATTTATTGTTGATTTAATTTGGATGAGGATCAGGAGAGCTGTAGGATACTTTGGTAGCAAAAAATAGAAACACAAGGACACTTTTGACTTTCCCAAAGCTTCTTGGCACAGTCCTTGCAGCAACAAATAAGGCACTGAGCCACAGTAGAACATCATGGAAAAAGTTCAAATTTTGAGTAAGAGCTGGCACTGATGCACAGGGAATAATAGCAGCACACAGTCATTGGGATCTTATACACAGGTCTGTACTCACAAATGTCTCTTGATACTTGGACGCATCCTTCTGATATCAGCCAGACATTTCTCTCGTGAACTCTACAGGCCAGATCCTTACTGAAACCACTCAATCAGTTCCAGCAAAATCCGAAAGAACAGACCTCCCAGCTCTAACACAGCTTGGACCTCGATGAGCACTTGAGCAGGCCCAAGCTTAAGCAAAGCTGAGACCTCAATGATTAAATGTAGAAGCACAACTGGACTGTCCAGAAGGGCAACCTCCCTTCAGGCTGGGAATTTCTCCTCCTGGACAAGAACCGCTTTGATCTAAGCCTCAGACGATTTATGCACTCCCCAACCACCCATTAGGCACACTCCCCCCATGATTGACTGGAACCACATAAATATTCAAGCTGCCTATTTGACTCTCCTAGCCCACTACATTCCAGTATCCTACATAAGGTGGGGAAAAGCAGAAAAACCTGCAACAAGTGAAACACAAAACAGCCTAAAACAAACACAAGTTGCTCCCCTGATTACAGAAAAGCCAGAAGAACTAAATTTACCTAACCTAACTAGCAGCCTATATTAGGAGGGCACTACAATTGTTTGACTTCTGTCAAAAGGATATGCTGGAAAATTTTCCGTTAGTGCCTGCAGCCCATTGACTGCATCTACTGATTGGTGTATTTTGACAGCAGCAGGATTGCTTTCAGAATACAATGTCCCAGCAGGAGGTATTACTCTGTCTAGATTGTTTGTGTGCATGGAGGAATCTGTTTTTCTTAGTTTAGACTTAACAGTATATGCCTCACTGCCTCTTAAGTTTTTATTGCTGTTTATGCCCCGATTAGGAAGATTCATCCTTTTAATTTGTCCTGCCTACCATTATCGCGAGAGCTAAAGTAAAAAAAAAATCCTGAATTTCCTGTTGTCGCCAGATCAGAAATAGAGGGTAAATCTTCCAACACTAGTTCTGGTGACTTTAGTGACAACCACGGATTCCCTCACTTTAGAGAGATTTCCTCTCACTTCCTGTTTTGACTCTGGAACAGGAAGTAGTGAAAAATCCGCTCATTGGGACACAGCAAAAAAGGAGAGGAGTTATTACCCTCAAAATGAAAAAAAAAAAAACAAAAAGAAGATTTTGCCTTTAATTCTACTTTAATTACCAGGCTTCAAGTTATGTGAAATAACCTTCTGTAACCAATCCTAAGTGTTTGTGAAAAGATACCTCAGTGACCAGGTCCCATTATATTGGCATTGACCCCTAAATGGTAGAATCTGGTGTATATGCATTAACATATCAGTGATCAGTCTCCAGTGTATGTGCCTTAACTTTTCCAAAGACCACCTCCATAGTGTTCGTGAATGAATCCCTTGAGGACCAGCCCTCCGTGTATGTACATAATTAACCCGTAAGTGAGCAGTCTACAGTGTTTGCACCTTCCCCTTTACTGATCAATCTCCACAGTATGTGTGATAATCTCTTAGTAATTCTTCTCCTGTTTATCTCTCCACTTAATAAAAATGAATTATTCCCTAGAGCTCAGTCTCCAGTGTGTGCATTTACATCTCAGTGATCATTCTCCAGCACATTTGCTTTAACCTCAATGGACAGTCTCCAGATTGTCTGACTATTGTTATAATAATCTTCCCATCACATGTAACATTTATGCCATAAAGCATTCCATATGCTCAAAATTATTGAATTTTGACAAGCAATGACCTGCATACAGCTTAAAAATTACCCCTTTTCATGGACAGTTCATATATTTGATAATTCAGCTAATTCAACCCACTTTCAGCAGACTAGAGAGAGTGTGTTGTGAGAAGATTGTCTGCTTATTAAGTCCCTGGGTCGGGCAGATGTACAAAACTTCTTACTCAGGGAGAGGTCGTAAAGTGGTTGTAAAGGCACAAGGTTTTTTGCCTTCATGCATGAAGGTAAAAAAACGTCTGTGTGCAGCCGCACCTGAGCCTGATCTTCCCTCAGCGCTGTACACGGGAACGGGAGCCTTGGCTCTGCTGGGTCTCTCCCTCCACATTGGCTGAGACAGCAGTGGGAGACATTGACTTCTGCTATGGTCAGTTACAGCCAGTGAGCCAATGAGGAGGGGGTGGGGCCGAGCCACGCTCCGTGTGTGATTGGACACACAAAGCAACAGCTCAGGAGTCCCCAGGGGCCAGGAGTGCTCACAGGGGACCCAAGAAGAGGAGGATTGGGGCTACTCTGTGCAAAACCATTATACATAGCAGGTATGACATTTTATTAAAAAAAAAACAAAAAAAAACTGCCTTTAATATAACTTTAACCCCTTGCCACCAGTATAGCATACTTATACTGGGGCAAGGTGGCACTGCAACGCTGGATCACGTATCTAGTAGGTGATCTGACAGTTTTGGGTCTGGGGCCGTCAGTGACCCACTCCAGCTGTGATTATACACAGCAGGAGCTGAACTGCAGGTACTGCGAACTTGGTGTCCGCCGCCACCCACCGATCATTAGGCAGAGAGCCAGAACAGTGATCTGCCTATGTACACAAGGCAAATCACCATTCTGTCAGTAGGGAAGGCAGGGATCCTGTGTTCCTGCAAAGCAGGAACATGGATCTTTGCCTTCCCTTGGTAAAAGCACCTCCCACACTGTACACAAACACAGGCTAGGCATACAGTTTTCCCTTTGATCGCCCCTGATGTGAACCCCTTCCCAGCCAGTGTCATTAGTACAGTGAGAGTGCTTTTTTTTTTAGCACTGATCACTGTATCAGTGTCGCTGGTCCCAAAAAAGTGTCAGTTAGTGTCCGATTTGTCCGCAGCAATATCACAGTCCCTCTATCTGATTGCTGATCGGCGCCATTACTAGTAAAATAAAAAAAATGAATAAAAATTCCATAAATACAGAATCTCAGAAAAGTGAGTACACCCCTCACGTTTTTGTGAATATTTTATTTTATCTTTTCATGTGACAACACTGAAGAAATGACACTTTGCTACAATGTTAAGTAGTGAGTTAACAGCTTGTATAACAGTATAAATTTGGTGTCCCCTCAAAATAGCTCAACACACAGCCATTAATATCTAAACCCCTGGCAACAAAAGTGAGTACACCCCATGTGAAAATGTCCAAATTGGGCTCAATTAACCATTTTTCCTCCCCGGTGTCATGTGACTCGTTAGTGTTACAAGGTCTCAGGTGTGAATGGGGAGCAGGTGTGTTAAATTTGGTGTTATCGCTCTCACTCTCTCATACAAGTCACTGTAAGTTCAACATGGCACCTCATGGCAAAGAACTCTCTGAGGATCTGAAAAAAAGAATTGTTGCTCTACATAAAGATGGCCTAGGCTATAAAAAGAATGCCAAGACCCTGAAACTGAGCTGCAGCACGATGGTCAAGACCATACAGCAGTTTAACAGTAGAGGTTCCACTCAGAACAGGCCTCGATATGGTCGATCAAATAGGTTGATTGTTTGTGCTCAGCATAATATCCAGAGGTTGTCTTTGGGAAATAGATGTATGAGTGCTGCCAGCATTGCTGCAGAGATTGAAGGGTTGAGGGGTCAGCCTGTCAGTGCCCAGAACATACGCCGCACACTGCATCAAATTGACAAGTGTGTCTTGCCTACAGTCAAGCATGGTGGTGGGAGTGTCATGGTCTGGGGCTGCAGAGTGCTGCCAGCACTGAGGCGCTACAGTTCATTGAGGGAACCATAAATGCCAGCATATACTGTGACATACGGAAGCAGAGCATGATCCCCCTCTCTTCGGAGACTGGCCGCAGTGCAGTATTTCAACATGATAACCACCACAAACACACCTCCAAGACAACCACTGCCTTGCTAAAGAAGCGGAGGGTAAAGGTGATGGACTGGCTAAGCATGTCTCCAGACCTAAACCCTATTGAGCATCTGAGGGGCATCCTCAAACAGAAGGTGGAGGAGTGCAAGGTCTCCAATATCCACCAGCTCCCTGATGTTGTCATGGAGGAATGGAAGAGGAATCCAATGGCAACCTGTGAAGCTCTGGTGAACTCCATGCCCAAGAGGGTTAAGGCAGTGCTGGAAAATAATGGTGGCCACACAAAATATTGACACTTTGGGCCCATTTTGGACATGTTTACTTAGGGGTGTACTTACTTTTGTTGCCAGTGGTTTAGACGTTAATGGCAAATTTACACTGTTATACAAGCTGTACACTCACTACTTTACATTGTAGCAAATTTTCACTTCTTCAGTGTTGTCACATGAAAAGATATAATATAATTGTAGCAGGTTTTCCAGGAATTGGGCCTGATGTGGGTCTGCCATGGTTACTGGTAACACCTTCAGCCCATTTAAGCTGAATACTCAAGTATGAGATTGGAGACAATGACCATTCCGCATCTTTGGTTTGTTTTGTTTATTTGATATTGGGGATGGTAGAAGGGAATGAGTGGGATATTCCTCTGGCTCAACTAGGTACAAATGGGACACTTTGTGGAAAAATGACTTTCAGCGCGGCCTTGACGCCAGCTGGATGCCGACCAGCGCTTGCTGGCGCTAGAAAAAACACTGACTTGCTGAACTGTACTTGAACTTGACTTCTGACACTCTGTTTAGCTGCATACAGCTCCCTCCAGTCCTTCCTGTCTGAGGTAGCTCCTGTAACTGCTTGTGCTGCTGCAAATCTCAACACTGTACACTGCACGCTGTACACTTTAACACTTCAGGGCCCAACCACTGGTGCCCTCTTTACATTTCAGGGTCCTCTCACTAGGCATCCCCTCTACTTTTCAGGTCCACTCACTAGGCATCCCCTCTACACTTCAGGGTCCTCTCACTAGGCACCCTCTCTGCACTTCAGGGTCCACACACTGGCACCCTCTCAGCTTCTCTTCAGGGTCAACACTGGCACCCCCTTTACTTTTGCTCCTGCACCGGTTAGCTAACTCCTGGATCCCCATGACCTTCACCTCTCTCTCTAGGCAGACCCTAAGGGGACAGTTTGCAGTACTCATGAACTGGGAATGCTTTCCTGAAACTGAACCCCTCTCAACTCCGCTGATCCTCTCTGCAGCTCAGCCCTTTGTCACCTCAGGCAAGCCGTCTGGGACACCCGATCCTGTTGACAGGAGGAGGGACACCCTACTCTCCCTCCCGGGACTTTGCTTCCCGCCAAAGACGCAGCGTCATGCGTTCTCCTCAAACTTATACCCACTCCCAGAATGCTGTGCAGCAGAATCTGCCTTTCTGGGGTAGATACAGGCCTGGGTGCACCATTGGCTGGGTTTCCTCCACTGTCCAATGAGAACCCTCTCATGTAGCACAGTGGGGAGTCTCCCCTGTCTCAACAGTTACACCTAGGAGACATGACAGCCCAGCTGAAAATCATGGCCCTGCTGTTAAGCAGATAGGGCCCACTATACTTTACCTAGTACCTACTTTGTAGGGTGCTACATCATATTTACAAAAATGTGAGGGGTGTACCCACTTTTGTGAGATACTGTATATCCCATAGTTTGTAAATGCTATAACTTTTGCGCAAGTCAATCAATGTATGCTTAGTGAGATTTTTATTTAACCAAAAACATGTTGCAGAATACATATTGGGCTAAATTGGCCTAAATTAGATTTTTTCAGTTATTTTACTGGATTTGTTTTATTTTTAAAATGATTGTCTTTTTTTATTTATAGTGCAAAAAATAAAAACCGCAGAGGTGATCAAATACCATCAAAAGAAAGCTCTATTTGTGGGGAAAAAAGGATTTTATTTAGGGACAGTGTTGCACGACAGTGTTGTGCAATTGTCAGTGCAATGCCGTATTGAAAAAAATGGCCCGGCAATGAAGGGGGGTAAATCTTCCGGAGGTCAAGTGTTTTATGCCAAAGAAAACACATTTCCTGTTCTCTTGTACATAGATACACAATGAAAACTCTCAGAGCTGAAACATAGATGGGACTACACAGCAGAACAGGCTTGTAAAACAAGGAAGATGGTGAATAGATGTGAATGTACCAGCATGTATCATGCTTTAACAGTAAATAGTGTTCATATGCCCTTTTGCTGAAGATGGATCTGTTCTATTGATGTAGCTCTCTTTCCAGGTAATTACTTCTAACTAGGTGACTGCAGAAATGATGCAGAAAATGCAAGAATGTATCCTATCCCACTGCTGAGGTATACTGTTTACAACATGGGGGATGTTTCCTATAAAGATACTTTACACCTGTAGTTTTGCACGTTTGGGCAAATAGTGGAGATGACAACAGGGATGTGTAGATAGCAGTAACCCAAAGATAGGTGAGTAGTTCAAAGTGGGAAAGGAGACCTAAAACATAATATTTATATATATATTATAGATTGCCTAATATTGGCCACACACAAATTGATCATTAAGCTCCAGATCATAAAAAAAGATCAAGTCAGGGTTTTGTCACTGCAGGTTATTTTTGTATTTAATTTTTCTATTGGTTACACTCCTTGGAAAATCCATGATCAATGATTCAGTTACTGCTTTGTGTATGGCTTGAAAAACATCTAGCAGACAAGCCCTAGTCTATTGAACAACACAAGATAGATGTATTGCAGAACGATGACCACGTGAAAAATGACCTATGAAGCAGTCTGTCAAGAGTTATAACACATCAATAAAGAAGAGTTTGTTCTGTAGTAAAATAGTTTTGTGAAGAGCTAAAGGTTATGAAAAAAGCTGACCTTTGTACATACTCCAGAGTCCAGATGCTATATGGTTTGTCCTAACTCTATTAGTTGTCACATTTACTGGCCATCTTAGTCTGCATATAAGAGAATAAAATAAGTATCCATGGGAAGACGTGTGATTTCAACATTAAAGGTGAGCCTTGTCCATCAGAGAATGATTGTGAATGGGAAGACCGGAGGAAGAAGACTGAAGGAGGAACACACCACCAAAGGGAGAAGACAGGAGGAAGAAGACACACTGGAACTACGACGAGGTACATTCTTCATAATAAAGGACTTGTCAAAAAACATCTTGTTTTTTATTTACACTACACTGCTTTATTTTGGGGTGAATGAGTAGGGGTAATATAACCCATACTCATTTACATGAGAGGGGGGATCTGGGCCCTCTTGTTAAAGGGGGCTTCCAGATTCCTAAAGTCCCTCTGCTTGCAGACCCCCACAACCACTTCCTAGGGCTCTTGGGAAGAGGCCCTAGTCTGCATCAACATGGTAGCAAGGTGCTTTGGTGTGGGGGGGGGGAAGCACCTACACCCCCACTTGTTACCTGGTATGGTCTGGGAGGGGGGTGCTTGCTCAACCCCCCCCCACTTTCCTGACCTGCTGGGCTGCATGCTCTGTAGCACCCTTATGGGTAGGTGCTAGAAGAGAGTTTAGTTGTTGGGTCTTTCTGCTTACCAGGAAGATTGGCAGGTAAATTTAGAATGCTCTCTGCCTACCAGGGAGCAGGATCTATTGATAGGGTGTGCTCCAAATGCACTGGTCCAATAGGGAGGCATATTGGATAGTGGGTGGGAACCTGACAAGTGAGGGCACAGGCATTGTTACAGCCCTTGCTATTAGCAGAGGAAAGTGCCTTCTTGCATGCTGGGTGACTGTATAAATGCCAGGGGCACATGTGCTCAGGGTCTTCAGCTGGAGAGCGGGGTCCTGGAGGGATGGCTTCCCCTCCTCTGTAGAGGTAGCCATGCGACCTTGGGTAGTCGACCTAAGGCCCGGAAAGTCAGAGAGAAGCTGAACCCAGAGGTCCTGCAGAGCCGAAAACATTGTTACCCCAATTGGGACTTTAGAGGTAGATAGGAGAGTAGTAGAAAGAATCAAGAAAAAGTAAATATTATCAAAATGTTATTGTAATACAGTCTAAAAGCATTACCAAACAGGTCAGTAGAACAATCACATCATAAAACCGTATATTGTAATTACATATAACAAAATTGACGAAAAGCACCCCAGAACTGGGATCTGTTGGAACACCAAGTTGGCCAATGTAGTGTAGAAGGTCAGGTTCAAGAAGGTGTTTGCCAAGCAGCCCAATACGTTTCAGAGATATGTGTTTACTCCTTCCTCAGGGAAAGAGAAGGGCACAAAAATCTACAATATAGTGGTACAATATTAGAAAATAAGTTCCTGCTGAGCTGACTGGAAGGGAGAAACCAGGAAGGATCTGATTCCGCCTACTGTGAGTACAGATCTGTGTCATGGGGACTGTCCAAGTGGCAGTATGGTAAAAGCAGTGTGTCTGCTTCCACAAGTAGTCGGGTGAGGCCAAGAGAGAGTTGTCCTTATCTACTCTGAATAGTTCAGTTGGAGTATTCCACTATTTCCTTCTCCCATCCAAGTTCCACAATAAATATAAAAAACCCAAATACCCTGGACTGTTTATTGAGTAATGAGCATACGGGAGTAGGAAGGATATGTAAAAAAAAAACAGCAACTGTCTGCAGGTAATTAGAGGGAGGCCCAAGAAGTCAACACATCGCAAAGCCCTACGGGGACAGTGCTACACTCGGATAAGAGTCTGGTATGGATATTGGGGGGGACCCCATGTCTTTTTTTTCTTTTTTTTGGCGGGGGGTTCAACAGGCCTGGTATGGATCTGGTGGAGGACCCTACGCAATCTATTTTTTACATTTTGGTGTGGGATTCCCCTTCAAGATCCTCAGAGCACAAGTCCCATGCCACAAGTCGGATCATAAAGATCTGACTTAGATCCGACTTCCATTCAAATCAATGGGTTGAAAGTCGGATCAGTTAAGAAAGCTCTCATAGCGACCCATTGATTTTGACATGTCATGCAACTTGTGCTCTGTAATAATTGTATTTGGCAGTGGAAAATAAAAGAGGCAGAGAAACGCTGCTAAACGCTAATGCGGCTAAACGCTAATGCGGCTAAACGCACATTAACGCCAATGCAAAAAGCTACTAAAAGTGCGTTTTTACAGTCGCTTTTTCCTGGTGTCAGTACTGGCTTTGCAGCTTGTTTTTCTAATGCCCTGTGTGCATGAGGATTAAAAACATTGTGAGTGGTCAAGCCTTGCTACAGATGAACTTTTTAGTGGAGATCCATGTTAAATAAGTTCTTCCGAACAGAAAACAAGGACAGTTTCAGATGGAGATTGCCGTCTAACATGAACATTCTGTTTGCATACTTAGGTATGGTGAAGCATATGCCATTTAAACAACAATATTAGAGAAAAGTGGAAATATTTCTGTGGTAAATTGAAAAACTACTATTTTGTTATATTTTGTACTGAATATAGAACATAGTAATTTAGAGGTTGAAATATGTGTCATATTTATAACCTTTAGTATGAAATTCATGTTTGCTGAATAAAAACAGAGAGAATGAGAGAGAGAGCAGTGCATAGTAGTACATGCTTTCATATTATGCCTGATTACAATTTAGAAGGCTGCAAATATTAGGTCTGTCTAATCAGGCTTAATATAGCTGTAAGAAGAAGATGTATTGAATATAGAGGTTAGTGGTACTTCCTGGATAAAGATGCTGGTCCAGAGATTACAAAGGCATTTGTAACCATTTGCATATACAGTAGTCCTTATATTCTTTGTTGTCTTAAAGGAAATGTACACCGCTTCAGGTGAGGACAATCAAACCCTCAGGCAACTAGGTCCAAGTCCTGTGGTCTGGATCCACTCAATGTAAATGAAAAGAGGTTTGACCGCACTCCAGTGGATGAAGATAAAATGATCCTTTATTAAGATAATAAATCCAACAAGACAAGACAATCGAGCCACAGACAGTTGACGCGTTTCATGATTCAAGATCGCTTAATCATAACTGGCAATACATCCTTGCATCTGATGTTAAAATAGTAACGGTAACATATGTTCCCAATATGCAAGTAATTAATGATATTAACAATTAACCAATTACTAACATCCCAGCAAAGACGATCAGATTGGTATATGCAAATAAAAATAGCCGTTGTTACCGCGAGGAGGACGCGCAGCCCGCACCGCTGACCAACAGGGAGTGTTTTTATTAATGCGTTCATGTTCGGCACCCTATCTAAGGGTAATAAACTATAAATTTTGACTTTATTACGCTATTGGGAGCTTTCTTTCTCCTTTGTATAACACTGAACTGATGTACCCTGGAGTCCAGAGGAGCTTCACTAGCCTATAGGACTGTCCAATGGGGAACCTCTTTTGGCCCAGGAGGCCACCAAGCGTAAATGGTCTTAATGTTATATGACATATGAGACCCACACTATCCGGTAAGTGACCCAATCCTTTCATTCATTTGGGAGAAGGAATCGACACGGTAGCCAATCAAGTCACAGCATTTGCACTTTTTTATTGTGAAGAATCACTCTCACTATGGACTATAATTTTTGAGCACACAATCACCACCTCATATTGGACTGCTTTAAAAATATTTATAATAATATACTTTTTGATTTATACCAATTTTTTCTACTGTATTTATACGTATACCGCAGTATAAAATATTTATTGTATATATATATTATATCGTTTATATATATATATATATATATATATATATATATATATATTTATTCATGTCACAGCCACATATGCACTAAGGGATATAATTTGAGCACAATCACTTTCACTCATTATTGTATTTACTGTGGAATATATTTATTTATTCCTTTACTCAGTCATTCATGCAATTGGTTGATCAATATTGGGAATCTCTGCATAGATAATTTATTTAAATTATAGCTAGCAAGCGCTGTATGTGGCCTTTCTTTTAAAGTCCATTTTTTACACATAGCCATTTAGAGATTGAAATATGTGTCGTATTTATAACCTTTAGTATGAAATTCATGTTCGCTAAATAAAAACAGAGAGAAAGAGAGAGAGGTACCAAGTCTGGTCCAGTGACACAAGATACGGCTCCAATTTTCTGCTTTTCCTCCTCTGGTCATCAAGAATTCATTTGTCTGGACGTTATAACATCACCCATGTTTCCTGTCATTCTTGGTATACCCTGGCTGAAGGCCCATAACCCTAGCATCAATTGGCTTACGGGTGAGATTTCCTTCTCTTCTCCCTACTGCCGGGCACACTGTGTTCCTGAGGAGTCTCTTACTGTTACCTCTCTCCTTGGTATCCATCCGGACCCTGAAGTCTTGAAACTGGTACCCACAGTTTACCACGAATACCTGGATGTTTTTAATAAAACGAGCGCTGATTCTCTTCCTCCCCATCGTACATACGATTGCCCCATTGAACTGTTGCCAGGGGCTGAAATACCTTTTGGCCGGATCTACCCTCTCTCTGAGCTCGAATTAGAGACTCTCCATAACTACATTAATGAAAGCCTGGAAAAAGGATTCATCCGACCCTCCACTTCACCCGCAGGAACGGTGTAACGCTCCTGCGTTTTTAGTATGGGCTGGATTTGCAGCTGCAAAATCTCCACTCAGTAGTCATGTAGAGATGTGTTGAATACCAGATCCAACTCTCCAGGACTCATCACCGTGGGCCTGTCAGCTTCAACATACAGATATATACACACTCAATGAGATGTTCCTGGAGTGATAGGATGTATATGATAGTATGAAGCTGATGTGCTGAAGGGACAGGTGTGAACAGTGACAAGGATGGTAATCACTTGATAATTTTGTATAGGAGAGTTCAAGATGGTATTTAGGAATGCAGATAGGTTAGTATTGAGTATGCTAATAGGTGGTGAGGACAGCAGATGACAAATACAGGATAGAGTAACCCAGTGCAAGGATAGATAGTAGTAGACAGGAGAGCTAGCAATCTATGCAGCAGTGCAGATGATAGATGGTAGTAGGCTCAAGAGCTAGCAATCTATGTAACAGTGCAGATGATAGGATAGTATGGATAGGTAGTAACAGTCCTTAATGTGCATAGGTAGATAGTGCAATAAGGTTATGGAGGGTTCCCCTGCGGGGTACTTATCACTTGTAATGTTAGTAGTTTAGAGAGGTCCAGTGGATGAGGAATGGTCCGGTAGCGAGATACAGGGATCAGTAGCGAGGTTCCGGTCTGCTCCAGGTAAAGGGAATAGCTGGAGGTTCCGATCGAGAGACAGGCTTGAAAGCATGTGGATATCAAGGCAGGTTGAACGAACAATGTGAGTGAGACCACCGGCGTTTGAAATAGCCGCTCTGCGGCGCTCAGCAGTGACATCATCGTTCTTAAAGGTATATGCGTACCACCTGAAGAGAAAGGTTGGACGCATTACAGAGGAAAGTGGTGATTAAGGGTACCGGAGGTACCGGAATCTTACAGTACCCCCCCCTTAAGGACGGCTCCGGAAGGCCTATAGGACAGGTTTCTCTGGGTGTTTCGAGTGAAAGTTCCGTATAAGTCTAGGCGCATGAATATCAGAGGTATCTAACCAGGTGTCGTCTTGGGGTCCATAGTTCTTCCATCTTATGAGATACTGGAGTCTTCCTCTATGGATGCGAGAATCCAAAATTTCCTTGATCTCATACTCTTCTCCGCCTTCAACTTGTATTGGAGGTGGAGGCAAGATGGTAGGCCTTATTCCTTGGTTAGGAACATGGGGCTTCAGTAGCGACACATGGAAGATGGGATGGATCTTGAGATCTGCTGGTAGGGTGAGCTGTACTGCAGCTTTTCCGATAAGTTTTTTAATTGGTAAGGGTCCCAAAAATAAAGGTCCAAGCTTCTTGCTAGGGATTTTTAATCTTAAGTTCTTTGTCGATAGCCAAACAAAGTCCCCAATAGCATACTGAGGAGAAGGTCTTCTACGAAGGTCGTAGTACTTTTTTTGTTGACTGTGAGCGTGTGATATAGTGGTATTGAGTAAGCCCAAAGAGTCTTTTATTTGGGTAAGGTAATCCGAGGCTACTGGGTTACTCGATGGCAGGATGCGTGGTGGAAGAAGAGTGGGATGAAACCCATAGTTCAAGTAGAACGGACTTTGCTTCGTGGTACTGTGGGTTGCGTTGTTGTAAGCAAATTCTGCTAGAGGAAGGAGATCCACCCAATCATCCTGCAAGTATGATGTGTAGCAACGTAGATATTGCTCAATGCACTGGTTGACTCTTTCAGTCTGTCCATTGGTCTGAGGATGGTAGGGAGAAGTGAGCTTTCGCTCAATGCGTAAAATTTGACAAAGTGCTTGCCAAAATTTAGAGATGAATTGTAAACCACGGTCGGACAAAAGAGTTTTTGGAATTCCATGCAACTTAAACACATGTTTCATCAGTAGTTCCGCTGTTTGTTTAGATGAAGGTAGTCTACGGATAGCAATGAAATGTGCCATCTTTGTCAAGCGGTCCACTGACACTAGGATGGTATTAAATCCTTTAGAGGGTGGTAGTTCTACTATGAAATCTAAGGACACAACTTCCCATGGAACCTGGGGTATTGGTAGACTACAAAGTAGTCCAGATGGTTTTGTAGTGTCAATTTTGGACCTTGCACAGATGTCACATGAAGAAACAAATTTTTGTACAGACGTCTTCATATCAGGCCACCAAAACTGCCTGGTGAGCAAATTTTTTTCGTTATACCCATATGTCCTGCCATGGGCACATCATGCGATAACTCCAAGATCTTGGTGCGCATAGTAGGGGGTATGTAGAGTTTGTCATTGTAATAGAGGAAGCCTTCTGCATCAGTACTTAGTTGTGGTGGAGGTGAATCCATTCTTATACTGTGCAAAATCTCTTCCTTCAAGGAACGGACAACACCAATAATGCGTTCATAGGGTATTATGGGAATGGAAGGGATTTCGGCGCAGTTATCTTCGGTTAATCGTGATAGCGCATCCGCTTTTTTATTTTTGTCTGCAGGCGTGTAGGTCACTAGGAAATTAAATCTTAAAAAGAATAATGACCATCGTACCTGCCGGTGAGAGAGAGTCTTGTTAGTCTGGAGGTATTGAAGGTTTTTATGATCTGTATATATGAGTATTGGTAACTGGGTACCTTCGAGCAGATGTCGCCAATTCTCCAGTGCCAGTTTTATGGCAAGCAACTCCTTTTCACCCACTGGGTAATTCACCTCTGGGCTGCTTAGTGATTTTGAAAAGAAAGCAACTGGGTGGAGTGATGAAGTGTTTGTTGGTCGTTGGGAGAGAACTGCTCCTACTGTCATATTTGACGCATCTACCTCTAGAATATATTGGAGGGATGGGTCTGGATGGCATAGTATGGGAGCAGAAGTAAAGCTTGATTTTAACAAGCAGAAGACTTGATTTGCTTCTTCTGACCATTTGAATGGTTTTTTTATACTTGTCAGTTGTGTGAGAGGTCTCACAATAGCGGAAAAGTTCTTGATGAACTTCCTATAGAAGTTCGAGAATCCAAGGAATCACTGTAGGGCCTTACGAGTTGTTGGTATAGGCCAGTCTAGAATACAGGATATCTTACTCATATCCATCTTAATTCCAGTTTTGGATATGAAGTATCCTAGAAATAATATTTCTTCTCTATGAAATAGACATTTTTTTAATTTCACATATAGTCTGTGTGAGAGCAGTCTGGACAACACAAGTCTTACATGTTTTATGTGTTCAGGCATAGATCGAGAATAAATAAGTATATCGTCTAGGTATACTACAACACAGACATCAAGTAAGTCTCTAAAGATGTCGTTCATGAATCTTTGGAAAGCTGCGGGAGCATTACATAGCCCGAATGGCATCACAAGGTATTCGAATAGTCCGTATCTGGTTCTGAATGCTGTTTTCCACTCATCCCCGTCACGGATTCGGATTAGGTTGTATGCCCCTTTCAGGTCTAATTTGGTGAAATAAGTAGCCCCATGCACCTGTTCAATAAGTTCAGGGATGAGCGGCAAAGGATAGCGATCCTTTATCGTAATCGTGTTTAATTGCCTATAATCGATAATAGGCCTGAGACTGGAATCCTTATTGCGGGCAAAGAAAAGTCCTGCAGCAGTGGAAGAAGTAGAGGGTCTAATGAACCCCTTTGTCAAATTCTCATCCAAGTATTCCTTGAGATGAGAAAGTTCATCCTGTGAAAGGGGATAAACATGACCGAAAGGCAATTTGCTGTTAGGGAGTAGATCGATAGTGCAATCGTAATCCCTATGGGGAGGCAACACTTGAGCATTTTTCTCAAGGAACACTTCGGACAGATCCTGATAGCATAGTGGTGCAATTTCATCTGACACCACAGACAGAATCTTCCCATAAGATGGGAGGTTACACGTATTCTCACAATAGTGAGAAGGGAAAACCAAAGTCCGTTTTTTCCAATCTATGATTGGTTGGTGTGTGTGTAACCAGGGAAGTCCCAAAATAATAGGAAAATGGGGTGAGGATAGTATATCAAAGGTGATGGTCTCCACATGTGATTCGTTGGTAGTGGCAAGGAGTGCCTGTGTCTGGTTGGTGATTGGACCAGAAGACAGTGGAATACCATTAATGAATATAACAGAAACAGGCTTAGATTTTGAAATAATAGGTATTTTACTGAAGGTAACAAAGCGTGTATCAATATAGTTTCCACAAGATCCAGTGTCGACCATAGCCTTGGTGGTGATCCTAGTTTGGTCCCACTGTAATATTAAATGAACAAAAAGATAGGGGTTAGAAAAGGAAGTCGTTAATCCTCCCATCAAGACATGTGAACACTCACCCTCTTTTTTGCGGGCAAGGGGACAGGTGCTTATCAAATGGTCCGAGGATGCGCAGTACATGCAGAGATTTCTGGATGTTCTTCTAGCCCGTTCAGTAGTCGTTAAAGGTGTGCGTATGGTTCCTACATCCATGGGAGTAGGGTCAACGGCCGAAATCTGAGAAGGACTAGACAATGGCATTCCCATCTTTTCAGCCCTTCTTTCTCGCAGTCGTCTGTCGATGTTGATACTAAGTTGTATCAAGGCCTCCAAGGTGCCGGGTAAATCCGCTCGGGCGAGCTCGTCTTTAACAGCTTCCGATAACCCGAGTCTGAATTGAGTTCGCAAAGATGTGTCATTCCACCCTGAATCAAGGGTCCATCTTTTGAACTCAGATACAAAGTCTTCTACAGGTCTCCTTCCTTGTTTTAAGGCCCTCAACTGAATATCAGCAGTACTCTGCCTATTGGGGTCATCGTATAAACTAGCGAGTTCCGCTAGGAATAAGGAATAGGTGTTGAGAATCTGATCATTATTCTCAAAGAGAGAGTCTGCCCAGGCCCGTGGATCACCCGTCAAGTATGAAATAACGGTACAGACTTTTATCTGATCAGTGGGGTATGTACGAGGTTTTAAAAAAAAAAGCAATTGACATGCGTTTTTGAATTAACAAAATTTTTTCCGATCACCTGTAAACACTAGAGGAGAGTTTATTTTAAGTTCAGGAGGCTGAACAGCAGTAAGCCGTGAGAGCTGGGTTACCTGCTGTGTCAGAGTCTGATTCTTTTCTTGTACGTCAGTCAGAGCAAGTATTAACGCTTTTACTTGTTGTGTTAATTGTGTCACTTGAGTGGGTAATTCTGCTGAATCCATTTTTAAGGTTCGTTCAATCTGTAACGCTCCTGCGTTTTTAGTATGGGCTGGATTTTCAGCTGCAAAATCTCCACTCAGTAGTCATGTAGAGATGTGTTGAATACCAGATCCAACTCTCCAGGACTCATCACCATGGGCCTGTCAGCTTCAACATACAGATATATACACACTCAATGAGATGTTCCTGGAGTGATAGAATGTATATGATAGTATGAAGCTGATGTGCTGAAGGGACAGGTGTGAACAGTGACAAGGATGGTAATCACTTGATAGGTTTGTATAGGAGAGTTCAAGATGGTATTTAGGAATGCAGATAGGTTAGTATCGAGTATGCTAATAGGTGGTGAGGACAGCAGATGACAAATACAGGATAGAGTAACCCAGTGCAAGGATAGATAGTAGTAGACAGGAGAGCTAGCAATCTATGCAGCAGTGCAGATGATAGATGGTAGTAGGCTCAAGAGCTAGCAATCTATGTAACAGTGCAGATGATAGGATAGTATGGATAGGTAGTAACAGTCCTTAATGTGCATAGGTAGATAGTGCAATAAGGTTATGGAGGGTTCCCCTGCGGGGTACTTATCACTTGTAATGTTAGTAGTTTAGAGAGGTCCAGTAGATGAGGAATGTTCCGGTAGCGAGATACAGGGATCAGTAGCGAGGTTCCGGTCTGCTCCAGGTAAAGGGAATAGCTGGAGGTTCCGATCGAAAGACAGGCTTGAAAGCATGTGGATATCAAGGCAGGTTGAACGAACAATGTGAGTGAGACCGCCGGCGGTTGAAATAGCCGCTCTGCGGCGCTCAGCAGTGACATCATCGTTCTTAAAGGTATATGCGTACCACCTGAAGAGAAAGGTGGGACGCATTACAGAGGAAAGTGGTGATTAAGGGTACCGGAGGTACCGGAATCTTACAAACGGGCATATTCTTTGTTAAGAAAAAGGACCATACCCTTAGGCCCTGTGTGGATTACCGCGATCTCAATAAGATAACTGTCAAGAATCATTATCCTCTTCCCCTATTTCCCAAACTTTTCCAGAGGTGACGAGGGGCACAGGTGTTCTCCAAACTTGATTTGAGGGGTGCCTACAACCTAGTCAGAATTTGTGAAGGAGACGAATGAAAAACCGCGTTTTGAACGCGTTTTGGGCATTTAGAATATCTGGTCATGCCATTTGGTCTTTGTAATGCCCCAGACACATTCCAACATCTTGTTAATGATATATTTCGGGACTATCTTGATTTGTTTATCATCGTATACTTGGATGATATCCTTGTATTTTCCAGTTCTCTCGACCTACACAGAAACCATGTAAAGAAGGTACTTGACAGACTTCGCCAACACCATCTTTACGCAAAGGCGGAGAAATGTGAGTTCGAAAAACAGATTATCCAATTTCTGGGACTCATTATCTCTGTGGATGGCATTGCTATGGACCCGCAAAAGGTATCTGCCGTACTGGAATGGCCTGCCCCCGAGGACAAGAAAGCAGTACAGCGCTTTGTGGGCTTCGCCAATTTTAACAGGAAATTTATAAAGAACTTTTCTGGTATCATAGCTCCCATCACACAGCTGACCAAACAGTTTACCCCATTCAAATGGACTCCAGAGGCTCAAACCGCCTTTAAACTATTAAAGACTCTGTTTACTTCCGCTCCCATTTTGAAACACCCAGATCCCGCTTTAGCCTATGTACTTGAAGTGGATGCCTCTGAAAATGCGGTCCTGGCTATACTATCCCAACGACAAGGAGCCAAGTCCCTACTCTACCCTATTGCCTTTTTCTCCAGAAAATTAAGCTCCTCTGAGAGGAACTATGACATAGGAGATCGTGAACTGTTAGCCATAAAGGCTGCCCTGGAGGAATGGCGCTACCTACTGGAGGGGGCTGCACACCCTATCCTTATTTTTACGGACCATAAGAAATTAGAATATTTAAGAACCGCAAAACTATTAAGACCTCGACAGGCAAGATGGGCACTTTTCTTCTCTCGATTTGTGTTCCATATAGCTTTTCGTCCAGGCTCTAAGAATTGCAAACCTGATGCCCTTTCTCGCATGTTTCCTGAACCAGCTCCACCTCCTGAACCTGACACTACCTTGCCAGCTAAGAATTTCCTACTCTTGCAAACAGACTTGATGTCACAGATCAAGGGGACAGTTGCAAACTCCCCACCTCCTCTGAACTTGCATCTCCAGCAGAGGGATGGACTTTATTTCCACAAGGAACACATTTTTATTCCCGAACAACTGAGGGTCACCATTCTTAAGAAGTGTCATGATCATCTTCTGGCTGGACACTTTGGTATCCATAAAACCTCTGATTTGGTCTCCCGTTCCTTTTGGTGGCCAGATTGGTTTAAGGACTGCAAAAACTATGTCAGATCCTGTTCTGTGTGTCTCAGAAATAAGTCTGATCGGGCCAAGACCTGGGGCTTGTTGGAATCCCTCCCCGTGGAGTATCATCTCTATGGACTTTATTGTGGAACTTCCTCTATCTGAAGGGTTTACCACTATCTTTGTCGTAGTTGATCGTCTTTCCAAGATGGCACATTTTATACCTCTGAAAGGAACTCCCTCTATCAAAGAAGTGCTGAGATTGCATGGCATTCCAGCCAGCATCGTCTCTGATCGTGGGGTGCAGTTCACTTCCAAGTTTTGGAAAGCATTAAACATTGAACTTTGTTTGTCTTCTGCCTACCACCCACAAACAAACGGACAGACCGAGAGGACAAACCAAACTCTTGAACAATATTTAAGGTGCTTCTCTTCTTTTTCTCAAGACGACTGGGTGTTACTCCTCCCTTTAGCGGAATTTGCTTATAATAACTCCGTCCATTCCGCCACAAAGCAGTTTCCTTTCTATGCCAATTATGGATATCACCCCTCCTTCCTACCTGAGTTACCTATGGAATCTGCTGTACCAGCTGTGCAAGAAAGACAAAATTTTCTTAATGCCAACAGTCAGCTTTTGCGGGAAACCATCTTGAAGGCACAGGCTGGTAATAAAAAAAATGTTGATAGAAGAAGGAGAGGGAACTTGAATTTAAACCCGGGGGATAAGGTCTGGCTATCTACAGCAAACCTGAGATTGAAGTGTCCCTCAAAAAAGCTTGGCCCAAGATACCTAGGTCCATTTTCTATCAGGAAGAAGATCAATTCTGTGGCATTCTAAATAATCTTACCAGGTAATCTGAAGATCCATCCCGTGTTCTACGTTTCTCTACTGAAGTCAGCAGTTCCCAACCCCTTCCCAGATCGTGGATCTGAAGTTCCTGCTCCCCTTTTGATCGAACGTAATGAAGAATTTGAGGTGGAATCTATTCTGGACTGTAGAAGAAGGGGTGGTCGGACACAGCTTCTTATCAAGTGGAAGGACTATGGCCCTGTGGATAATTCCTGGGAACCTGCTTCAAACGTCCATGCTCCTCGATTGGTACGAGCCTACCTTCTACAATATCCTGAAAAACGGTCTAGGCTGCCCTTAAGGGGGGGGGGGGGCAAAGTCAGGGAATCCCTGTGAGACGTCTGGGGCTTGGCCGTGCACAGGCTATTCCCAGAAGAATGACTAATGGGCGTGGCGCCAGACGGGCTATTTAAAGGAAGTTCAATTCTGTTTCCTTTGCTGACTGATCTTCAGCTGTTTCCTGTGACCTGATGATACCTGTATGCTTCCCTGTTGCTGACCTGGTGTGTTCTGAACTTGGACTTGGATTCTGCTTCTGCTTCTCTGCTAAACCTGACATGGCTCCGTCCCTGACTTTGGCTCTGCTTACGATTTGGTACCCTGCTGCACCACCTGTTGATGACCCTGGCTTTCCTACTACTCTGACTCTGTCTCAAACCTTGTCTCCCAGAGCTACCCGAGTGCTTGCCTTGCTATCTGCTGCACCTGTTTCATACATCATTGCATATTCCAGTTTCCGGGATCCGGACAAGCAGCCTATCCTGATCCATCAACAACCACAGGCACTCGTGTCCCTCCTGGCCCTTGACACCCTCTGTCTCACCTTCAGTGGGGTCTGGGCAGGAGATATAAGAGAGGCCGACCTCGTCAACTCAGACTCCTCCCAGGTACGTGACACTACTACTGACCTCTGTACATTGCCCTACCTACTACTGACCTCTGTTCACTACCCTATGTATTACTGACCCCTGGGCACTGCCCTACCTTCTAATGACCTCTGTACACTGGCCTATATACTACTGACCTCTGTACACTGCCCATCATACTACTGACCTCTGTACACTACCCTACTTCCTACTGGCCTGTGTACACTGCCCTACATCTTACTGACCTCTTTATACTGCCATTAATCCTAGTGACCTCTGTACAATGCCCAACATCCTACTGACCTCTGTACACTGCCCTACATACTACTGACCTCTGTACACTGTCCTACATACTTCTTACATTGGCCATGAATCAGAGCAGATAGCCAGGCCCGAAACTAGTCAAAGAAATCAGCCTGCAGCACCAGATGTTCTGCTTTCATAAATAACTCTAGCATCAGCCTTGTGTGGGTAACCAATTACTCCCCAGACATGAAAAAAAAAATGTAAGTGAAAGTGAATGCCAGGTTTCTCACTAAAGCTAAATTCTAGGATAGGCTAAGTTTATATTTCTACAGTGACATTCGTTTTATAAGATGTTTCTAAGTTTTCTTTATGCCATCTTTACTTTTCTTTGGGGGCTTGCTAGTTAATTTCTTTTTGCAAAAAGAAGGGCATGGCATCTGGTGATCTGTGATCTCTTCCATGTTGTCCGAGTAGATCTCCCCCTCTCAAAGGTTGTCTACCCCTGATCTAAGGTATGTTAGATAGCATGTTCCCGCATTAACTGCAGTTTTTCAAAGGTTAGCACAGTGAAAAGATCTATTTCATTAAATAGTAGCTGAATGATCCTAAATGCTGCATGCATAAACTGATTTGTCCAAAATGTGTAAGAAAATTGTACAAAGGCCATTCTTATCATTTTGGACTCCTCCTACAGGTAAGTGACAGCTGACTTTGATTTGAATAAGCTGGTAGTCTTGTAAGGGGGTAGTGAGATGGGGTGGTTGTCACATCCTCCATGTTCCCCTCCCCTTAAGTGCCAAGTAAGGGTCACATGAGAGGCCTACCCTAGGGTGCGTTCTTCTGAGCTACACTAGGCACTTACACATGTGGTACCTTTCACTTGCACAGATGACAGATCTCTAATAAACTTAATTGATGTTATACACAACATGGTGACAAATGCATTTAGGACGGACACACTGAGCCAATGCCCTCTCCGTCTGTCCAGTTTATCTCTGCATCCTCACTCCCAGCAAAAGAAGGGGGTCCTGGCGTGAACTCCATGTGTGCACTTCACTTAACTCCTACTCTTCCGTACCTGTGTACAGGCTGAGGACCTCTGCGTGCTGATCTGCTCTCGTTGCTATGGGAGACAGAACTGCACACGGAGAGAGTGCTGACAACAACTCCTCCTGCAAGAGGCTATCCCACCTGCCACATGTACTTGCTTATGACAGGCTGCTAGAGAAACCTTCACTACGCTTGGTAACCACTTGTATTTTTATACCGTATTAACTCTTACACTGTTGTCTTCATACCCCAATATGCTTAGCTGACCCAAACTGTAGGCTATGAGTGTCGGTTACTTGCATTACAACCCTTGAGTAACTTCAGACCAGGCAAAGGCAAAGTTTCAAAAGCTTTACCTAAATAATTTGGCAATACAGTCAAACAGTGGCAACAGTCTTTACCTAAACTAAACCCTAACTCAGGCTTGTAGCTGCCCCAGCATACCTGTACAGGCTAGAGTCTATAACTGGTCCATGATGGTAGTGTCCAGGATTGGCATCTTGAGGACGGCCTGCAGGTCCAAGCAATCCCCCTATGCTGTACCATTCCGGCTAGGGCAGCATAAATCTCTATCTGCCCATAGCCTGTTTTAAACAGTAACCTTGCAAAAGGGAACAGTACTGCAGTCATTCCACAAGGAAAACAAAAGTTTTATTTGAGCACAACATTCATTGTGTGCATACTATTTTTAAAGTTCTACAGCAAGCATTCTATTCATTTATATGGTCATCTGTCTCAGTATCTAAACCCTCATAATTGTGATGCTTAGTGGATGTTTAACAATCACTACCAATTCTTCTACACAATTTTCTCAATGTCGATAAAAAAAGAATGCTTTAGATTAGAGCTATGATTGTCACAGCATGAACCGGAATTAACTACAAGTGACTTCAATGACAGCAGAAAGCTGTGTTATTTTGACTAGTAGAGTCTGGTGATTCTCACCCAGCGAATCATTTCAACACTTGAAACCATAAATCCATCACACGTTACATTTCCTATGGAATAATGATTTATGATGAGCATTGATGTATCTGTGATACATGTCTCTACATCAATCTATGCCAACACCAATTCCTGTTCTACCTCCCCAGTGTATTTAACAGCAAATGCTGTATTATTTCCTGATGTTCTGTAATCTTTCTCCTTATGATTGCATTTTCCACCCATTCTTGTATTTAATGAGACTTCTTAACCACTGAAGATTGTAATCAGATAGATAAGTCTCTGGACAGCATGAGCGATGCAGGTGTATAATCTTATACATGAGAGTTACATACATATCTAATATATATTGACAAAAGTAATTACTTGGGGAGAAATAATTGTCTTTGGAAGCCTGTGATGACTGACAGCTAGTCCAAATGCCTAGATTAGACCAAAATACAACTGGTGATTTGTAAACTTAATCCCAGGATCAAATATCATTTGCCAATTATTGTTATGGGATTAAAGAAATCATCCCAATTTACTTAGAAATTTGAAGTGCTATTTTTAACCACATGATGATCAAAGTAGGATTGCATTTTCAGTTTTTAATCTGGGGTTGGCAGGGAAGGCTAATGTAAAATAATTAATGTAACAGTGGAAACAATTAATGGAAGCAAATGCAAATGATGATGCTCTAATGCTTACATTTATTGTACCCAAAGTGTGTCTGTATTATATACACACTGTAGGTTCCAACAGATACATTTGTAGAACATTTTCAAGAAAAAAAAAATGTATTCTCAGTAAATAATGCATTCCTTTGCACAACATGTGGAACTTCAGACAGTCCAAGGCAGAAGATATATATGTAGCAGTGAGATGGTTTCTTGAAAATATTTTAGCTGTAAGGGCAATCTGCTCACTCTGGCTTTCTGAAATCATCACCCCACCCAGAGACACAATAAAAATCTAATTAATGGGCACTCTTGTTTTCCCTGCCTGTCACTTGGCACCAGTGAGGTAAATCCAAGCCATTTTTCTCAATAGCAACAGCTGACAGGCAACAGGTTAATGAAAGGCAGGAGCAGAAATGCAGGCTGCATCCTCATCTTGACACCAACCATTTACTCTGTTGCTAAAATAAAGTTACCAAAAAGGGTGCCCTGTAAAGCAGATAAAAAAATCGTTAATTCTCCTTCTGTTTGTACCACTGATCTCTGCCTGCACGAAGAAAAACCACCACTTTAAACATCATAATCTGACACTTCCAGGAGTGTCGAATTCCTCGTCCCTTGCTGCACACTGTGGATTATTCCTGCTGACCCCTACATCACTACAGGACACAGTATGTCAGCACATTATAAATATTGGTAATAAATTAATACTATTAGAGATCACTGTAGTATAATATAGAGTTTGCATGTTGAGCCAGAAATGCCACTTTTTTGTATGCTAATGTTTGCTTCTTTTTTTTTTTTTGCATATTTTCATGTTAGTGCACAAGATGGACTGTAAAAGAGATCCCTTATGCATTCCTTTAAGTTAATATCTTGGCTCCCACATGCCCACCTAACTGATCATTGGCATTACAAAATAAACCTCTCCAAAAATAATAAAATAAACAATGTGCATTTATTAAATGGTTACATTGAATCCTGTGGAGCAGTGGTCTCCAAACTGTGGCCTGGGGGCAAAATGCGGCCCTTTGCTTGCCTTTATCTGGCCCTTAAGACACTATTCCTTCCACTGACACCATCAAAACGGCACAATGACACCAACGATGGAGCAGAATTCCTTCCATGTACACCAATGATAGGGCACCATTCCTCCAATTGACACCAAAAATGGAGCACTATTCCTCCCACTGACACCAACGATGGGGCGTTAGTCCTCCCACTGACACCAAAGATAGGGCATTATTTACTCCCACTGGATGCCAGGACATTTTCCACTCCCACTGGCCCTAGTCCAGCCCCTCTAAAGTCTGAAGGACAGAAAACCGGCCCTTTGTTTAGAAAGTTTGGAGACCATGATCAGTGCATTGCTGGTGCAATGCAAAGGCTCCTGCTCTGTTTACATACTAGTATTGACCTACCATTATGTGGCTGGAGAAAACAATAAATTCTTATATTATAAGTGCAGTGGTGTCACCGAATTTGTGCCAGTGGTAGATGGGATGTAATGGATCTGTGAATAAATAATGCCGCTGTTTGGGCAGAGCCATGCACATGCATACTAGCTTCAAATATCAAAAGGATGCTACAACGAGAAGCATCTCAAGATTCAGGTGAGTGTGGATGTGGTTTGAAGGTGGTGTGTGGGTGGTGGTGGTGGTGGGGGGGGGGGGGGGGTTGGGGAATATTACCATGTTTCCTGTTATGCCCTATAAATGGCTGTAACATGAAATGTGAAGGTGAACAAAGCCTTTTATGCCTCATTTACATGGACATACTGATCTGTACATACGTGCGAAGGGCCGTCTCCACCAAGTTCAGATGCATTCTTCACCTGCAAGAAATGCACAGGTGTTCCATGCAGTCCTGCACAGGCAGCCTGTTGAAATCAATGAACCTGCACAGATGTAAAAACAGCATGCGGCTGGTTGTCATTGATTTCAGCAGACTGCCTGCAAAGGGGTATACAGAACACCTGTGCTTCCCTCCCAGAAGAAGGAGGCCCTTTGCATGGGTATACAGATCAAGTACACCCATGTGAATGAGGCCTGAAAATGAAATGATAAAATATACCCAAACATGATTCACCCAAAACAAATTGTAACTACCATATCTGGGTAAAATTAGGCCTGTTTTTAAACTTCTGAAATTTGAGTCTATCTCAACAAAAGTAAGACTGACTTATATTACATTAAACAATAATAGTAATAACCTCAAAGCATAAATCTAAACCCTCCAAAACGTTATCCTTATGTGCTGATAGTTGTGGGAGTTTCAATATGTCCCTTACAGTCATCTCACTAAGCTAATGTGGAAGTAAAAACCACAGATGCAATTGTTTTTAACCACTTGCCCACTGCTTACATGGACACTACTGCGGCAAAGTGGCTCATTAAGGCTTGGCGACGTAGACCTACGTCGGGCGCGATCACGGCTCCCGCGCGCCCCACGAGCCGATCCTGGTCTGATTCGGCAGAGAACCGATTAGTCACCAGATACAGACCACTGATTTTTGGTCTGGATCTGGTGATCGGTTCTAGCCAATGGCATCCTGTCCCCTGCCTGTGTAATGTAAACACTGGCAGGGGAAGTGATGTAACTTTCCCTCCTGGAGCCCTTTCGGTTCCAGGAGAAGACAGAGAGACATCTAAAACGTGAGTTCCACCAAACACTACACTGACACTACCTCGCATAGGCACATTTAGCCCCTTTATCACCCCTGATCACCCCCCCAAACCCCTCACAGTGAACACTATATACAGTGGTATACAGATCTTTTACTGATCACTGTGTTAGTGTCACTTGTGACCCTAATTTGTGCTTGGGTTAGGCCCAAATAGGGTTAGGGCACCCACCATCTATCCCCTAATAAAGTTTTAACCCCTTGATCACCCCCAGTTAACCCCTTCACTCCCTATCACTCTGTGCACTAAATACAGTATTTAGGTAAATACTGATCACTGTATTAGTGTCACTTGTGACCCTAATTTGCGCTTGTGCTAAGCCCAAATAGGTTTAGGCCAGCGACCATCTATCACCTAATAAACTTTAACCCCTTGATCTCCCCAGTTAACCCCTTCACTCCCTATCACACAGTGCACTAAAATATACAGTATATCAGATAACTACTGATCACTGTATTAGTGTCACTTGTGACCCTAATTTGCGCTTGCGCTAAGCCCAAATAGGTTTAGGCCACCCGCCCTATAAAGGTTTAACCCCTTGATCTCCCCCAGTTAACCCCTTCACTGCCCTGTCACAGTGTTCACTATATACAGTGATTACCGATCACTGTATTAGTGTAACGGGTGACGCTACTTAGGCTAGTTAGCATCAGGGTCCCACCACAGCAGAAGCAGCAGAATGTATTTTGGGGTGTCATTTCACATATACCCATGTCATGTGTGAGAAATGTATCTTTTAGTGACAACTTTGTGTAAAAAAAAAAATTAAAAAAAAATGTAATTTTCCCAAAACTTGTGGAAAAATATAAAATATTCCATGGACTCACCATGCCTCTTAGCAAACAGCTTGGGGTGTCTATTTTCCAAAATGGGGTCATTTGGGGGGTTATGTGGTATCTTTTTCAGGGCCTCCTAAACCGTTATAGGTAGTGAGAAAATGCAATGAAAAATGTACGCCCTTTGAAATTCTGATGGGGGGGATTGGTTTTCGGGGTCCCGTACACAGCTAGGCTCCCAAAAAGTCTTACATATGTGGTATCCCTGTACTCAAGAGAAGCAGCAGAATATATTTTGGGGTGCAATTACACATATACCCATGGCATGTGTGAGCAATATATAATTTCAATGACAACTTTGTGTAAAAAATTTTTTTTCAAACACCAGTGACAAAAAAATGAAATATTCAATGAGTGCAACATGCCTCTCAGGACATTCCTTAGGATGTCTACTTTCAAAAAAGTTTTAATTTGGGGGGGGGGGGGGGGGGGTTTGTACTACCCTGCCATTTTAGCACTTCATGAAATGAGATAGGCAGTCAGAAATTAAAGCTGCGTAAATGCCAGTATTTACACCATAGTTTGTATGCGCTATAACTTTTGCGAAAACCAATAAAAATTGGCTCATTGAGATTTTTTTTGTCAAAGACATGTAGCTAAATACATTTTGGCCAAAATATATGACATAAATTGAGTATATTGGATATTTTTTAAAAGACAACGTTGAAAATGTATTTTTTTCTCAAAATTTTCGCTCTTTTTTTATTAATATCGCAAAAAAAAGCGCAGAGGTGATCAAATACCACCAAAAGAAAGCTCTGTTTGTGGGAAAAAAAGGACATCATTTTTGTTTGGGTACAGAATTGCATAACCGCGCAATTGTCAATTAAAGTCGCGCAGTGCCGAGTTGAAAAAAGTGGCCTGGACGTGAAGCTGGAAAATCCTCCGGTGTTAAAGTGGTTAATTATATTTTTCAGCAGGGCTAACTTAAAGGTTAAGCAGCAGTGTAGTTGATTTAGGTTGCAGACCATTCTTTACACACACTCAGATCAGATTTTTCGTTTCTGTAATCAGTGGATTTTGGCATCATATTCTGATGAGAACCAAAGATAATAGTGGGATTTAGTTGACAGTACAATGTTAGTAAATGCATGCACGCCTTCTTTACACAACTACTATAAAGTCATTTGAGGAGGGAAAATCTTGAAAATTTGTTTTCGCCATTTTCAAGGTTAATAGCCAATACATTTTTTAGAAATGAGGCAGCTTTTATGCTAAAATAAAAATTACAGTGCCATGTAAAAGAGACACAAGATGAAAGGCTAAAATATTGCACAGATGTACTGCCCTCATGTAAGCATTTCTACTAGGCTGCAGTGGAAGAGTAAGAGATGAGACAGTTTTTATAGAGAAATACAGTTTACAATGTATTATGTAAGAGACAGTAGCCTGACATATTGCACAAACAATGCACATCATGCAAGCATTTTATTTAGGCTGCAATGGAGGAGGGAGAGAGAAAGAAGTTTTCCTGACAGACTCCATGGCAGCATACGTATCGGGTTTGGCCCCGCCTCCAAACCTACCCATAGGACCTTACTCCCATAAATCTTTGCTCCTGTTCAGCACACATGTTCTTTTTTTGTCCTCCAAAGGGATTACCTGATATCCTACCTGAAGATGGATTCCGGGTGATGGATGGCTCTACCAGTCGGGTATGGAGCTCTCCAATAAGCCCCAGCTGCTGCGGGGTATGGAGTAGGGGCGAAGATGTAGCAGCCTTGGCGAAAAAGCCCAGCTGCTGCGGGTGGCCGGTATCCTTGAAGAGATAAGTCCGGTGTGCATCCATCCCTGGTGGTCTGCGGTTGCAGGTTGCAAAGGCTGTGGCGCTAGTGTCCCAGAGAGGAAGATTTTCTGTGACAGATGTTTCTCCCAGGCTGCGGGAGAGAGGGATACCTCTGATCAACGCATTGAGGCTTTGGTTAAGAGAGTAGTAAAGGACTCTTTGGCTGAAATGGGTGTCAGTCGTTCTCAAGACACTGCAACGGCTTCCCCAAGCCCTTCCCCTGTAGCACTTCAAGTACAGGAAGATTTTGAGTCGGCCCAGACAAGCCATCAGTCGGTGCTTTTGTCAGGTAGCGACTCTGAAGATGAGGATCCCTGCCTGGGTTTCGAATATGCTTTGGTGCCTTCCCTAGTTAAAGCGGTCAGGGAGACTTTAAACTGGGAAGAGTCAGCTGTTCCCCCTCCCAAGCAAAAGAAGTACTTTAAACAGCTCAACAAGGAGCGGGTTAATTTTCCCTTTCTGGGAGAGTTGGGAGAAATTATTGCGGAGGAGTGGAGAAAGGTGGAACGTAAGAATTCCTTAGTATCTAAGATGGCGAAACTTTACCCCTTCAAGGAGGATGATGTGAAACATCTTGAGTCTCCTCCGCTAGTTGACGCAGCAGTCATGAGACTGGTCAAGCATGTGACCCTTCCTTTAGAAGATACGGTCTCATTTAAAGACCCGTTGGACCGAAGGATGGACTCCGATTTGAAGAGAATCTATCTCACAGCAGGTATGGCCTGCAAGCCAGTCCTGGCTTTAGCCGCTCTATCCAAGGCCATGGAGTCTTGGGCTGATGTGGTAGACGAATCGGTCAGATCGGTGTCGGAGGAGGTGGCCAGAAGCGCTCCAATCCAGGAGCTTAGACTGGGCTCGTCGTTCCTTGGGGAGGCTTCCATAGACCTGATCCGTCTATTGGCAAGGGTTATGCTGTCCTCGGTCACAGCTAAGAGAGCTCTTTGGCTCCGCCCTTGGGTTGCGGATCCGGCATCAAAGCAAGTTTGGTGCCGTATTCCCTTTGAGGGGTCCTCCCTTTTCGGGAATAAACTTGACGAGGCCATAACCCGGGCTACGGGCGGTAAGTCTGGGTTTCTTCCCCAGGATCGGCGCCAGTTCAACGTCAAGAAAGGACAGCCTACCAGAAAATTTGTTCCTGACCGGGCCAGGGAAGCTCGTTCTTATAGACCTGGTCGGGAGTTCAACCGGAACTGGAGATCCAGACAGTCTTCCAGGAAGACGACAAAGAATGTCTCCTCGGGGGACCGTGAGCCCACTAAGTCCTTTTGAAGGTGGGCCCGCTCAGACATGTCGGGTGGGTGCGCGTCTACGCTCCTTCCGGCATGTCTGGGCGGCTTCGATTCAGGACCCCTGGGCCGTCAGGACGGTGTCCTCAGGCCACAAGTGGGTCTTCAAGGAGAGGCCAGGCTCAAGGTTCCTGCCTACTGCCATACCATTCCTAGAAGAAAGGCGTCAGATTTTGTTTTCTTACATCAAAGCTCTCATTGCTCAAGGGGCTGTCATCTCCGTTCCAGAGTCCGAGCGAGGCCAAGGAATATATTCTCCGCTCTTTCTGGTCCAAAAGAAGAACGGATCATGGAGACCAGTAATAGATTTGACCTTCTTGAACAAATTCATAAAAAAAGAAAGGTTCAAAATGGAGACCCTGTTGTCCATACAGCAGTCAGTCCAGCCGGCAGATTGGATGGTGTCCATCGACTTGAAAGACGCCTACTTTCATGTCCCTGTGGACGAAGATTTTCAAAGGTTTCTCCGGTTCGAAGTGGGAGGATTACATCTTCAATTTATCTGTCTCCCATTCGGGCTCTCAACATCTCCACGGACCTTTTCAAAAATCTTATTGGCCGTGGTAGCCCTACTGAGATTGAAAGGTATCCGTCTTCACCATTATTTGGACGATCTCCTCCTGTTGTCCCAAGACAGAGACCAACTATTAGTTCATCTGGAGCAGGTCGTGTCCACTCTCCAGAAGTTTGGTTGGTTACTCAACAAGGAGAAGAGTCACCTGATTCCAACTCAGTCCCTGATCTACTTGGGCGCTCTGTTCGACACAGAGAAGGCGACTATCTCTCTTCCAGAGGAAAAAATAGGGACACTTCGAGACAGGATTCGCTTTGCCCTCTCATCCTCTCATCTTCAGGCACGTCAATGCCTGAAGGTGATCGGGACTATGGTCGCAGTAGTCCCCATGGTGAAGTGGGCCCTGTGGAGGATGAGACCCTTTCAGAAGGAATTCCTTCAGCAATGGGATACGTGGCATCTGGATCAATGCATCTTCTTAACCCCTTCAATGAGAGTGAGTCTCCCCTGGTGGTTGTGCAGAGACCACCTGCTGAACTGCCACTCTCTGAAGCCAGCTCCGTGGGTAGTGGTTACCTCGGATGCCTGCAACATAGGCTGGGGTGCCCACTGTCTGTCGGAGGTGGCACAGGGCAGTTGGGAGTTTTCCACTCGAGGAATAGTATCCAACATATTGGAACTCCGAGCAGCATTCCAAGCTCTTCGGGCATTTTCTCACCTGACAAAAGACCAACCTGTCATGCTGCGTCTGGACAACACCTCAGCAGTGGCATACATCAGGAAGCAAGGGGGAACACGCAGCTGGTCCCTATTGAGGGAAGTGGAGCCGATTATGTCCTGGGCACAGAGAAATCTCTCGAATCTTTCAGCGGTTTATGTTCCAGGAGTCCAGAATGTCAAAGCAGACTTCCTGTCCAGAGTGGACCTGGACAACAACGAGTGGTCCCTTCACAAGGAAACGTTCGACTGGATCCTAACATTGGGGTTATCTCCAGAGGTAGACCTCTTCGCCTCCCCCTGCAATCACAAACTGCCGAAGTACTATTCAAGATTCAGAGATCCACAAGCATCAGGGATGGATGCACTCTCGGATCAGTGGAGATTCCACAGGGCATACGCCTTCCCACCAATTCCGATTGTGTTACAGTTTCCTCGGAGACTCAGGTCGGAGCCAGTGGAGGTAGTGGCGGTGATTCCCTTCTGGCCGAACAGGCCATGGTTTCCCCTTCTGACGCTACTCAGTGTCCGAGACCCAATCCCGCTACCCTTCAGACCGGATCTGTTGTCCCAGGGGTCTGTACTCCATCCGTGCCCAGACCGTCTACATCTCAGGGTCTGGATGTTGAGAGGAGGAGGTTACAGGCTTTAGGCTGTCCAGAAACGGCGATTTCTACATTGCTTAGTGCTAGAAGAAACTCAACGAACAGAGTTTATCAGAGAATCTGGGAAAAATTTTCTGCACAGTTGACTACAAGGCCTGATCCTCAATCTTCCATTAAGATCCAGGATGTATTGAGCTTTCTCCAATCAGGATTGGACTTGCCTCTATCAGTGAGTTCGCTCAGAGTCCAGGTCTCGGCTATTTCCGCTTTTACAGGGATCTCCTGGGCCACTCATGCCTTAATTCGTCAATTCTTCCAAGGAGCAGTGAGAATCAGACCTCAGAGAAAACCCAGGTTTCCCAAGTGGGATCTGCCTCTAGTTCTGGATTTCCTGGCGGGTCAGATTCAAGACATGTCTGATTCTTTGACCATAAGAGAGCTTACACTGATAACAGTGTTTCTGGTAGATGTAACCTCAGCAAAAAGAGTGTCGGAAATTGGGTCCTTTGGGACACAAGAGCCTTTCTTAACATTTTTTCCTGACAGAGTGGTGCTCATTCCCATGCTGGATGCGAGACCAAAAAGGACTTCTGTCTTCCATGTAAACATAGAAACAGTGTTACCAACCTTTAGACAGGAAGAGGAAGAATCTTCGGTTCATCCGCTGGATGTTGGAAAGTGTATTAAGAAATATTTAGATGCCACTTCCTCTTTCAGAAAATCAGAACATCTTTTTGTTACCTTCTATGGAAAAAACAAAGGTTCAAGAGCCTCGACGAGATCCATTTCCTCTTGGATCATCCAGACCATCCAGTGGGCTTATAGGGCTAAGGGCTTGACCCCTCCAGCAGTAGTTACAGCTCATTCGACGCGGAGCATCTCTACCTCCTGGGCAGTATCCAGACATGTGGCTCCTGAAATCATCTGCAGAGCAGCGTCGTGGTCCTCTATTAACACTTTTTTATCCCATTACTGTGTTGAGCCAGCGGCTCTTTCATCTGTGAATTTTGGTTTGCAAGTCCTGTCTGTTTGACAAAATGCATTAAACTTTTCTGTTCAGCACCTGCCCACCCTGTGTGTACGGCGAGTTATTTCCCGATACGTATGCTGCCATGGAGTCTGTCAGGAAAACGGAAAATTTATATCAAATACTTACCGTAATTTTCCTTTCCTGATGGACTCCATGGCAGCAGGAGTTCCCTCCCGGATTTCTGTGGAGGATAGTTACAGAACATGTGTGCTGAACAGGAGCAAAGATTTATGGGAGTGAGGTCCTATGGGTAGGTTTGGAGGCGGGGCCAAACCCGATACGTATGCTGCCATGGAGTCCATCAGGAAAGGAAAATTACGGTAAGTATTTGATATAAATTTTCTGTTTTTTTTATCAAGAAAAAAATTTATAGTGCATTATGTCATTATGTCAGTGAAGAAAACCTGAGATCTTGTGTATACACACTGCATACCATGTAAGCAGTTTTACTACATCAATAATAGAAGACAATAGTATAGTGTCTTGAAAAAGTATTCATACCCCTGAAAATTTGTCTCATTTTGTCATGTTACAACCACAAACATAAATGTATTTTATTGTTTTTTTTTTGTGACAGACCAACACCACACCAAGTGGCAGATAAATGTGAAGTGGAAGAAAAATTATAAATGGTTTTAATTTTTTTTTACAAATAAAGTGTGGCTTGCATTTTTATTCAGCCCCCCCTGACTCAATACTTTGTAGAACCACCTTTCACTGCAATTACAGCTGCAATACTCTTTTTGGGTATGTCTCTACAAGCTTTGCACATTTAGGGAGTGAAATTGTTGCCCATTCTTCTTTGCAAAATAGCTCAAGTTCTGTCAGATTGGATTTAGGTGGTTCTTGCCACAGATTATCAGTTGGATTTAGGTCTGGACTTTGACTGGGCCATTCTAACACATGAATACGCTTTGATCCAAGCCATTCCATTGTAGCTCTCTCTGTATGTTTAGGGTCATTGTCCTGCTTGAAGGTGAACCCCTGTCCCAGTCTCAAGTCTTTTGCAGACTCTAACAGGTTTACTTCTAAGAGTGCCCTGTATGTGGCTCCATCTGTCTTCCCATCAACTCTGACCATCTTCCATGTCCCTACTGAAGAAAAGCATTCCCACAATATGATGCTGCCACCACCATGTTTCATGGTGGGGATAGTGTGTTCAGGGTGATGTGCAATGTGAGATTTCCACCACACATAGCGTTTTGCTTTTAGGCCAAAAAGTTTTATTTTAGTCTCATCTGACTAGAGCACCTTCTTCAACTTGTTTGCTGTGTCCCCCACATGGCTTCTTGCAAACTGCAAATGGGACTTTTGGCTTTCTATCAACAATGGCTTTCTTCTTGCCACTCTTCCATAAAGGCCAGAATTGTGGAGTGCACGACTAATAGTCCTATGGACAGATTCTCCCACGTGACCTGTGGATCTCTGCAGCTCCTCCAGAGTTACCATGGGCCTCTTGGCTGGTTCTCTGATCAATGCTCTCCTTGCCCAGCCTGTTAGTTTAAGTGGACTGCCATGTCTTGGTAGGTTTGCAGTTGTGCCATACTCTTTCCATTTTCAAATGATGGATTGAACAGTGCTCTATGAGATGTTCAAAGCTTGGGATATTATTTTTGTAACCTAACCCTGCGTTAAACTTCTCCACAACTTAATCCCTGACCTGTCTGGTGTGTTCCTTGGCCTTCATGATGCTGTTTGTTCACTAAGGTTCTTGAACAAACCTCTGACGGCTTCACAGAACAGCTATATGTATACTGAGATTAAATTACACACAGGTGGACTCTATTTACTAATTAGGTGACTTCTGAAGGCGGTTGGTTCCACTAGATTTTAGCCAGGGGTATCAGAGTAAAGGGGGCTGAATACAAATGCACGCCACACTTTTCACATATTTATTTGTAAAAAAATTTGAAAACCATTCATCATTTTCCTTCCACTTCACAATTATGTGTCACTTTGTGTTGGTCTATCACATAAAATCCCAATAAAATACATTTATGTTTTTGGTCGTAACATGACAAAATGTGGAACATTTCAAGGGGTATAAATACTTTTTCAAGACACTGTAGAAGCAGTTTTTATGAAGAAAAAAAAACTACAGTGTCAGAGACAAGTGCCAGAAATATATTCCACAGACGGGTTTCACATTTTACTAGGCCGCAATGGAGGAGGGAGAGGAGGCTGTTTTTATCAAGAAACAATTATTTCTGCAAATTATGGTCGAGACACAATGCACAGACTTGCTGCACATCATGTAAGTGTTTCTACTATGCCACACCAGAAAATGAAGAGGTAAGGCTGTAGCAGACAATTTTATAGACACTCTGAATTTCAGTGTTTTTATTAGGCTGCAATAGAAGCCACTTTGTTTTTAACAAGAAATAAAAATGACAGTTTTGGGACAAGAGCCTGGAATACTGCACAGACACACTGCACACCAGAGATTTTACTAGGCCTGCCACATATCTGGAAGCTTTACTTGATTGACATTTTTCTCATACTATCTATAGGCCTTGGCTTTAGAGGGGGTCTATTCTTGGGAGGTGTGTGCCTGAGGGACCATTGGAGTGGCCTTGCTTCGGATTTGGGTCCATGTCTCCCCCAAAACACACAGACTCTTGGAATCTAGGACCGAGATACAGATTTGGGGCCTTTGTGCCCAAACCAACAATGACTGCATTAGACTATGAGACTCAGAGTGGATGTTAAAATTAATCAGCTCAAAACACCCTGATGCTGGGGTCTCCAGCTATAATCTGTTTAAGGTGTTATGTGTTAAGTGTCGTTGCCTCATTGTGTGTCTCCTAGGCGTGAATTCCCATTGTTAATTAAGCCACCTATTGTTTCTGTCTGCCTGCTCATCTCTTGGAGATGTTATTAATATTGTGTCCACTTTACCTTGTTATCAAACCATTGTGGAATGTTTGTATATCCAGGGTTGTGGGCTTGTTGCCGGATTGTCTGGGCACCCCCTGACTAATTAGGGCTTGTTGTTAATTAGCGCACTGTGTATGTTTATGTTGGCTGTGCAAATTGTCTAGAATAATGTGATCAAGCTCTTACCTGATCTTGCATGGTATATATTCTGTGTGAATATACAATAAAGACAGTTTCAGTGTCCTCTAGTTCTTGGGTGCTCAGCTATAATACCTGGTTCCTGGTTCCAGACTGGAGGAAGCTGTATACTGACGGAAGCACCCAAGCTGGGTGCCAGGCATTCTGACACAATCACCAAAACTAAATGTAAAATAAAATCTCACATTTTGGGTTGTCCCTAGAACAGGATTGGAGGGGAAATTTTTCAATGTGGACACTAGTTCTTGTGATCCTAGTGATTACTGGCAATTCCCTGTTTTGGCTATGGGACAGAATATGAAGAGAAATCTACCCAAAGGGACACAGATAGCAAAAAAAACAGACAGGGGTTATCCTCTCCCTTCCCTATCCAAAATGAAGAAGAAACGTTTTGCCTTTAGTTCTAATTTAAACCTTTTTGGTAGGCTGCACTTGGAACAGAAGGCACAATGATCAGCTATTAATCAAAAATTAATCTTTAGAGCTTATTTATTTCACAGAAAAAAGAAAACTAAACATTGTACTCCATACACAGTTAAAAAAAAATACTTGGCTACATGTTTAACAGGAGATAAAGCAGGCAGCTTTTACTAAAAAAAAAAAAAACAAAAACAAAAAACCAAGGACTGTCCATTACTTCACTCAAAAAAGTCCTCAAATTATTTTATTTATCATCGAGAACAAAAGGCCTAAGCTAGTGGGATCAGGTGCAGTATCTCAACTGTAAAGAATGTGAGGGAATATATTCTCTGTAGCTACAGACCAGTGAACGTGGCTCCCGAGTTAGAGAAATCAGCAAAAAAAAATAAAAATCTTGAAGATGAAAGAGTAAAGTCACGGGTTCTTGATTTGCCCCTATAAGGGGCTTGGTGCCAAGATGAGGACCCTCACTTGAGACCTTGACGGCTGCCTACCACCAGAGGAGGATCTGGAATAATGCTCCAGGGGTGTAGTAAAGCAAAGTGGCCCCACTTGTATGCAATCCTCTGGCTAGATTGAGCCTTTGTGACATTATTTAGTTGCCTTCTCAGATCTTAATAAAGATCTTAATAAAGCTGCAGATCCACATAGGGAGACCTGGATGTGAAGTGACCTAGCTTTAGTAAGAAGGTGTTCCTTGACATGATGAAAATGTATTTTTTATTAGTACATCCCTGGGTATATTGTCAAGTAGGTGTGGCGGCCGACGCAGATGATGTATATGGTCAATAGTAAACTCAGTATGAGTAATCTCCAGTCACAAAGGGGAGATCAGATGACGTGCAAACCTGGACAGACCAGAGGACAGCACTGTTTCAGGTATACCACATATTTTAACAACGAGATCTATACTCTAGAGCTGCTATTTTGGCTTTAAGCCAGTCGTGGTCTCCATGTGTGTCAACTAGATCAGTAATAGTGTTGGTAAACTCCTCCGATTTATTTTCAATGTGATGTACCCGGTTGCCAATAGATTGTATTTTCAATGTGAATTTTTTATGAGAGGGGCAATATCTGGGCAAAGAGGGCTTTTTAATGAGATAAGCATTTTTTTTGAGTATAGTATCCATGATTGGTTTGTCAGAAGTTGGGAAGGCTGCTAAAGGATCAGACTCAGAATCATGGGCTCACCTCAGATAAATCCTGGTGCTGCTTCTCAAGTCTCATTCCTGCTTTTGCAGGGCAGCAAGATAGTGAGCAAGATAGTGGAGTAGAGGCAGGAAAAGAAAAGAGATGGATGGCTGCAGCTGCATGGTCTGTGAGCTCTGAAGAGACATCAGGAATATCTGTAAGCAGCTCCTGCAGAAGAAGCTGAGGCAGTTGCGCCATCTTATCAGGCAGCACCCTGCTCTCTCTTATCCTTTTCCTCCTCAGGGAGGTAATGGAAAGGTCACAGCCCACAATGGATCTCCTAATTGCTGCTCCCTTCACTAGGCCTACGTAGGATAGGAAAGGAACACTGACATAGTATACAATTTTCCAAACAGCTTTATTAAAACCAAGAATACTACTTACATTTAAAAAAATGTAAACCAGCAGACCACACAATCTCCTGGACCACAAAGACAGCCATCACTTGCAACCAAGCTCCGCCTTCTTACTAGTAAAGCTGCTCCGTTAGGACTGCAGTATTCTGTGCAAGCAAGCTTTCTCTCTGTCTCCCAACATTATCACTCTTACTGACGCGTTTCATTTCCATAGCAACTTCATCAAACTTCTTTCCTTTGATGAAGTTTCTATGGCAACAAAACGCATCAGTGGAGTTTTTTATGGTGGAGGGATTTGCTTACGATGAACTCACATTCTTATATACAGAAGATTTTATGAATTTGGTTAATATTATCATTTTGCTTTTGAAAACTGGTGTGAACACATATTTTGAAAATCAGTAGGATCTACAGGTGGACACTATTTATGTTTTGTTTTTTTGTAATGTTTGAAAAGTATTTGCCATATATTTGATACATTGTGTATCGTGTATTCAGTTTGCTAACGCTTGGCCTATGTCTGCAGGTTATGTCCATTACACATCATTTTGTTCATATTGGCAGCTGATGAACAGCTGCTAAAACATTACGTGGGGCACCCTCATAGTGCTATAGCACCAGAATAGCGCAAAAACTGTAAGGTGCAAAATAGGATTGACCCTGCAGAGAAAAATTGCACAAATCTCAGCTGCTGAAACATTATATGTGGCACCTTTACAGTCCTGGGGAACCAGAATACACAGCAAACCTTGAGGAGTAATGCAGGACTAATCTTGCAGGAAAAATAGCACAACGTTGTTAGCTGAGGACCTGCTGCAGACACATTAGGTGGGCTACCTTGCAGGTGCCAGAGCACCAGAACACACTGCAGACTTTGAGGCACAATGCAACACTGACCCTTCAGAAAATATTACACAAATCTGAGGGCCAGCTATGGAAACATTGTGTGGCACCATCCAGTGCCAGAGTACCAGAATAGGGCAGTTGATGAAGCATGAGATAGTAATGCTCGCAGGTCTGCAGCATTGGCAAGAGATGGTTATGTTGCCAGGCCAGCTGTTAGGAACGCTCCCTGTGCACACTGATGTGCTGTCATGAATCTGCTATCTAAGGGTTAACCTAGTGCAGACTAATTGCAGTAATTGACAACAGGCTGCCTTATTTAAACACCTCAGCAGCACTGTGTCTTTGCTGTCTTGTCTACAGCTCCTGCCGTTGTTTACTGAACCCTGACTCCGCTTGTCTGCTGCCCATCCTGACCCCGGCTTGTTTGACAATTCTCTCGGATCTTCCTTGTCTGTTTATCTGCCTTCAGACCTTGACCGGTTCACCCTTGGTGGGGCCACCCTCAGGACCGCAACCTGGTATTCACACGCAGCGAAGTCCTTCCTCACCACCAGAGGCTCTGGCGAAAACCGGTGGATACTTAGATTCCGCACCACCAGCAAACTAACAGTACAAGACAGCCATGTCGGAACCTGCAAGAGAGGTCTCGCCATTAGAGGAAATCTGTAAACACCTAGCAGCCCTGTCTCAAGCCGTGAAGTCGCTTCAGGATGGCTATACACAGTTAGAGGGACGGTTGCGCTCTGTAACTCTCCCGGGCAGGGACTCGGGAGCCTGCAGTTGTTTCATCGACCGTTCCTTTGCGGGGCAACACGGCATACCCCTCCAATCCAAGATCCAGGACCTTACCATTTTCCTGCCCGATGGCTCCCACATCAAGTCTGGACCCATGACCCAAGAAACCCTTCCTCTTCCTATGGTCTCCTCGTCAGGCCATAATGAATTGATAAGTTTGGATGTCATCCCATCCCCCTTATTTCCCATTATCCTGGGATTGCCATGGTTGCAGGCACACAACCCGCAAATCAATTGGATAACAGGAGCCATCCAGTTCCCGTCTCCTTACTGCAAGAACAGAGCTGAAACTTCACAGGTACACTTTTTAGACCCCTCAGACACTAAATCCAAAGAAATCTCTTTTTTTTTTTTTCAATACTTTTTTCAATAATTGGCTCTCTATCAAAAATGACAATTTCTAAGAACTTTTTTTGTGTGATTAATAGTCCCTGGGGCATGACCCAGAACCCTAGGCACTTTTTAGGGGCATTTATTGGGTTTTAGGGCTTCAAAATGGGTTTTTTTGATTACCGAAGTTCGGGTCCCATTGATTTCTGGAAGTTCTGATGTTCTGGTCGAACCAAACTTTTGAAAAGTTTGATCATCCCTACTCTTGACCTCCTGCAACGCTCTTTCTGGTGGCCTGACATGGAGAGCTGCAGGAGTTATGTACTCTCCTGTACCATCTGCTCCAGGTGTGAAACCGCCAGAAGCAAACCGTGGGGCCTTCTCAGACCTCTTTCAATCCCTGATCGGCCTTGGAAAATGATTGCCATGGATTTTATCGTGGAACTTCCACCTTCAGGGGGCTGCTCTGCCATTTTTGTGGTAGTAGATCGGCTTCCTAAAATGGCCCATTTTTGCCCCTCAAGGGTACTCCCACTGCAGGGGAGACCGCAGAGATCTTCATTAGGGAGATCGTAAGACTCCACGGGGTACCCATGAACATCATCTCTGACAGAGGGGTACAATTTACATCCCGCTTCTTGAAAGCTTTATGTAAACTGTTAAAGATTGAGTTATCTATGTCCTCGGCTTACCACCCACAGAACAACGGACAGACTAAAAGGACAAACCAAACCCTGGAGCAGTACCTGCGGTGTTTTACCACCTTTGTCCAGGACGACTGGGTTGCCCTGTTACCATTTGTGGAATTTGCCTACAACAACTCCAAGCACTCGGTTACTGGCCAATCTCCCATCTTCGCTAATTATAGGTTTCATCCCTCCTTCTTACCAGATATCCCGTCTGAATCCAGAGTTCCCACAGCCCAGGACGTTGTCAACTTCTTTTCCCCAAATAATAACCTTCTGCGTGAAACCTTAGTCAAGGCCCAGACAGCATCCAAAAGAATCTTCGACAGGAGAAAGAAGGGGGAATTGATTCTTCAACCTGACGACAAGGTTTGGCTGTCCACGGCTAATCTCCGCTTGGTCTGCCCGTCCAAGAAGTTGGCTCCCAGATTTATTGGTCCATTCCTGGTTAAAAGGAAGCTCAACGATGTGTCCTATGAACTATCCCTCCCCGATACTCTTTGGATCTATCCTGTATTTCATGTTTCCTTACTGAAGCCTGTGGTCCCCGATAACTTCCCTGATAGAAGTCCCGGAATTCCAGAACCTGTGATTGTGGATGGAGATGTGGAGTACGAAGTGGAGGCTGTGGTGGACTGTCGAAGGAAAGGCAACCAGCTACGGTTTCTCATCAAGTGGAAGGGTTATGGTCCGGAAGAGAACTCCCGGGAGCCTGAATGGAATGTCCATGCTGCGGACTTAATCCAAGCATTTTTTCGTGCTCATCCACAAAAGAGGAGCTTGTTGGGCACCTGGAGATTGCCCTTGGGGGGGGGGGGGGGCAATGTTAGGAATGCTCCCTGTGCACACTGATGTGCTGTCATTAATCTGCTATCTAAGGGTTAACCTAGTGCATACTAATTGCAGTAATTGGCAACAGGCTGCCTTATTGAAACACCACAGCAGCACTGTGTCTTTGCTGTCTTGTCTACACCTCCAGCCATTGTTTCTTGAACCTGTGACCTGTTTCTGGCTGATCTCCTGTTGACCTTTGGCTCGTCCCTGACTCCGCTTGTGTGCTGCCCGTCCTGACCCCGGCTTTTTTGCCCATTCTCTCGGATCTTCCTTGTCTGTTTATCTGCCTTCGAACCTTGACCGGTTCACCCTTGGTGGGGCGACCCTGAGGACCGCGACCTGGTATTCACACGCAGCGAAGTCCATCCTCACCACCAGAGGCTCTGGCGAAAACCGGTGGATACTTAGATTCCGCACCTCATGCTAGTCTGTGTCACTTACCTTGGGAGTTCCCGTCCAAGCTCTGCCCTCTAGCGAACATCGGGGCCTTCCTCTGCTGTCAGGTTACCACCAGCAACCTAACACCAGCAGTAGTAAAAGAAGCTGGTTATGGTGTGTTTTGCTTTGACTCTTTTTGGTTACTTTGCAGTAAACCAAGGAAGCTGAAACCCCTGTAGTATATTAATGGGATTTTATTAAACAAAAAATGCTATATATACTCTAACACACCAAACCTTTCTAACAAATGAGCATTGGCAAAGGTTTGTATGCAATAGGGACAGACTAAAAAATTACTTAGCTTGGGTTACAGTTTGATAGTATCAATTTCTGTAACAAACAGGGCTCCAGGCTCTACTCAAGCAATTGTTGCAGGAAACTGGGTGCTCTCGTAGTGTAGATCAGTGTTTCTCAAACGTTTTGCAGTTAAGGCACCCTTTAGAATTCTGCACAATCTCGGAGCACATCAGCAGGTGCGTGGGAGAACATTTGCACTTTTAGGGCTTTCCCATGCATTTCATTTTTCAATGGGTTGCCATATGCACTTGAATGATTATGCATTTGCTAGATGCATGGGGGTACCATTAAGAATTAATGGCACCCACTTGTGCCTGCAAAAGGCAGTGCCTTTTTGTGCAGTGTGTGCAAAATTTGTGCAATTTCACATGCATTTCTGCACCACACCATGTGTTAACAAGCCCTAAAATGTAGTATGTGAGGCAGAGTTCTCTGGTCAGTAGGTTGTGATGCCGAGTTATCTTGTACCTATAGAAATATGTGAGCAGTATGTACTGGCAGGATGGGGAAGTATGCAGTGGTAGGGCAGTCAGTGAGCAGTATGTAGTGCCAGTCATTAAGAGGTATATATTGCCATTCAGTGGGCCATATGTAGTGGCTGTCAGTGAGCGGTATGCAGTGCCAGTCAGTGAGTGGTATGCAGTGCCAGTCATTGAGCAGTACTGTATGTAGTGCCAATCAGTGAGCGATATGTAGTGTCAGTCAGTGAGCAGTATGTAATACCAGTCAGTGAGTGAACGGTATGTAGTAGCAGTCAGTGAGTGGTATGTAGTGATAGTAATGAAGTGGTATGTAGTGCCAGTCAGTGAGTGGTATGTAGTGCCAGTCAGTTTGCAAAAGCATGGAACTCCTACTGGAGAAGCCTCTCTCCATCTGCCACTTACAGCAATAAAGAAGATGGAGAAGATGGGAGACGTCCAGGGCTGTTTTCTCTGCTTCTTCATCTGCTGGATCACCCATAGAAGCCACCTGTTTGAAGATGGAAGAGAGCAAGAACCGCTCTGGTGAGGAGACAATCCCACAAAAAACTCCAACACAGGTGCAGGCAAGGATCCGCAGTCCAGGAAATGATAGTAGAAAACAAACAAGGAGCCGCACTTCTGGTTGGAGTTATAGAGTATAAAATCCAGGTTTATTAAAGTCCAAAAGATAAAAACATATCAAAACATAACCACGACAGCCAGAGACATAAAGAAAAATAAAGAAAAAAGCAAGGCGGTTAACGCGTTTCACGGAAACGTCCGCTTAGTCGTAACCAAGATGGAAGGCTGTGGCCACACCCCAGGCCCTGCACAACACCTCCGGCTGCAGGGGGAGAAACTGGGGCAGGAGAGCTGCATATGAACCCAGTGGAGTGGAGTCAGATGTGACGCAACCACGCCCCCAGAGCCGGCTTTTGCAAGTGTATGCGGGGACGCCGAAATACTTAGATCTTCAGCGTTGCTTTATGGATATATGCTTTTAAATGGCGTTTTACAAGTGAGTGTACATCTTTTTGGTTTTAATTAATACATTGTTTTTACGGTATTACGCTATGTCCCTATTAGGGCTGGGCAAAAGATCGATTTAATCGATTTATCGATTTTTTAGTGTGAAACGATTTTTTTTTTGCAAGTTTTTTTCTACAATTGTTTTTTCCGCGTTTCGTCCTTGTGCAGCCAGCCCCCGCCCCGCGTAACTGACAGTACACACACACCCTGGGCTCCAGCCAGCTCCTAGTCTGCAGCACACCGCACAGCCAGGCCCGGGAACTGAACTCCCCAGTAACGGACCAGCCGCGCCTGGATGTGACGCCAGCTGCCGGGAGAGGAAGCGGGCAGTGCGTCTGTACAGGGGCTGTGATAGGTACAGAGAACTCCCCAGTAACCGGCCACCGCCAGGCCTGGATGTGACGTCAGCTGCCAGGAGAGGAAGCGGGCGGTGCGTCTGTACAGGGGCTATGATAGGATAGGTACAGACAGAGACTAGCCACACATGTACAGCGCTTCTCCTCAGTCCTCCACACAGTGAGCTCTCCTCCTGTGAGCCTCCCCGCTCAGCGCGATATGAGCCAGCCCCCGCGTCTTCTTTTACTGTCTAGTCAAATTAACAACATGGCAGCGTGTAGTACTAGCAGAGAACTACTTCCAAAGAAAGGCACAGGTAATTCTGTAATTTGGAACTGGTTTGGTTTTGATGTAGAAGACAATACACAGATGAAGCCTTGCTGCAAAATATGTTTCAAGGCTGTTGCTACTGGAAGCAGCAGTACAACAAATCTTTTCCAGCACCTGAGGAATAAACATCGCGAAGAATGGGAGAAGTGCAGCCGGCTCCGTAACGGAAACGGCTCCTCTAGCACACCTGCTATCGCCGCTAAAAAGCAAACTACACTTCCTGAGAGCTTTACAAACTGTGTGCCTTATGATAAAAACGGAGCGCGATGGAAAGCGATTACAAAGGCGATCACATTTTTTATTGCCACAGACATGCTGCCAATTTATTCTGTCGAAAAGCGAGGCTTTAATCATATGCTAAAAGTATTAGATGCGAGGTACGTTGTCCCCAGTCGCAAGTATTTCGCCGATGTAGCGCTGCCTCACCTGTACAATACAACTCGGGAAAAGATCCGCAGTGAGCTGGAGGAGATGCAGTTTTTCTCAGCCACAACGGACCTGTGGTCCAGCCGGACGATGCAGCCATATCTGAGTCTGACGGTTCACTACATCAACACTAGTTGGACTCCGCGCAGCATCTGCCTTCAGACAGCGTATTTCCCCGACAACCACACTGGTGACATAATTGCCCATGGCTTAAAAGACGCTCTCAGCTCCTGGGGACTTTCGGAAGAACAACTCGTCTGCATGACAACTGATAGTGGCAACAACATCATAAAAGCCCTTAAAGACAACAACTGGCCCAGCTTGCAGTGTTTTGGCCACAGACTCCACAACGCTATAGGTAAGAGTTGGTGTAAGAATAAATAGGTGCACATACTTGCACATTGGAAAGTACTGTTTGCTCATAATTTAATATCCAGAACATAAAATATACTAAATATTAAGGATGATCGAACTTTTGAAAAGTTTGGTTCGGCCAGAACATTCGAACTTCCCGAAAGTTCGGCCCGGATTTCAGAACCCCATTGAAATCAATGGGACCCGAACTTCGGTAATCAAAAAACACAATTTTTAAGCCCTAAAACCCAATAAATACCCCTAAAAAGTGCCTAGGGTTCTGGGTCATGCCCCATTAACTATTAATCACACAAAAAAAAGTTCTTAAAAATTGTCATTTTTGATAAAAAAGCCAGTTATTGAAAAAAAAAAAAGAGAGATTTTTTTATTTTGATTTTAGTATCTGGGGGGGGGTCTAAAAGGTGTGCATGTGAAGTTTCAGCTCTGTAGCATGTCCAGAACCATGAAAAAAAAAAAGATAATTTTTCAGTAGAACAGGGATGTGGGACCCTCCTTTAACACCTATATGATCTTTTTTTCTGGTTCTGGACATGCTACAGAGCTGAAACTTCACAGGTACACCTTTTAGACCCCCCAGACACAAAATCACACAAAAAAAGTTCTTAAAAATTGCCATTTTTGATAAAAAAAGCCAATTATTGAAAAATTAAAAAAAAAAAAAAAGAGATTTTTTGATTTTTACTTTGGATTTAGTATCTGGGGGAGCTAAAAAGTGTACATGTGAAGTTTCAGCTCTGTAGCATGTCCAGAACCATAAAAGAAAAGATCGTTTGTATTAGAAAACTTTCAGATCACCAATATGGCTTCTCGGTTTTCACACCTTGCCGGTTTAATAGAAGGCATTTTTTTGGGTTCTTTGCGGTCAGGAAAAACATCTGAACTTGTGTATAGTGGTACTGTGCACAAGTTCTGATGTTTTGCCTGCCTCCAAAAACCCCCAAAAAATGCCAGCAAAAACACACCTGGGCATTTTTTTTTGGACGCTAGCGTTTTTTTTGGCATTTTTTGGGGTTCTTTTGAGGCAGGCAAAACATCAGAACTTGTGTATAGTGGTGTATATACACACATACATATATTTATATACACACACCTAGACATATATAGGTGTGATAGTAGCAGAAATATATGCTTGCGCTAATGAAATCATTTACAGTAATATATTTCTGCTACTATCACACCGATATATGGCTAGGTGTCTATATACTGTAAGGGATTAGCTCGGTGGTAGGCGTGGATGACCCCTTTGGGGGGTGCGTTTTCACAGAGAGATAGCCGACAAGTGCTTGCAAACAAACAGTGTGGTTTATTAAATGGTGTTTTCTTCACCAGGCTGTATGCAGCAAAACATCCAAAATAAAATAAAACACAAAATAAATCCTTGCCTCTGTGGGCGGCTACCTTCTCACAACTGGAACCTGCCTAAGTAGTCTTTCCAACCTACTGTTGGGCCGACACTGCTGATCCTACAGCAGACACTCAAATGTCCATTTGTTTGCTTTTCACACAGCACAAACATTGTCCATTGAACATGTCCCTTTGTTTTCTTTCACACAGCACATGTTCATTTATAACAGGATCCTTTACTCTTCAGATTCTTCACATTGAACCCAGTTCATTTAACAGGTCCCTTTACTCTTCACACTCTTCACATGGAACACTTTGTCTTCTCACCTTTGAGACGTCTTCACTCGTGGTTACCCTCCTTAGCTTCACATCGCTGTAGGGGGTCTTCTCCCATGCTCACCAGCTTGTCGGGAGGCACACATCCGACTGTCCCCCTCTCCCAGCCCACACGGCGACAGGCGGCAGCAGTCCTTCTCCCATGCCCACACGGCGTCGGGAGGTACACATATGTCTGTCCTCCTCTTCCCAGCTCACACAGCGACAGGAGGCAGCACTCAATAGATTTTCTCTGGACAAATTATAGAGTCCTTGATCTCCTCATTCTGAACAGCTGAATGGTTTTCAACTTCCTGCTGGCTCTCTCTGCAGCCAACACCCTATAGTATCAGTGAACTTTCAAAGCAGGTGGGAATGTGTCTCCTCTCAGTGACTACATTCCCAGATTTACCTGACTTCCTGTCACATACCCCCCCCTCTTGTTTCAACCCTAGGGTTGGGACACATATTTCCAGGCACGCATGTGTCAGGCACTGCTGACTCACTGATAAGCCTCCTATTATCCTCAAGCTTCCGGATGAAACTGTTTTGTCATCTTCATTGACAGATTTCTCATAAATGCCACACAGTTTGTCTCTCATCTCATATACACATTCTTCAACTGCATTTTTGGCATCATTTTGCTCCTTCTCGTTTCTGTCATCTTCATTGACAGCTTTCTCATAAATGTCAGACAGCTTGTCCCTCATAACCGTCTGTCCAATCCACCATGGAGGACCGTGATCCATAGGCAACTCAATTGGGCTAGTCTTAATGTCTTCAACATTCTTAAGACGCCTCTCTCTGCAATCCATAAATGTTTTCCACAAAACTTTGAGAACCTTTGCTTCACTAAGCTTTGTTCCAAGTAGGGACTCTTGACATCCCTCTGTGACTTGAGTTGCCTCTCCATACAGCTGTACACAATCATTGACTCTTTGTGTCTTGAGTTTAGCTTGCTCTAAGATGCTGTGCAGAGGATTTTTCATTTGCGACACCAGGCTGTCACCCATTTCTTCAAAGTGACCCCTGTTCCTTTTTCCAGAGACATCAATATCCTTCACCAAACATGTTATATTCAGAGGCAGATCTGAAGCATTTGCACTCATCAACTTCTTAAACATTTCGCCCTCCTGAGCGAGTCGCAGTAAAGGCCTACTATTTGATTTGATATCCAGTTTATATTTCTTGCCCAACTCTTCACAGAAGTAGCCAACCAGAACATCATCAACTTTCCTTCCACCAACATAGGGGTTAAAGGCAACAACACAGTTGAACCCAGCGATCTGGGTGGTATCCATTATAGACCTCCTCTCTGCATCAGTGAAGAAGCATGGAACTGCAACACATTCTTTTACAGGTTTCTTCAATGCACTTTCTGCTGAACTATTTGACCGCTCAAGGTCACCTAGTTCTTTTTCTCTATCTGAATTCCACATGGAATGCATCTCAAGATCACGATCAAACTTCTGCCACCCGTCTTTCACCAGTTCCATTTTGGAAACACTCCCTGAAAGGCACTTATTCATTTGCTTCACGTTTTCACCAACAGCCTTAGTTTTCTCCACTAGGTTTTCAGCCTGAACTGAGAAATCACCACATTTCTTACTCAGCTCCTTTGTTTGCTGAAGTTCTAATGATACATTTTCCAATGCTTGAAGTTTTTGAAGGAACGGTTTATTCCAAAGGGGTGATTCAAGCCACATGTCGTCACATTTCTGAGGCTCACTCAGGACAGACCCTAAAACACTGATCCTTTTAAAAACTGCATCAGGCACACTATCCCCTCTTTGGGACAGATCCTCTGTTGCCTGGAATTCCTCTTCCAGTTCCTGCAACGGAATCTTCATCTCTTCTAGTTGCTGTTCTAAGGCTCGCTTAGACTTTTCTAACTCCTGAACGCTTTTCACAACATCATCCTTGGAGCTGACCAATTCTTCAATTTCTGTACGCAGCTGTTTGTTAACACTTTCTAGTTCAGCCTTACACTCTAGAGCTTCCTCCAAAGAGCGAGCCAAGAACAGGGCTTTGCTCTCGTTATCACGCGCCTCCGTTTCTGCACGTGCGCGTTCTTCTGCATATTTTGCAGACACATTCTTCTCTTCACCAAGCATCTGATCAAACTTCTTTTTCACATCTTCAACACACTGTAATGAACCAACGCTTTCTTCCATGCGTTTTTTCATAACCGCTATCTGAGCTTGCAATGTTGCGACTTGCTCTGATAGGTTTTTCTTTGCTTCCGCCTCCTCTTTTAATTGTTCCAGGAAGCCATTTTTCTCATCTTCCATTTGTTTGAGCTTTGTGCTAAAACTCAGCCTTTGACACCTCTCTTCCTGTAAGAGTTCCTGCGTGTCTTGCAGCTGCGATTCCAAGATAGAAAAATCTTCCGCAATTTCTCTAGATTTTCTGTCTGCTTGAGAAAGCCGATTTGTGACACTGTCCAACTCAACCTGCAATCAGTTTGCCTTCTCTGACAGCTTAGCACACAATCGGTCACCTTCTGACACCTTGACTTGCGATTCCAGAAGCTGTGCCTCTACTTTTTCCCTCTTATGTTCACAATCTCCTTTTCCCTGCATAAGAGCCTTCACCTCATTGGCTAGCATCTGGGAATAAGAATGTAATTCTGCCACACAGGCTTCTTTCTCCTTTAACTGCTGCTGGAAACGTTGGGCTTCACCTTTCCAACTTTCACAGTCTGCACGTAATTCATCTACCACATTGCTCAAAGTGGTGAGCTCATACACAGTACTCAGTAATTTAGCCTCTCTTTCACTTTTCTCTTTGTCGCTGAGAGACAATGTCGCTTTCAGAGCAACATTCTGTTCCTGCGACTCCTGCAGGTCTATTTTTGTAGCTCCCAAAGACTGAAGACTTTTTTCCAGCTGATTACGCAACTCCAACATATCAGCCATACTTTGCTTCTGCAAAGTCTGAATTTCACTTTCCTTTTCCATGAGGATGGTATCTTTCTCCATTATAGTCTCTCTGCGTTTTTGCAACTCGACCAAAAGAAGAGCAGTGGATTCTTCCCACTGTAACACATGAGACTTGAGTAGTTCATTCATTTCCTGCAAGTTTCTATGCTCCATTTTAAGCAATTCCAAGGCTTGTTCCTTTTCTTCCATTTTCCGTTGCAAGGCATCCAACTCAGCCCTGCACACATACTCGGTTTCCTCCAAACCGATGGCCTCCATTGGCTGCTGGCGTCTCTGTTTCCAGCCTGCCATGCTCTCTTGATGAGCCTTTTGTTGAGCTGCAAAGCTCTGCTGAAAATCCGCATTTGCCTGCTGTTGAGCTGCATTTGCTTGCTGTTGAGCTGCATTTGATATAATCAGATGTTTCAACATCTCCTCCATTTTGAGTTTACTTTTCATCTGAGCACACTGCGTCTCCATAGCGGTTTCATCAGTGTTGCTAGGGACAACAACCTTCCTCTTTAGTAGACTCTCTTTAGGCATGGATGGGGCTGGTTCAGACGGCAACATCCCCTCCATCCATAGAATCCGGTCTCTCATTTCATCTATCTTTGCATTTTTCAGGCGTTTGGACCGCCCCATCTTCAATAACTCCACAAACAAATTTTTCACAGTCCAGCAAACAATTTTCAGACCACTGTCTCTTCAACACATGTAGTTTTTCTCTCTCTTGCAGGATCTCTTTTCCTGCGCACACAGTTTGTGCAGTCACTTGCACCAGACACAACAAAGTTCATCAAAAAATTTTGAGACCGCTGTCTCTTTAAAACACTTTTTTTTTTTTTTCTGTCAGGATCTTCTCTCCTGCACACATAGATTGTGCAATCTCATGCACCAGACAAAGTTCATCAAACATTTGCACTTCCTTGCAGGGATCTCTGCTTATGCCCACTGCATACCTCCACCATATGTGAGGGATTAGCTCGGTGGTAGGCGTGGATGACCCCTTTGGGGGGTGCGTTTTCACAGAGAGATAGCCGACAAGTGCTTGCAAACAAACAGTGTGGTTTATTAAATGGTGTTTTCTTCACCAGGCTGTATGCAGCAAAACATCCAAAATAAAATAAAACACAAAATAAATCCTTGCCTCTGTGGGCGGCTACCTTCTCACAACTGGAACCTGCCTAAGTAGTCTTTCCAACCTACTGTTGGGCCGACACTGCTCATCCTACAGCAGACACTCAAATGTCCATTTGTTTGCTTTTCACACAGCACAAACATTGTCCATTGAACATGTCCCTTTGTTTTCTTTCACACAGCACATGTTCATTTATAACAGGATCCTTTACTCTTCAGATTCTTCACATTGAACCCAGTTCATTTAACAGGTCCCTTTACTCTTCACACTCTTCACATGGAACACTTTGTCTTCTCACCTTTGAGACGTCTTCACTCGTGGTTACCCTCCTTAGCTTCACATCGCTGTAGGGGGTCTTCTCCCATGCTCACCAGCTTGTCGGGAGGCACACATCCGACTGTCCCCCTCTCCCAGCCCACACGGCGACAGGCGGCAGCAGTCCTTCTCCCATGCCCACACGGCGTCGGGAGGTACACATATGTCTGTCCTCCTCTTCCCAGCTCACACAGCGACAGGAGGCAGCACTCAATAGATTTTCTCTGGACAAATTATAGAGTCCTTGATCTCCTCATTCTGAACAGCTGAATGGTTTTCAACTTCCTGCTGGCTCTCTCTGCAGCCAACACCCTATAGTATCAGTGAACTTTCAAAGCAGGTGGGAATGTGTCTCCTCTCAGTGACTACATTCCCAGATTTACCTGACTTCCTGTCACAATACATATAATTATGTGTGTATATATACCACTATACACAAGTTCAGATGTTTTGCCTGCCTCAAAAGAACCCCAAAAAATGCCAAAAAAAACGCTAGCGTCAAAAATAAAATGCCCAGGTGTGTTTTTGCTGGCATTTTTTGGGAGTTTTTGGAGGCAGGCAAAACATCAGAACTTGTGCACAGTACCACTATACACAAGTTCAGATGTTTTTCCTGACTGCAAATAACCCAAAAAAATGCCTGCTTGGAAACCTTTTTCTTTTTTTTTTTTTAATTTTTTCAATAATTGGCTTTTTTATCAAAAATGACAATTTTTAAGAACTTTTTTTGTGTGATTTTGTGTCTGGGGGGTCTAAAAGGTGTACCTGTGAAGTTTCAGCTCTGTAGCATGTCCAGAACCAGAAAAAAAAAGGATTGTATGTATTAGAAAACTTTCAGCTCAGGGGGTTAGCTTCTCTCCTCGGTTTTCACACCTTGCCGGTTTTGGAGGCAGATGTTTTGCCTGCCTCTAAAAACCCCCAAAAAATGCCAGCAAAAACACACCTGGGCATTTTTTTTTTTGACGCTAGCGTTTTTTTGGCATTTTTTGGGGTTCTTTTGAGGCAGGCAAAACATCAGAACTTGTGTATAGTGGTATATATACAAACATACATATATTTATATACACACCTAGACATATATAGGTGTGATAGTAGCAGAAATATATTACTGAAATATATTACTGTAAATGATTTCATTAGAGCAAGCATATATTTCTGCTACTATCACACCTATATATGTCTAGGTGTGTATATAAATATATGGATGTGTGTATATACACCACTATACACAAGTTCAGATGTTTTGCCTGCCTCCAAAACCCCCCAAAAAATGCCAGCAAAAACACACCTGGGCATTTTTTTTTGACGCTAGCGTTTTTTTGGCATTTTTTTGGGTTCTTTTGAGGCAGGCAAAATATCTGAACATGTGTATAGGGGGTATATATACACATATATGTCTGAATATATACCCCTAGACATATATAGGTGTGATAGTAACAGAAATATATTACTGTAAATTATTTCATTAGCGCAAGCATTTATTTCTGCTACTATCACACCTATATATGTCTAGGGGTATATATTCAGACATATATGTGTATATATACCCCCTATACACATGTTCAGATGTCATGTCTGACATCAAACATGTCCTCAAAAAAGCACTGGCAGTGGCAGCCCCTGCAGCATAAAAAATGCTTGGCTGGTGAGAAGCCATATGGGTGTGCCGAAGCAATTCAGAGAAATGATCATTTCTCTATAGCAGTCACCCTGCTATGGAAGGGTTTTGTCACCCTGCCATAGCAGTCATTGCCAGTTAACCCTACACTACACTACGGTCCCCTTACACTTAACACTTTCCCTACAGAAACTAAATTTTTGAAGCTAACTTAAGTGTAAAGGAGCACTCTAACTACACTAGATATCCCTTTCCTCACACTAAAAATAGCTAAATGACACTTTTAAAGTAAAATTAACAGAACTGCTTCCAGTCTCTTCCATGTCCAGTATAACAATGCTAGGAATATGGCGGGGGCGATCTTATATACTGGGGGGGCGTATTCACTAATGATTGGTCTAGGGACCCCCTAGTCACTCCAATCACATTCTTAGCATTCTCCTGCCCCCTCAATTGGCTTTTGCTAATGGTTCTGGTCCAATCACGGGCTTTTAAAGCCCATTTCCTGAAGCATTGCATTTTGGGCGGTTCTGGTTGCCGAATTACGAACTTTTTGGGCAAAAAGTTCTAAATTCGGCCGAACCTCGAACACCCAATGTTCGGGCCGAACCGATGGTCGACCCAAACCGTTCGATCATCCCTACTAAATATCTTTTCACATTTATTACAGAGAATGGTGTAAAGGATCCAAGGATCGATCGGGCCATAGGGGTCTGCAAAAAAGCTGTATCAGCCTTCTCCTACAGCTGGAAAAAAAGGTGAGACATGACAGAGTTGCAGGCTGAGCTTGGACTTCCCCAGCATCTTTTGATCTCAGAATCCCCAACACGTTGGGGGTCTCGTCAAAAGATGATTGAGTGCTTTCTTGAGCAAGAGAAGGCAATAACTCGTGTCCTGGGTGCAGACAAGAAAACGCGTCATCTTGTTCCCACGTGGCAAGATTTGGAAGTATTAGAAGCCACCAAAAAAGCAGTGAAACCTCTCCAGGACTTCACTGATGCACTGTCAGGGGAATCATATGTCAGTGTGTCATGCATCAAACCAGTGCTGCATTTGTTTAAAACAAGTCTCCTCCTGCCAGAGGAGGAAGATTTGGAGCTAACAAAAACAATCAAAGCTGACATCATGCGTTACCTCGAAAGTAAATACTCTGATTTGGAGAAAGAGGAACTTTTGGACATGGCCACACTTTTAGACCCGAGGTTCCGTACAACCTACATTGATGCTAGCAAACTGGAAGTTGTCAAAAAAAGAGCGGTGTCTGAGATCTCTGCTCTCTGCAACTCTACCACAGAGGAAGCTGGTCCCTCAGCTGTTCAAGAGAAGAACACCCCACCATTGCCACCAAAAAAGAAAATGACTCTGGGTGCCTTCTTTAAAAACAGTGCACCATCCACCACGCCACACCCACAATCTGAGAAAACTAAAATTGAGACTGAGCTTGCAACGTATTTCCTTATTCTAGACATAGAGCCAGACACAGATCCTCTTAAATGGTGGAAGCTGCATCAGCCCAACTTTCCAAGGCTAAGCTTACTGGCTAAAAATATCTTTCTATTCCAGCCACTAGTGCCCCTTCAGAGAGGGTATTTAGTGTGGGTGGGGGAATAGTTACCTGCAACCGGGCCTGCCTTAAGCCAGAGGTTGTGGACAGGCTCATCTTCCTTGCAAAAAATGTTTAGAATGAGCATGCACAATGTTTCAGAGATCTAACAAGCATGTGTTTTGTTGTTATAGATAAACGTTTACATTTGTTCACTCTTTGAGCAGGCTATATGTCTGCCACAGGCATGTTTCATTTTTTATATTCACAGTTCACACTATACTGAGAAGAGTTTATTTTTTTAATTGTAATGTTATATGTTACAAAATTTGTAATTATCTGATTTCTTGAACAGAAAATTTAAGCTACTGTGAAGTTGTTGCACTTTTGTTTAAACCTGGGTTAAAGCTTGAAATTGTTGAATGACAGAGCCTCATTTACTTTTTGTTTTGGGATTGTACGCATTTTAACTCTTGAGGACAATCATAGCAATAAAGTTGCACTTTTGACAATATATCTGATGTCTGCAGTCATTTTTTAAGTGCATTGAAAGAAAAAATCGAAAATCGAATCGAAACTCGAATTTTTTTTAAAAATCGAAGATTTTTTTTTTAGGCAAAATCGCCCAGCCCTAGTCCCTATCATCATTCCTTCACATATATGTCCTTTGAATATCGGACCTGAACTACCTGCCATGCATTGAGTGACACCTGGCGAACCTCCATATAATTTCAATTACGCCTACTGCGGTCTATCTATTAAGTTGGGTGACCAACATCTTCTGGTAAGTTGCTATATTGGTTATTTGGTGATCCTTCACGGATGCTCCCCCCCTCCCTTGTTTCATCAACACGGAGGGGGATCCGCCTGCTGGGACTTGTGGTTCCTTGCTTCAACACCACATTGTCACCATTTGTCTTTCCAAGATTGATTTATTGTTTTATGGACTTTGGACTTGATATTTTTAATTTGTTTTCATCAATATTTATTTGTCTTATCTATTGTTGTGAGGGTATCACAGTGGGATTATATTTTAGCATTTGATTGAGCACATCATTGGCTATTCAACTTTTGTCACCAATATTTAAAAATACTTTTTTTTCAAGGGTTTTTAACACACATGATTACTAACACAAATTTGTTTTTGATAGCGCTACACATACTTGTTTATTTAAATATATATTTTTGCCCAATGTAAAACTATGGTATATATTTTCCTATTGAAAGAGGACAATGAGCCCATTGTTCCAATGGCATTTGTTTGAGAAATGTTCACACAAGAAGACTGATGTTTACTTCTAAAACAAATAGATTTTTTTATGTAAGTCAGAAAAATCACCAAATCTAGACTATATATATATATATATATATATATATATATATATATATATATAATGTAACACGTGGTGGCAAGGTGTGCTTTTGGTGGTTGAAGATAGTGATGGTGGAAAAAAAAATGCTCAAAAAATCTAGACTAGCGAAGGTTGTACATAAGATCATTCACAAAGATCAGCCTGTATTTATTCTGTCCCGTTCCACTGCGCAGGATCTTAGATGCCTTTTCTTGAATATACAACTACCTGGGGACAACCCAGGCAAAAGGGCTGTATTCTCACTGGATGCTCCCAAGGCCTTCGACGGTGTTGAATGGCCTTATCTGTGGAAGGTCTTGGACCATTTTGGCATTGGTGATACAATTATTGAGTGGATTTGTGTGCTATATGCAGTTCCATCTGCTCAAATTAGGGTCAATGGGGAACTTTCCAAAACCTTTGCTTTATATAGGGACACTAGGCAGGGTGCCCTTTGTCACCCCTGCTATTTGCCTTGGCCCTGGAACCGCTAGTGGGATGAGGGGTGCTAGAAGTTATGATATCTCATTGTATGCTGACAATACTTTACTACGTATATCTATGAGATACACAGGAGACTATGCAAGCGGGGATGGCCCATATTGACAACTTTGAAACCTTTTCCATAAACTGGAACATGTCTGTTCTTATACTCCTAGACCCTATCTCTTTTACCTGAATGTGCTAGGTCTGTGCAGATAGTTTTCTCCTTTCAATACTTAGGTATCCAGGTCACGCCTGATCCTAACCAATATTTACAGCTAAACTTGCTTCCACTGTTGCGTAAATTTTCGGAGAAATGCGCATCATACTGTAAACTTCCTCTATCGGTGGTTGGGCAGATCAACCTAATTAATCTCCCTGGCGGTATGATTTTTTCGGATTTTAGGTGCTGAAAGCGGTACCATTATTTTGCATGTAATTCTTAAGAATGAGCAGCCCAAACCAACTATTTACACATCATTTTTTTTTACTGTGCGTTCTTCTTTATAACATCTCGGGTATGATAAAGTTTGAAACACAAAATCATAAATTATAATATAATAAAAAACTATAAATAAGTTAAAGCATGTATGTATGTATACATATATATATTGTGACAGGAAGTCAGGTAAATCTGTGGGTGTTGTCACAGAAGGGAGATACATTTCTGCCTTGTTTAGACAATTCACCAATTACTATCAGGTGTCGGCTGCAGAGGTAGCCAGAAAGGTTTAAGGACGTTGGAAAGCTTCAGCTATTCAGAATGAGGCAATTAAGGCCTCTATAAGTTATCCAGAGGATGACTACTGATTGCTGCATCCTGAGGCTGTGTGCGTTAAGGAGAGCAGTGAGCTGAGAGACTTCTGAAGGTGAGGTGGTCTTGACTTTTTCTGTGTGAAAAAGAAAACAAATAGACTATTGGGTTTCTGCTGTATGACCAGCAGTGTCTGCCCAGCAGTAGGTTGGGACAGACACCATAGGTAGGTTCCTGTGTTGTGAAGGTAGACGCCCCAAGTGGCCAGGGTTTTTTTTTATGTTTGCTTGATTTATGCTGTTTGGATGCTTGCACTTGTTTCCAGCAAATTGGAAGAATAAACCATAGACCGTTGTTTTCAACCACTCCTCGGCTGTCTCTCTGTGTAACGAACCCCCCCAAGGGGTCACCCACACCCGCTACCGAGCTAACCCCTTACACATGGTGGAGTGTCGCGGGCAGTTAAAGTAAACCCAAAATGGAGGAGATACTGAAACAACTGGCTATAGCAAATGCAAATCAACAGCAAGCAAATGCGGGTTTATCAGCGGAGCCTTGCAGCTCAACAACAGGCTCACCAAGAGAGCATTGCAGGCCTGGAACAGAGACACCAGCAGCAAATGGAGGCCATCGTGAAACAGCTTCAGAGACAGCAGACCGAGGCTGGGAGTCAGGCCAGTAACATACCGACTTTTCGGGTAAGCCATTTATTGCCAAAGATGACTGCAGATGATGACCCTGAGATGTTTCTAACCATGTTTGAAAGAACAGCGGAGAAAGAGAGTTGGCCTAAAGAACAGTGGGCTGGACTAGTGGCCCCCCTATTATCTGGAGAAGCCCAAAAGCAATATTTTGATTTGGAGCTTGTAGATGCAAAAAACTATGATCGATTAAAAGAGGAAATATTGGCACGTTTTGGGGTAACCTTGGATGTCCGTGCTCACCGGGTCCACAATTGGAGTTATCAGCTGAGGAAGCCACCTCGGTCGCAGATGTATGACCTCATCCATTTGGCTAGGAAATGGCTGCAGCCAGAAATTCTGTCCGGACCAAAAATTTTGGAATGAGTAGTCATCGACAAATTTCATAGGTCTCTTCCTAACACCTTGAAGAAAGTTTACTATTGCTAAAAACATGGACTTTCCCGGCACAACAATTGACACTAATGTCGTAAAAAATTTTATTTTCTATTAGAAATTAATTAAAAGAATTAAAAAATATAACAAAAAATATGTCTGAATATTTTACAATCAAAATCATTGTTTAAAAACAGATCATAACATCACAGTTATACAGTGTGGAAAACCCTCGGTCACCACTAGGGTGTATAGATACCATAAAGACCTAATGATTATAGACAGGTCATAATAGGTGCCAGTATGTATCCGGGGATGAGGGAACCACAGCAGAATTAATTTTCTCTACATGTTTCGCGTTTTAATATAACGCTTCTTCAGGAGAGTGTAGAAAGTTAGAGTACAATGTAAGATCAATACATGATGTGTAAAATATCAATGACAACAGGTCCCAATGTAGACCCAGATTAAACTGTTTGTATTGCAGCGCTGGATAACCGAACGCCCAGGCCGTAGTTTGCTCCTTAATGAGGGACGTTAGATCAGGTGAGGTGTAATCAAGCAGACCAGCAATTGTGTGAGATACATCAGCCTTAGCGTTTTAATGTGTGGAGTGTCCCATTCTGTCCAGCGTGGAATATAGTTGCTCCACAACCCTTTAAGATCTAGAGTAGATGTTGAACAGACAGTCGTGTACAGGTTGTTATCTGAGTATACCTATTTATTCCAGGGGAGTGTAAACGGTGCTGAAAGCGCACCTAAAACGCTCATATAAAACGCCAAGAAGGTTAATCCAGTCCCATGGAGCATAGGGTCAGATGTATCCCTGTTGTCAGCCTCGAGGCGCACCTAAAAAGTTTTATATGAGCGTTTTAGGTGTGCTTTCAGCACCGTTTACACTCCCCAGTGTAGTGTGTCACCAGTCTTAGCAGGGGAAACACCAGTCCCTAGGGAGGAGCCTGCTACCTGAGAAGAGGAACAGCGGCCAATCGGGTTTGATGACCTCGAGGTGCACAGAGAAAATTTTATCACTGAGCAATTGAGGGACCCCACATTGCTAAGAGCCCGGGAGAATGTAGTGAAGATAGATGGGGAGTTAGTTAACCCTGACGAGAGGATTGCCCTCCCTTACTTCATTATTGAAAGGGACCTGTTATATTGAGTGTCACAGAGGATAGAGGACACCCTTGAGCAACTGGTAGTGCCTAAACCGTACCGCAAGATGGTTTTGGAACTGGCCCATGGGCACATTCTTGGGGGACATTTGGGAGCCGAAAAAACCTGGGAGAGAATCACCCAGAGGTTTTATTGGCCTGGGATCACTAAGGAAGTGGAATTGTACTGCTCTTCCTGTCCAGTGTGTCAGATTACTGCACTCACGCCACATTTCCGCAGTCGGTTGGTACCCCTGCCCATTGTCGAGGTACCTTTTGAGAGGATTGCCATGGACTTGGTTGGCCCCTTACTGAAGTCCACTAGAGGGCACCAGCACATCTTGGTAATAATGGACTATGCCACCCGTTACCCAGAAGCGATTCCTCTCCGAAATACCTCTGCTAAAACAATTGCCAAGGAGTTATTTCAGGTTTTCAGCCGTGTGGGTCTTCCTAAGGAAGTCCTAACTAACCAGGGCACCCCGTTTATGTCTAGGGTGACCAGAGAATTGTGTAAACTCCTGAAAGTGACCCAATTACGTACATCAGTATATCACCCTCAAACAGACGGGTTAGTGGAGAGGTTTAATAAAACTTTAAAACAAATGTTGAGGAAGGTGGTGGATAAAGACGGAAGGAATTGGGATTATCTGCTCCCTTATCTGGTGTTTGCCATAAGAGAGGTTCCCCAATCATCCACAGGGTTCTCTCCATTTGAGCTGCTGTATGGGAGGCACCCCCGGGGCCTACTGGACATTGCCAGGGAAACATGGGAGAGTGAGAGTTCCCCTCATCGAAGTGTGATTGAACATGTGGCACAAATGCAAGATAGAATTGCCCAAGTGATGCCGATTGTGAAGGTACATTTAGCCCAAGCCCAGTTGGTTTAACAAAGGATTTACAATCGTGGGGCCCAGGTCCGTTCTTTTGCACCTGGTGATAGGGTGTTGGTGCTGGTCCCCACGGTCGAAAGTAAATTCCTAGCCAAATGGCAGGGTCCCTATGAAGTGTTGGAGAGAATGGGGGTGGTGAATTATAAAATTAGCCAACCGGGAAGACGAAAACCTGAGCAGCTCTATCACGTGAACTTGTTAAAACCATGGAAGGATAGAGAGTCCTTGGTCGCTGAGACTACCCGATTTTCTGCTTCATTTAACCTGGCTGTCCCTGAATTTGGGATAGCGGAGACTCTGTCCAAAACTCAGCAACAGGAGGTTAAAGAATATGTGCTCCGTAATAGGGAGAAGTTTTCAGACCTGCCAGGTTGGGTCTCTGGAGTTAAACATGACATTATCACCACACCAGGGGATAAGGTCAAGTTAAAGCCTTATAGAATTCCAGAAGCCTGGCGAGAGGCAATTCGTCAGGAAGTAAAAAAAATGCTTGAGTTGGGGGTGATAGAAGTGTCAAATAGTGATTGGTCCAGTCCCAATGTCTTAGTGCCCAAACCAGATGGAAGTTGGCGGTTTTGTAATGACTTTCGCCGCCTGAATAAAATCACTAAGTTTGACACCCATCCTATGCAACGCATAGATGAACTGATTGATTGCCCAGGCACTGCCCGGTACATGACGACGTTAGACCTGACCAAGGGTTATTGGCAAATTCCTCTCTCGGGGTCGGCCAGGGAAAAAACAGCATTTGTAACTCCAGACGGATCTTTCCAAGATTACAGAATGCTCCCGCCACATTTCAACGCACCATGGATAAGACCCTTCGGCCTCATCGAGCCTATGCTGCTGCATACCTCGATGACGTGGTTATCCACGGTGAGGATTGGGACTCACACTTACCTAAAGTTCAGGCTGTGTTGGATTCCATCTGGAAAGCCGGGTTTACAGCCAATCCAAAAAAATTTACCATTGGGCTAGAAGAGGCAAAGTATCTGGGGTATACCATTGGAAGAGGTCAAGCCCCAAATAAACAAAGTTGAGGCTATTCAGGATTGGCCACGTCCCACCAACAAGAAACAGGTTCATGCATTTTTGGGGATTGCAGGTTATCATCGCCGTTTTATTCCCCATTTTACCTCACAGGCTGTTTCCCTGACCAATTTGACCAAAGGGAAGGAGTCTGTCATGATCAAATGGACTTCCGAAGCAGAAACAGCTTTTCAGGCTTTAAAATGTATGTATGTAGTCAGCCAGTTTTAAATTTGCCTGATTTTTCACGGGACTTTGTGGTTCAGACAGATGCGTCAAATGTGGGTTTAGGAGCTGTACTGTCCCAGATTATCAAGGGGGAAGAACCTCAGCCGAAAGTTGAAGGCCCATGAGGAGAATTATGCCACCATTGAGAAAGAGTGTTTGGCAGTGAAATGGGCTTTGGATTATCTCCGGTACTACCTCCTGGGTAGACAGTTTGAACTGGTGACGGATCATGCCCCATTAAAGTGGATGGCACAGAACAAGGAGACCAATAGGAGAATAAATAGGTGGTTCCTGGCCCTTCAGGAATTCAGTTTTGTGGTAACACATCGCCCCGGTGTTAAAATGGGAAATGCAGATGGTTTGTCCCGAGTGCATGCGTGCCTGGCGACCTGTGTCCCAACCCTAGGGTTGAAACAAGAGGGGGGGGGGGGTATGTGACAGGAAGTCAGGTAAATCTGTCTCACAGAAGGGAGGTAAATCTGTCTCACAGAAGGGAGATACATTTCTGCCTTGTTTAGACAATTCACCAATTACTATCAGGTGTCGGCTGCAGAGGTAGCCAGAAAGGTTTAAGGGCGATGGAAAGCTTCAGCTATTCAGAATGAGGCAATTAAGGCCTCTACAAGTTATCCAGAGGATGACTACTGATTGCTGCATCCTGAGGCTGTGTGCATTAAGGAGAACAGTGAGCTGAGAGACTTCTGAAGGTGAGGTGGTCTTGACTTTTTCTGTGTGAAAAAGAAAACAAATAGACTATTGGTTTTCTGCTGTATGACCAGCAGTGTCTGCCCAGCAGTAGGTTGGGTCATACACCATAGGTAGGTTCCTGTGTTGTGAAGGTAGACGCCCCAAGTGGCCAGGGTTTTTTTTTTTTTTTTTGTATGATTTATGTTCTTTGGATGCTTGCACTTGTTTCCAGCAAATTGGAAGAATAAACCATAGACCGTTGTTTTCAACCACTCCTCGGCTGTCTCTCTGTGTAACGAACCCCCCAAGGGGTCACCCACACCCACTACCGAGCTAACCCCTTACAATATGATGTATATATACACATATATATATATATATATATATATATATATATATATATATATATATATATATATATATATACATAAAAAGTGCAGTAAAACTGCAGGAAAGGGCACTGGGGGGCAAACTAATGTGATTTTTTTTATTTTGAATTGTATCAGTGTGTTTGGTGTGTTTTACATTTGAATTTGCCCCCGGTTCCACCACCCTGCGAACGTCACGTCGCAGGAGACGGAAGCCGGGGCACGGAGAGGATCGGGAGGAAGATCCGCCGCTAGACACCGCCGAGATACATCGCTGGATCCCGTTGACAAGGTAAGTAACCCCGCTTTCAGGATCCAGCGATCTTCCTAGCGGCACCCCGAGTGTGGCTCAGGGTTACCGCTTTTGGCTCTGAAATTTAATCCCGAGCCACGCTCGGGAATACCGCTAGGATGGTTAAAATGGTGTGGGCTCCCCAATTATATCTATATATATATATATATATATATATATATATAATAACTCTCCAATTTGGATACCCCATAAGTGGTTCACATGCATAGACTCCCAGTTCCGAGACTTACTTTGGCGTAAAAAAACGTCTCACATTAGTTTGTTTGCTCTGCAAATAGGAAAGAAACAGGGGGTTATTGCTGTTCCACATTCTAGGGCCTAATATATTGCTTCCCAAATACAACAACTGGGGGGATGGGGACTAGGGATGGGCCGAATGACCCCCTGTTCGGTTTGCACCAAAACATTCAAACGTCAGGAAAGTTCCCAACTGAATAACGAACCCCATTGAAGAGACACTCCTTTATTCCCAAAATGCGAACGGGATCATGGGGACTTTCTCCACATGATCTGGAGATGGCCCAAGCACTTTCACTATTAGGAAGAGGCTACCAATACTATTTCACAACTATATGATTTTCATCTTACTAGTGATGCTATTGTTTGTCTCTTGGTAACCCTAGAAATAGATATGCTAACTCCAAATGCCCATGTGGCGGTATTGCGAGTACTGTATGCTGTCCGTTATTGGATTTCCCCTCATTCCAACTAGAAGGCAGTGGGTGGAGCGGGTGAACGCTATGCTTATTCAGGAAAAACGAACGTACCAACATAGAAACATACCCAAAAAAAATGTATTCTTCATGACAACCCTGGCTGGATGTTCTAGGTCTCGCACCACATCAGTTGGTATTAAATAGATTATTGAACGGTTGAACATAGCAGGGAGATATGCACCTTATGAGATCTTTTTCCTATAAGGACATCCATTTTCTTTATTTATTTTTTTCTTCAGTTTGTTCTTGTACATTGTAACGTTGATGTAACATAAAAAATATATTGATGTTGCTTACTTTTATATACATCATTTAAGGTTTGCATATACTGTACATCCTAATTGATCTGATGCTGTTGTGCATGTAAGATACCAAGTGTATTAATATGGATCATTGTTTTGTTAATGATGATTATGATGTACATGCTGAAAGTTTTTCTTTTATTATTATTATACAGGAATTATATAGCACCAACAGTTTGCTCAGCGCTTTACAATTATCTTACAATAAAACGTCTCTTTCTGATTTTGAAAAAGTATACCCTGCAAGGGGTAATTGGTTTCACTGCTGATGGTGCCAAGGTTGTGGCACTCAGACTCACGTAAGCAGGCAGCTAAATAGAACAGAATTAAAGCCTGGTACATACTATGAGTTTTTTTCTGTCAGCTCCGGTCAGAGCCGCTGTACTAAGGATTCAAAGTTAGTACAGTGATCCCCCCCCCAGAGCTGTTGTGTTCTGACAGGGGGACAGTCTGATCAGCACTTTCAGCCATTGGATGTGAGCGCTGATCCGGAGCCAGTTGGCTGCTGGTTTTCCAGTGTGCTCCTCTGACAGAAACCATTTAAATGGAATGGGAAGCTGGTTTGGGGTGCACAGGGAACCACTCCAGCAGGCTGAAGACTTGGGAGTACACAGGTGCTGGTAACAAGTTGATTGCTGAAACCCACAGAAAATCACACAGGTGCTGGGATTCAGATAGCTGACTGGAATACAAAGGATATCACAAAGGTATAGGTAGACTTGGTGCTGGCTGAAGTACACGATAAAGTCACAGACATGCTGGAGTGCTCAGAAGATAACAGTTGGTGTTAATATTTTGGTTGCCTGCAGAAATACACATGGAGTCACTGAGCGAGGAACACTGAAGATGGACCCTGGAGGGAATAATGGCACAGAGGAGCAAAGGGGATCACTGAGAATGCTTGGAGGCACTGGGGGTCCGGCTGCTAGTGTGCAGACACATTGCTCAATTGCCAAGCAACACATGCCCTGGCTATTTAGGACTGTATCTGACAGTCCAGCCTAGGACAGGAAAGAGCTGCTACTGGAGGATGGCACACACAATGGAAAATGTGATATTAATTCCCCTTTTATGGGCCTCCCCACTAGTCAAAGCAGAAATGTAACCAAAAACAATACCACCCCCCCCCCCCAAAAAAAAAGGGGGAAATAGCAGCTAAACAGCAACAGAAATTGTTGAAAAAAGGTAAGCCCTAAAAAGGACTGTGGATTCTATTCATTGTGAAGACCATGGGCGGTACACAATAATATGGACACCAGCCTAATGCAATTCACAGTAATATAGCACTATACAACACAGTGTGGTAGCCCCACAGCACTGAACTTTACTGTAATGTAGCAGTAAAAGCACTGTACACCACAGGGGTGTTGCTACTGTAGCACCCTCCTAGCGTAGGATGCCAGGCAAATTTAGTTTTTGGCTCCTTCTGTAGTCAAGGGGAGCAGTGATTGTTTGTTCTGTTCTATTCAGGCTTAAATAGGTTAGGAATTTGATTGCTTCCTTTGGTTAATGGAAGACATGCCAACTTTAGCAGGCAGTGGGTTTGTGGCATCAGCAGGGCCGGTGCAAGGATTTTTGTCTACTTAGGCAAAAGTGCTTTTTGCCCTGGTTCTCCTGCTGTGGGGCACAGAAGGCGGCGCCCCTGACTGATGGGCATCAGAGACCCGGGGCACTCTGCAGTAGATGTCAGGCACATGCCTAGGATTCCCGACAATAGCAATGCCATGTTACATAATTATTTCTACCTGCAATTACTCTGATTGTCAGCTGTCCCTATCTCATCCAACACAAATTATCAAAAGTTTAAATCGGAGAACTGAATTTTTTAGGCAAGGGACTGGCACATTTACAAACCCCCAGTTTTGATGACGTTCATGAAATGCATTATGACAGTTAGGTTTTGGTACGGCGGTGAACAAACTTAATAGTTTGCAGTTTCCCCACAAAGTCTTGTCCTACCTTTTCTTTTTCATTCCTACACAAAATATTCACTTAATTTCCCTATTCTAAGACTGACCAAACACAGGTTGCAGGGAAGAAAATTGCTTGATTCACCTATCAATACACTCAGTGTTGATGGGGAAATGCCTCCCGCGGGGCCATTGTGTTCTCCTGGCAGGGGGAGCTGACTGAAAAACACATAGAGGGTTATTTACTAAAACTAGAGAGTGTAAAATCTGGTGCAGCTCTGCATAGAACCAAATCAGCTTCCAGGTTTTATTGCCAAAGCTATATTGAACAAGCTGAAGTTAACAGCTGATTGGCTACCATGTACAACTGCACCAGATTCTGAGTGCTACAGTTTTAGTGACTCTCCCCCATAGTGATTATTGCTAATGGCTATGGCTGCGGGCAATAATTGCATGAAAAACTTGACAGACTGGTTGTACCCAAGTTGATCGATCAATCAACTTGGGTACAATCAACCTGCCCATACATGGTTTCAAATCTTTGCCAGTCCCTGCTGAACTGGCTGAAATTCGAACCATCAATAGCTGGCTTAAGGTACTTTTAAGTGGTTCCAGGTGTTACCCAAATCCTCAATATGCATTTCCAGCATACATTGCTAAATGCACCTAACAAGTTATCCAACTTAACAAATTGATCACTTTAAAGCTGGGTTTATACTAATGTACAGTAAATTGGATGTGGCTTTCCCTGCATACAATTCGTATGACAGGATAGTGTGCCCGGCTCTCAATGGAGCTAGGTTTACACATCTCCGTGGTGGCTGGGGAACGGATTGCGTTTTTGGCTCTATTTCAGATCCAATTTCAGGCAAAAATTTAGGCCTGAAACAGGGACGCGCCGGACCCCTGCTGTGAGCCGCGTCAGAACTAAGTTTGAATCAAGCCTGAAAGCGATTCAAAAAGGAAAGGTTAAAAAGCATAAAGATGTTATTATAGGTTGTTGTAATAATGATTAAATTCCGCTGAGAAATCTTTCCTTCTAAATTTAAATAAAACATTGTAAAAAAATCATCATTGTATTTCCTCATAGATTTCTTAGCTTTTATTTTGATTTATAATATAACTCCCACAAACCGAACACCACTTTGTCTATTTGTGTTATACCAAGACGCCTAGCTTCTCCATTCTCTCGTATGTATACTACTCTGTATTTCTGTTTGTATATATTATGCACCTTCCTGGCCTTTCTGAGTCTCTTGTATCAGTGCTCGCGTCTCATTCAGTCAAGTCCTATGTCTTTCACTGGCACAGCTCTCCAAATCACCATGGTTACTCTACAAGGAGACTCAAGGGAGCTGGTCTTCACATCCAGTAACTATGGAGACAAGGGGATGGTTGGCAAATGAGAGTCCAGCAAGGTCATATGAACAATGCCACAGCAATGTGGAAGCAATGGCCTGTTTATTTCAGCCCATATTTGATGGTTTGCTTCACACTATGTGTTAGCTGAGGCATCGCATTAACTCTTTCTTTAGGATTCAGTTCAATATATGGTTATTTTATAATGTTTATTGGTTAACATATTTTGTAGGCATGCATGTTCTTTACACCTAATTGCTCATTTTGTATGCTAATATAGCCTCATCATGACCACGTGTACGCTGTTGTTACTTCTGCTGTGCAGGATTTTTACATATTATTATTTCTATAGTTTATAGTAATAAACAGATTATCTGTTTAACCACACAGTAGAGGTTATCAAGTTGATTTACTAAAGAAGTAAAACATGCTCACCTTGCAAAAGGGAATTTCCCCTTTGCTAAGGAATTTCCATTTAGCTTAGTGGATGTGGGGACATTGCCCTTTGCAAAGATTACCCAACAACATGCAAGAAAATTATAAAAAAACAAAACAAAACAAAAGAACAGTATTGCTGAGCTTCCCCTCATTCACTAATTTAAAGCGTTAATAAAATTAAAAATATAATATATTACAACTTACCAATCATCAGATGCAATGGCTGCATTCACTTGTTTTCCCTGGTGATCTGGCCAGTAACACACCGCCTGTATTAAGCCTCATGCACACAGGACGTTAAAAAGGCAGTAGCGTTAGCCGTAGAAAGCTGTAGCTGTAGAATGCTGTAGCAGTAGAATGAGTTTTGCAGCATTTTTTTTTTTGCAGTAGCGTTTTTCAGCGTTTTTTTTTAGCTGTAGCGTTTTGTAGTTTTTTTTTTTTTTAGCAAAACTATACTCCCAGAAAAGCTTATGGCACAAAAACGCTGATAAATGCCAAATAGCTGCACTTTTTAGCGTTTTTCAGCTTTTATCAGAGTAAGGCCTCATGCACACTGGACATTTTAGTTCAATCTTTGTTTATTGAAAAAGAAAGAGCAAAAAACTTTTGTTTTACATAGCAGAGAACAAGAATAAAGAAAATATACAGATATGTCAATCACAGTATACATCAGTAGTCAGTAAAGGAGCATGCCTCACATTAAAACCTCCAGGTCCACAAGGGCCCAAGCGGAGATAAGTGGTATAGGAGAACCTATCATATCCTAGGAGGGTACATGCCAGCTGTGGCAGAGAAACAAATAACAACAATGGTAGAAAACTCGCTATGGCGGGTATCAAAACAAGAGATATAATCAAGTATTGAGGTCAGTGGTTTATAACAAGGCACTATGCCGGGTAAAGCTGAGGAGCAACATGTGAAAACATAGGAAAGACAACAGTCATAGTCAATGACAGATCTGTAGGGACATAGAAGAAAAACAAAACAAGGGACTGCAGAAGCAGAAAGAGAAGCGAGGAAGGACCAGTAAGTACAAGTAGGGGAGATAGAGCAGAAGGGGGCTGCGTACATCCCACCATGTTCCACCGGCACCAGGTAACACTAGAGCATCAATCCAGGACTTGAAGGCATCCAAACACCGGAACATGTCCCAGGACATCCACGTGGTGGAGAACCATTCCTCCTTGCCCCCTCCCATGCCAACAAATTCTCCATGTCTCTAATTTTATCCAACTCCAGGGTCTACTCCAACCTAGAGGGTATATGGGTAGTTTTCCAATGTCTGGGGATCACAGCCCCGACAGCCGCCAAGAAGAACCTGAGAACATCCCTCTTAATTGAGCGGAAGGAACCAGGCACCAGGGACAACAAGGCCAGTTCCGGTGTGGCAGAGACCGTGGTCACCCGAAGCTGGCAGTACAGAGCAATGATGTCGTTCCATAACCGGTGGATTTGTGGGCAGTCCCACCAAATATGCAAAAGCGTGCCCCTAGATGACATGCACCTCCAACAAAGAAGGGCACCTGTACCATTGGGTAAGGAGCTTGTAACCCTTCTCCTGAACTCGTGTATCGGGGGACAGCGAGTGGGTCAGAGCGAAGCATTTACGCCAGCCATATCTGAAAGAACTCGACCTAAGTCTTTGCCCCAAGCAGCAGTGTAGGACACTGGACATTTTTACAGCTGCTGTTTTTGGCTTCAGATGTTTTTTTCTTCAGCCAGTAAACGACCCACCATGTTATCCTATGTGTCCATTCACACATATGCTGTTATCAGCAGTTTTTGTCAGGGGCGTTTTCAGGCTAATAATGCTCTAACTCTGAAAAAAACGCTAAAAAACGTACCAATTCAGCGTTTATCAGTGTTTTTGTGCCATAAGCCTCTGTGGGAGTATAGTTTTGCTATGAAAAGCTAACAAATGCTACAGCTAAACATTAGATGAAGCCTCCTCTCAAACCCCACTAGTTCTGGGTTTTTTTTACAGCCAGAAAAGGCCCCTGCCAAAAACTGGTGATAACAGTCTATGTGTGCATGGACACATATGATAACATGCTGGGGAGTTTACTGGCTGCAGAAAAAAGGTCTGAAGCCAAAAATTGCAGCTGTAAAATTGTCCAATGTGCATGAGGCCTTAGAGTGCCTTCACTCTGGATGAATGATCACATGGGCCAGCTTTTGACAGCAGCATTGTCTGAATGGGGGGAGGGGGGTGTTAGATTTTCCAGGCATTGGGTCTGATGTGGGTCTGCCATTGTTACCGGTGACGCCTTCAGCCCATTTAAGCTGAATACCCAACTGTGAGATTGGAGACAATGACCATTCCGGCATCTTTGGTTTGTTTTGTTTATTTGATAATGGGGATGGGAGAAGTGAATGAGTGGGATACTCCTCTGGCTCAACTAGGTAAAACTGGGACACTCTGTAGAAAAATGCCTGTTAGCGCTGTCTTGACGCCAGCTGTATGCCGACCAACACTTACTGGCGCATGAAAACTGCTGTCTTGCTGAACTGTGTTAGAACTTGGCTTTTAACACTCTGGTTAACTCAAAAGATCCTGGACTGTAGTAAGACTTGACTCTTGACACTGTTTAGCTCAAAAGTCCCATGAACAACTCCCTCCAGCCCTTCACTGACTGAGGTAGCTCCTTGTAACTGCTGATGCTGCTCCAACTCTAAACTCTGTACACTGCACACTGCACGCTGTACACATTAACTCTTCAGGGCCCAACTGCTGGTGCCCCCTTTGACACTTCAGGGTCCTCTCACTAGGCAGCCCCTCTGACACTTCAGGGTCCTCTCACTAGGCACTCCCTCTGACACTTCAGGGTTCTCTCACTAGGCACCCCCTCTACCACTAGCTAGCTCCTGGATCCCTTGGACCTTCACCGGAGCGGCCCCCTCTTGCTTGGCAGACCCCCAGGGGCAGTTTACAGTACTCACAAACTGGAATGCTTTTCTGAAACTGGACCCCCTCTACTCCGCTGGTCCTCGGCACACTGGATCCTCTCTGCAGCTCAGCTCAGGCCAGCTCTCTGTCCCCTCAGGCAAGCCGCCTGGGACACCCGATCCTTCCGAGAGAAGGAGGGACAGCTCTACTCTCCTTCCTGGGACTCTGCTTCCCGCCAAAGACACTGCGTCATGTGCTCCCTTCAAACTTATACCCATTCCCAGAATCCTGTGTGGCAGAATCTGCCTTTCTGGGGTAGATACAAGCCTAAATGTGCCACTGATTGGGTTTCCTCCGCTGCCCAATGAGAACCCTCTCATGGAGCCAGTGGGGAGACTCCCCATTCCCAATAGCAACACCTGGGAGACATGACAGCCAGCTGAAAATCATGGCCCTGCTGTTAGGCAGCCAAGGCCCACTATACTTTTGCCTAGCACCTACCTTGTAGGGTGCTACAGAAACTACACTCCAGCTAGTATTTTCTAAGCAGTTACAGCAAGCAGTTTTCGGGATGAAGGTTTTGCATTCATAAATAAAAGCTAGTGATTTTAAGCACTATGGGATGCAATGATACTATTTTTTTTAACACAAAGTACAAGTACCAATACTTTTTTTTCAAGTACGGTACTTGCCAATACCAATTACCAACACCTATTTTTGGTGTTAGTGTTTTCGATTTCACATCAATTTTTTTGTGATTTCTAATCTCATACAGTACAATTTGAATCGCACCTGAACTGCTGAATGAAATTGCACCAGACTGGCCTTTAAAATCGTACTGCAAACCAAGTCTGAAGGTACCGGTTTTAATATCAGAGCATTTGCACAAGTACAAGTACTCATTCAATTGCTTAGTATAGGCACCAATACTGGTATCGGTGCACCGCTAGCAAGCACCCCTGCCAGTGTTAAAGGGTTTGTTTCATCCCTATAACTGCAAGTAGGCTTGTTCTTTTGAAAAACAAATGATCTACTGGCTGGATCACCAGATGAAAATAAAGAAAAGAAAACCTAAAACAGAAAATGAATGCAGCAATCACAACTAAGAATTGGTAAGCTGCACTATAAATGTTCTCTTTTTCGTTTAATACTACTTTAAGGTAAAATTCCCTTGCAAAGTACACTTTGCTACGTAAACAGCCTATTTGGCAAATCAAAAGCTATGTGTTAGATTAACAACATTTACCAATAAGTATATAATGTCAGGGCCTACTAAACATTATTTTTATTCAATTTATACCCAAAAGGGTGAGCCCTCATACTATGCAATTATTGGTAAAATATTCTAAGTAAGAGGTCAAGTCTAAGGAAAAACTACCTGGTATGTTGCCAACTTTACCCAAGTGTATTTATGTTATAATGATGAATGTGCTAATTCTGTAACTTAGCTGTCAATTAGGGCCCATCAACATCACTGCTAAGAGTTCATTCACACCATTGCATTGTAACTGTGTTAATTACTTATTTACAACATTGTTTTGCAGTTCATAAACAAAAGCTACTACCACTCCCAACACTTCCACAGTCGGTCACAGCTGCAGGCGTCAAACCATCTACAGGCCTAACCTCTTTGCACAAACACCAGAATGCAAACTAATGGGGGCCACGCTGATCATCCGTCTGTCCTCAAAATATCTGTAATGGAACAAGCATAGGACTCTATCTGCTGGTTTCTTCTGAAGCTTTTTACCCCCTGGTGGGACTTACTGTAATTGCAGAATTCATTTTGAAAGACACCCAAAGGACCGCCATAATACACCAGCATATTGCACCTGCCACACACAGCAATGCACTTCCCTGTGCTGCTCTGCCTCACTGTGTTAGGAAAAATGTAGCTGGTACAATTTGTGACCTGTTTTGGGTTGTTCTACAGCCAATTCAGATGAATGGGTTGCCTCAATGTAATGCATTCTTGTGGTAAATAGAATGCAGTGCATTACCCTGGAGCTCTGTAATGCAGGTGGGTTGTGGAGGTTGGGGTGTAGTTTTAAATGTTTATACTCAAGATTCACCCAGCTTTTGCTCAAGATTCACAGATTTTCACAAAAGATTCAAGTGACATTAAACCTTCAGGTTCTTTTCCTTTAAAATAACAAGCATTTCATTTTTACCTGTCTTGTGTAATGATATTGCACAGAGCAACACCAATCCTCTTCTTCTGGGGTCCCCTGCTGGTGCTCCTGGCTCCTACTCTTCAGCAAGTTCCCCCATATGAAGCCATTTATCATGGGGGCACTCATGCGGGCTCATTCCCAAGCCATCTTGTCTTTATCTATTGACACGGACAGGACGGGTCGGCCCTGCTTCCCCCACTCGCTTGTCACAGAATTTGATAGACAGCAATGGGAACCAATGGCGCTCGCTGCTATCAATCTGCACAGTGAGGAAGGATGGAGCTGGGAGAGGCTTGACTTTCATGCCTATCGCTGGATTGGGCTCAGGTAAGTATAGTGGGGGGGGGGGGGGGGGGAGGGACACATGCAACACAGAAGGTTTTTTACCTCAATGCACAGACAAGCCTTGACAACCACTTTCAATTGTAACAGATATGTGAATCTTGGGTGAAAACCTTTATAAGCTCCTTAATCTTAAGGTTCCATATTAATAGTTTGTTTTAAACAATACCATTGTGACAATAGCGAGTAACATTTGGAGATCTAAATGTCAAGACATTTTTGTAGGTTAGCTACTGATGATTCAGCAAAAAATAATGTGTTCTTTATATGTACTTTATATAACATACACAAGAAAGGAAGTGGTGCAAATAACACATGATATTGCAAGAAACAAGATTCACAGGCCAGCCAGAAAATACCATAATAATAAATAATAATAAACATAATAATAATAATATTGTTTAAGCATTTTAACTGATAAAGTGGTGTTTCTGAAAAAGGTTTAAGTTTAATATAATGAATGATTTGATTAAGGGAAATAATTGAAAATTGGTTAAACAGCTGAAGGAAATTTACATTTTCCACGAGCGCTATAAAAAAAAAAAACTGATTCCACAGCCAAGAATTAATCATTTTAGGTAAGACCCATTACAACGGTCCATGTTTAACTGGAAATCTTGGTTCTGGAAAACACTTCTGGTTTTTTAATCTCAGCCCGGTTTCTTTATAGTATATTTAAACCCAATGACTTAATTGCTCTTTGTCAGCCACTAGGAACAGTCATTCTCTCTTTCTGTCCAGGTGACCACCACAGGTGACCACTGAAGAGGGAAAAATGCAAATTTTTGAGTTAACACCAGAACAGGAGTGAGGGGAACATTTGTTCCAGGGAGAACTGATTAGGAAGGCATTGCCCTCACTTTGGAGAGATTTCCATTTATTCTCTGTTGTGGCTTTACATATACTTTAAGCTACTTAACCCTCCTCTTGTGTTAGGGTCAAAACTGACCCGTTTTCAGGTTTTGAATGTCTATAAGTATCACATAAATTTGTTTATTGCATCAAGATTTTTTTACTTTGTCAGGAACCTCTATTTAAAGAATGTAATAGAAAAATAATCCTTTTCACTAAATTATAAAATACTGTGGTGAAAATTAAGACGTTCATGGTGTTAGGGTCAATTCTGACCCAGTTATAATATAGGATTTTAGGACACTAATAAGTGCCAAAACTGAAATCATAAACACTCTCTCTGCTTAGTAACAGTTACAGCCAATCCCCTCTCAACCCTGTGAGCTGTAGTTAGGGAGGGGCCTATCTCCTTTCCTGCTTGTCTGCTTCTCTAAATAAAGTGAAGAAACATAGGACAAATTCATTTCAGAGTTGCTGACTTTATTTTACCATTTTTTCAATTTGACAATGAGAGGTATGCTATTAAAAGAAAGGTCTAGGGGTCACACCAAAAATATTAAAACCAATCTTTTCAAGGATAAAGAAGCCTAACAAGGTAACCAAGAGGTAAGAAACAAATTTGATGATAAATAATTATTCAGAGGGTATTTTATGGCTGATTTAAAACACGGGTCAAAACTGACCCTAACATCATGGATAGTAACGGAATTCTAACATAAGAGGAGGGTTAACCAAACTGATGTTTCTTTTGCACCATTACAACCGGTACACTATGCTGAACTTGCCTAGAGTATCATTGCACATCTCCTCTTATCTATAACTGTGCCCATTTTTTTTCCTGAACATGGCATGGGGCTGGGGCCTAGCAAGCACCAGCTCATCAGTGAAAAGGATGAATCATTCAGGATCAATCACTTATTTACACCAAAGTAGAGGGTGCTGGTCAAAGGATTTGATCAGTTTTCTCCAATAGTAGGAGGGGGATCAGAGAGGTGGGGTTGCTTCTATATACAGTGGATGGGCTATTAAACAAAATATGTTTGAGAATGAACAGCACTTATAGAACCTGTCTTGTTTCTTTGGTAATATAGTCTGACCATTTCATCAGATATGATTGCTTGGCCCTTTTGCTTTGTTTTAAAGTGGACTCGTAACAAAACAGTTGAATGCTTTACATGATCCTCTTCTGTTTGCGTTAACAGTTTTTTTGTCTGGACAAGTTTTTGAAAGATCTAGTCTATACTTCAGGTCAACGCAGCACCCGAAGAAGAAAGTGGGCCTCTTGAAAGCTCTCAAAATGAAAAATATGCAGAATATATTAATTAAAAATTTGAAAGAGAAATACAGAAAAGTTTTTATATGGTGATTTACTATAGGTTTCCCACATCAGTTAATCTGTTTGTGAAATCCAACGGCTAGGCAGGTAATTGGCTAATTTACATATTTAAAGTTATGGTATGGGTTACCTGTTAAGTATGCTCATATTTGATACGTGTCTTTGATATGATGTGCTTGTTATGTACACGGCTTCAAACAAATTCCTTATTTCTTGCTGGTCTCTTGGTTCGCGTGACTTCCTCTTTTGGCAGTGTAATGCACTGTACCTTGTCTTGTGTACTTTTCTACTGTATCTGTGGCAATGTGGAAAAGAAGCACCTCTATTTTGTGGAAAAAAAAATGTAATGGTAAAGTCTAGGTTAAGTCTGCTTATATTTTACCATCCCTTGCCCCCCCCCCCCCCTCACTTTTATCCACATGGTAATGCATTTTTGAAAATATAACCTGTTTTATTAGAAGCTTTATTTTTAGACTCAGTGATGTCATTCCTGGATCATACAGTGTCTCTATGCAATGCAGGCAGATTATGGCTGGTGGGAGGGGCCAGCAGGATGCTGTACATAGAGTCCTGAAAATATCACAGCACCCTGTCCCATTACTCCTCTCAAGAGCACTCAGCCCTGATGCAAGCCGTGGACTGGCTCTTGGGAGGAGTTAAGTAAATTTGACAATGCCTTGATGGGTGGATGGGAGTCTAGAAGAGTGGGTGTTCTGAGAGAAGCTGCTTTTGAATGCAGACTGCCCTAAAATCCAGTGAATAAAAGTGATGGACGAGGGATGGTCAGACTGGAGAGGAGAGCGATCGATGATGCTGGCACTTCCAGCCAGAAGATAAGGCAAGCTCTATTGTCCTTGCTTTTTTCACTTCCATTGCACACTGTGAGATGCTCACAGTCTACAGTGAAATCCGATTAGGAAAATTCAATATAGGAAAGGAGTGTGTGCAAGACTGAAGGTAGGGCTGAAGTTCAGCTTTTAAAACAAGATGTACTAATTGACTACCTATAGCGCTTGCTTTAAAATAATTGCAATATATATTAAAGTGAATATAATAAATTTCATAAAATTGATATTAGTGACAAATATAATAAGTGTAAATAATAAATCCTATTTCATATAACATTAATGAATGTAAAAGGTCCAAAGTTAAAAAGTCCAATAATTATGCAATATAAAGTGAGTCCCTTGTGCAAACTTCCAAATGAAAAGTGCAAGTGCTCAGCGCGATGATTACTCAATCCACTCAGTAATAATCCTTATATTTATAATGTCACTGTGACAGAGGTAAGATTCAATCACTTACCAGATGTTGGGGGTCTTATAGCACCACGACCAATCGAGCTTATATAGCCATCCAGGCTAAAATGGACTCTCCTTATGGCTTGCTCCAGGTGGATGAGATGGTGGGATCCCCCTCTGTCTCCTCTCCCCTCGTGCCAAAAAAGATATGGAAAAAAGGAGCTCCAGATAGTGGGATATCTTCAAGTATGTTTATTGCCAATTAGGCAAAAAATATATACAAAATATATACAAGGCTATGTGCAAATAAAAGCAAAAACAGCAAAAAAGACTAGTAGTAAAAACCGGGGTTTGTTCCTCCCGAGTGCAGCCCTAGTATGGCCGCTTGTGACCGTGTGTTCAGCGCAAGCCGGTAGCGTGGAAGCAAGCGGGAGGACTTCCGGCTTGCGTTGCACCTAAGTCACACGTCACCACGCTGTGCGTTCCAATCTTATGCGTTTCGTCACTTCCGGTGACGTCTTCGGAGACGTCACCGGAGACATCTTACCTGCAAACATTTTTTATTTTCTATAGCAGCTGCTACGAATACACAAATTTTAAAAATATTTTTATTCACAAAATTAATTTTTATTTTATATTTATTCACATATTTATAAAATAAACACGTGGCGCTGGGCATATACACTAGTATATTCCTTACACAAGATGTACTAATGACACTGTACTTACAGCCATTTTTTTAGTCTTGGATAAAGAAGGGAATGATTACAAGCTCCGCAAGTTTTTAAAATGTATGTTTATTTGTTTTATATTTATATATTTATAATAATTTTATTGTTTTGCTGTCATTGTCCCATTGAGGACATTTCTCTTTACCTCCTGTGCTTGAGACACAGCTGGAAATGAGAGGAAATCTCTACAAAGAAAGGTATGTGTAAATGTGATAGTGGTGCACTATTCCTATGTAGGTGCTATGTAGATATCCATCTTAAAAATTAATATAATTCTAATACAAAGAATTGTCTATTCCTAACTAAAACTGACACCATACATTTTTTTTAGTTTACTGTTAAGAATAGACACTTCTATGTATTAGAATTAAATACATTTTTAAGATGGATATCTACATAGCACCTACATATGAATAGCGCACCACTATCACATTTACACATTATTGATTGTTTCAAGTGTATGAGTACTTGAACATGGTGGGAGCAGCAATTCACATCACACATTATTTTTACATCTGATGATGTTCACTTTACCATAGCAGCACACCTTTTCCCATACATTTATACAAAGAAAGGTAGTTATCTCTGGAATAGGTGTCTCCATTGGAAAAGTTTCACTTACCTTCTGTTTCAAGGACAACCATAACATGTTCATTTTGCATTACCTTCTGTTGAATACCAGTGGTCACCTGGTAAAAAAGAGAGGGTTTCTCCCCAGAGACATCAATAAAAGTCTGCAGAGGTTCTAATCCTTCCTTAAAGCAATAAATGAACCGTTGGTGCAAAGCACCTGTCACCTGCGCTCTGAGTGGTGCAATCCTCTATCCACCTCAGCCACAAACTTGCAGTTGTTGAGAACTATCAACAGGGCAACACTGGATAACTTTGGCCTTGCAGCCTCTTACAAGACCAGGGTAGTCTGGGACCACTGAAAACCACAAACAAACACAAGGGCGCACTGGTCTTGTGCATTATCCTTTAACCACTTAAGCCCCGGAGGATTTGGCTGCTAAAAGACCAGGTGGTATTTTGCGATTCGGCACTGCGTGACTTTAACGGACAATTGCGCGGTCGTGCGACGCTGTACCTAAACAAATTTGACGCCCTTTTTTTCCCACAAACCAAGCTTTCTTTTGGTGGTATTTGATCACCTGTGCGATTTTTTGATCACGCGCTATAAACAAAAAAAGAGCGACAATTTTGCAAAAATAACAATATTTTTCACATTTTTTTATATGAAATTCCCCCCCAAAAAAAGTAAAAATCTAAATTTTTTAACATTTTCGGCCAATTTGTTTTATGCTACATATGTTTGGTAAAAAAAATTGCAAAAAGTGTATTTTGATTGGTTTGCGCAAAAGTTATTGTGTTTACTAACAAAGGGAAAGATTTTTGTCATTTTTGTTGTTTTTTTTTTTAACGCGTAATGGCGGCGATCTGCAATTTTTTTGCGGTACTGCGACATTGGGGCGGACAGATCGGACCCTTGACTGACATTTTTGACACTTTTGGGGTTACCAGTGACATTTCTACAGTAATCAGTGCTATATATATCTGCACTGTTACTGTAAAAATACACTGGCAGTGAAGGGGTTAACTTTATTTGAGAGGGAGGGGCTGTGTGTGTCCCTAGGGGTGTGATTCTAACTGTGATTGGCTGTCTGTTGAGCTGTAGTTACACTGATCAACGGTCCTACATAGTAGAACTGTATGATCAGTGTTTCTACACAGGGAGAACTGACAGGCAGCTTGTTTACACAAGCTGCCTGCCTTTCTCCCTCTCCCCCGCCGATCGCCGAGTGACCGGCGGACATCGGGTCCGCCGGTCACACGCGCAGGGGGGTCCGTGACCGCGCGGGAGCGGGAGCGCGCCGCCGGCGGCGCGCGCTCGCTCCCGAGAGCCTCACAGGCTAGTGACGTTAATTAACGTCACTTTGCCTGTGAGGGGCTGACTGCCACAGTAAATCTACTGACGGCAGTCGGCAAGTGGTTAAAAGATTTATTAAAAATGAAAGGTATAAAAATGCTCACAAACAAGTTCTTGATAAAAGCATATCAAACAAGGTACATAGTCCTCAGCATCGAGATCAGGAGTATACCATCCCCTGAAGCTGTAAAGGCTTACGCATTTCAAGGCTTAGCCTCTTCCTCAGAGCCTGAATGGCATGTCTAAGCCTATGCTTTATATCAGGGATCCTCAAACTACGGCCCTCCAGCTGTTCCAGAACTACACATCCCATGAGGCATTGTAAAACTCTGACATTCACAGACAGGACTAGGCATGATGGGAATTGTAGTTCCTGAACAGCTGGAGGGCCGTAGTTTGAAGACTCCTTCTTTATATACTAGATAATCCTAATCCTTTCTTAGGCTGGCCATACATGTTCAATGTTCTTGTACAATTTTCCTTTAGATTTAACTTAAACTATGTAGTGCAAGGGCCCGCCTAATTGGATGCAATTGAAAGCTGTTTAGTTTGTTTGACCTCACATTATATGTTTTTTGGTAAATCTAAAGGAAAATTGTACAAAAAAATTGAACTTGTATGGCCAGCCTTACTCTATCCCAAATGAAAAAAAAAGAGATGGCTGGCTTTAATAATTTAACTTTCCTTCTAAAAGGACACGGGCTGCATCCCATAGGTCTTTCATTGAGCATGACTGCATATGACTTTCTAAATAGCCGTGAGCAGTAATGTATGAGCAAGTGGGCATCACAAGTGTGAACTGGCAGTGTATGCTTGCCTTTAGTAAACCAGGCTCTGAGTGTTTCTATCATAGCTGTAACAAGTTGAATAGGTAATGATTTTACTGGGTAAAGCCTATCATGTACTATAGATCTGCATTGTTCACGCAGAGATTGTGATGATTTTTGTGCTCCAGTAATGTAAGGTGTGAATGCAGGACTACGATTCCTTATATGTGATTACTAGAATAGAGGAAGGAAAATCTGAAATATACATGAGGGAAATCACAGCAGGGTGGAGAGTTAGACTCTGTGGATGAGCAGCTGAAATGACCATATTGTGACTGTTGGGATTGTTCCCCTGTGTCTTCACTCATAGTCATTCTGTCTCATGTGCAAGCCTGAAAAGATCAGCTCAGTTCCACAAAAATAGGCATGCTTGTTTTATTTTTTCATGTCAGCAGTACATGTTTACAGGGAGACTGGACTTCACTACAAAAGAACCCCAAACGCAATAATATACTGTAATCAGAATCAGCCAATGAAAAATCAGCTTTCAGTCAGAACAATGAATTATTATGATCCGTAATTAGTTCTTATTTATATAAGGCTGTGCGTTACTAATCTAAATACCCTTAAACTGGGTATTCCTTTACATTGGAAAAATTAGATGTAGCTATAATAATACTGTATGTTCATTATATTAGATTTACTGTTTTGTTGAAAGCTGAGTGAAATATTGCTGATTGTAATTGACTTAGATGGGAAGGGGGGACACAGTGGGGGATATTTACTCAAACTGGAGAGTGCAAAATCTGGTGCAATCAGCTTCTGGTTTTTATTGTCTTAAAGTGTTACTAAACCCAGGGACCTGCATTCACTAAATTCAGTCTCCCACAGTACACAGAACATGGAAATGCAATAATTTTATCAACTGCTAAATTGTTTTAGTATGAAGCAGAGTGGCATTAAATCCTAGGAAAAATAATAATCCGTAATGAAACACCAAAAAGTGCCTAAAATACCTACGTATGTAGACTCCCAATCAGTAACATAGGAAGTAAATATAACATAGAAATATTCGAGAAGCTTTGAAACATAATATGTGAATAATATGCCCAATAATATAAACGTGATAAACAGTTCATGTCAGCCCTAATGGGCAGTGCATCCAAAATCCAGTGCTTCGTAAACCACACAAAAGATGAACAAAGTTGGTAATAAAGTGCTGTAATAGTTCTCCAAATAAAGTGACAATTAGATTTCATGCAATCCAGTGTTAATCCAAGTGCTGCACCACTTCACAAAGGGCTGACATGAACTGATTATCACATTTATATTATTGGACATATTATTCACATAATATGTTTTAAAACTTTTCACATATTTCTATGTTATGTTTACTTCCTATGTTACAGATTGAGTCTACATAGGTATTCTAGCACTTTTTGGTGTTTCATTACAGATTAATATTTTTCCTAGGATTTAGCGCCACTCTATCTCATTTTAAAACAATTTATCTTGTATGTGGTGACACTAGAGGTGTTGGCAGCTTAATCCCTTATTAGTTAGGGCATTTTTGCTTATGATCTCTTTTTCCCACATTTTTTCACTCTAATAGTGTATTATTTCTAATTTATTGGCACCTATTTACTAGTATTACACAGTGTAGCGCAGGCGTTATTATACCACTCTTTACACTTTAAATAAACTGCTAAATGCCTTTACATAGCAGTCTTGTGACTTCTATCAGTGTCTGGTTAAAGCTTGTAGGAGGAGTTTTCATTCTACTCTGACTGTCCTATGTGGCTGCATGACCCCTGACCCTCTGTCTGCACAGTGCTGATTGGCCCTGTGCTGATAACATGCACTCTACCAAAAAAAAAAAAAAAAAAAAAAACAACAACTCTCTAGCAATACACAACAAACTGAGCATGTACAGGAGATTGATTGGCGACTGTGGAAAAAGGGGAAGATGAGAGCAAACCGGATCAAACAACTTTTTCACACAATGATCAGGATTAAACCCTTAGGTCCCACAGTGAGTTCAACAAGCATGCTTTTCTGCATATACAGACTGATTTGACTGTTGTGGGTTTAGTAACACTTTAATTGAACAAGCTTAATTTAGAAGCTGATTGGCTTCTATGTACAACTACACCAGATTCTGAGTGCACCAGTTTTAGTAAATCAACCCCAATGATGCGCAAATAATGTAGGCAGAAGCCACACCCCTGCCACCAAATACAAGATGGACGAAGAAGAATTAATATGCAAAAAAAAAATATTAACAGGCTTCACCACTATGTTTCCTTTACACCAGCTTTTAATAATAACAAATGTGATACACTGTATTTGAGGTTTGGTGAAAGGTTTATTGCTGTATAATACTTTAAATGAAAAATGCATTTTAGATAGAGGTCTACATATCAGGAAAAAAAGAGGGACAAATAGGGAGGAAAGAGTTACACAGGGACTTGGTCCAAAAAGAGGGACAGTCCCTCGAAATGAGGGATAGATGGGAGCTATGACATTGTCAAACATTATGTGTGTATGGTGTCATTTCATGCACATATTGTCTTGCATGTTTTATATTTGTAGCAAATAGTAAAATTAGGTCGATATGAAGAGTGATATCATAAAGGTTTTGCATCACAGGTAAATTTTGTTTACATTTAAATGTAAGATACCATATGAAATAAAAGTAGCGTACTCCTCTAGTTTGGCTGCTATGCAAAATTTTGTTTTTGGCTTTAGTACATCCACTGGAGCAGTAATTCATCCAGCTGGGTGTTTGATTTCTGGGAGAAGCTTCCAGAATACAAGGCAGGGAGAGTCAAATGTCCAGTATGAATATTCATTATTATTATTATGCCTCTGTCAATCTAATCTGGAATGAGGCATACAGAAGGTGGCTGGGGAGGTGATAAATATTTTTTGTTTTCGGGGGGGGGGGGGGGGGGGTCTTTCCAGAGTGTTCTTTCATCCTCAGGGAGGGTTTCCATTTTCCTTGGGCTGCTGGCCCTGCGAGGCCGCTATACGGAGACAGGAATTTCAGTGCAGACCTCATCAGGAAATGAGCAGGGGGCCTGGAGAAGATTGCTGATGGATTTTTGCTGGAGGCACTGTTCTTAAACCCTGGTCTGGAGAAGGATCTTTAATCTCCCTCACTGAAGATCTACCTGTGGAAGCTGGTTGCGGATAGGATGTTTCATTTGTTATTTTCTTGCTGCCCCATATTTAAAAGGAAACCATTTTTATTGTTGATTAGTATGCCTCTGATAAAAGGACATCAAGGGGTAGGGTGGCACAGTGGTGTAGTGGTAACGCTTTTGCCTAGCAGCAAAAGGGTCACTGGTTCCAATCCCAACCACGATACTACCTGCCTGGAATTTGCATATTCTCCCTGTGCCTGCGTGGGTTTCCTGTGGGTACTCCAGTTTATTCCCACACTTCAAAGACATGCTGGTAGGTTAATTGGCTTCTGTCTAAATTGGCCCTAATATGTGTATGTATGGATGTAAGTTAGGGACCTTAGATTGGAAGCTCCTTAGGGGTAGGGACTGATGTGAATGTACAATGTATATGTAAAGCGCTGTGTAAATTGACGGCCCTATATAAGTACCTGAAATAAATAAAATAAGGGGTAGGTGATATCAATGTTCACTGGCTTCATTGGAGCAGGTGAATGTGTCAATTTCCCTTTATCTGTGCAAGGCATGATGACATCATGCAGAATCATGTAAAAGGTTTGATTGGAATGCCTGGAAATGTAGTCCATATTTCTTACTCCACATCACATTACTATGATGTAGGTACTATCCTTTAACCCAAGGTACATTTTAGCCATATTTTGCCACATAACCAAAATTGTATGGTCAAACTAAAGATTTATGAGAAACCTTTTTAAGTTTACAGATGTATTGATAAGTAAATGTATGCTTCCCTTCTCAGAAACCCAAGTAAACCTATTCTTTCCTTGGTTGTGGTGACTTGAGAACTAAGTTTTGTTCAGTACTCATTCTCTCAACACAACTTGTCAGAGTTCCTTCTTATATGGCATACATTGTTTTAGAGGCATGAAATGAGATCTGTCAACCTAAACCTGAATTATTAAACTGTATTTTGGTGTATGTATAACTAGGTGAATGATTTTGTCACTGAATATTCACCGCTTTTTACTTCTCAGGCTTGTTGGGTCTTTAGATGTACAGTTGATAAGAATTTAATTTGCTACATTTAAGGCTGTATGCACACCTGAGCTTGGCATTTTTAAACCCTTTGCAGGCTTTTTTTTTAGTATTTGTACAGGTATTTTTGCACATTTTTATGGGTGTCTGAGGCTTAAGCATTTTATGATTATTTTTAGCCAGTAGAAAGTTGGGTACTAGGGATGAAAATTTGGGTTGCACCGATACCGTGTGAACCCAGGCATGTCATAGTGACTTCAGCCTGGGTTCACACAGGAGCGGTGCAAGAAACCACATGCAATTTCGACAGGAATCGCACCCCATTCCTGTTCAAATCACATGCGATTCTTTGCAGGGCAATTTGAGCCCACTCATTATTTTTTTTTGGGGGGGCTCAAATTGCACCACAAAGGTATCTGTACTTGGTGTCGACGAGTACTTGAGCACAACTATCAGTACTTGAATTCACTTGAATTCAAATGGCATCAGCGCAACCCTAGAAAAAAATGTGTGATATTTGAGTTTTTTCTTGTTTTTCACATGTGCTTGCTGCTCCCATTGAGGTCTATTGAGGCCAAAAATGCTTGAAGGTCATGTCATTTTTTGAGCTACAACCCTCATGTAACACTATGCTCAGAAGTGAACAGGCATAATCGAAAGCCAAGGAATTTTGGATGCTGAGTGTATTGGAGCTTTGAGCTACATACTGTGGGGTTGATTTACTTTAGACAAATAGACTGTGTACTCTGCAAAAGCAGTTGCTCCAGAGCTTAGTAAATGAGCAATAGTTCTGCTGACTTCCATCAAATACTGTTTTTTTTATTTTCCTTGCACATGATTGGGTATTCTCGGCAATGTAAAGCTTTACCTCATTTATTAAAGAGGTTGTAAACTTCCCCCCAAAAAAAAAATGTAAAAAAAACCAAACCTGAAAGACAAAGGCACAATGAGCTAGTATGCATTGCATACTAGCTCATTATGAAATACTTACCTTAAAACGAAGCCCCCGTAGCGCCGCCTGCTCACCGCTCATACGGCATCCATCTATACCTGGTTTTCCTTCTAGGTTCACGTCCTCCGGCCATCTGATTGGCCAGAGCCGCAATAACGTCACTCCCGCGCATGTGCGTGGGAGCCACCGTTCACGGCGCAGGGCTCTGAAGGAACGGCACAGACGGCCGTTCCTTCAGAGTGCATGCACCAGTGATGTCACTGGCTGCATGCAAAGTAAATATCACCGAAACGGTGCATGTTTAGGAGATATTTACAGTACCTATAGGTAAGCCTTATTATAGGCATACCTATAGGTAAAAGTTACAGAGGAAGCTTTACTTCCTCTTTAAGCTCTGGAGCAACTGCTTGCAATCTGCTTACATCTGTGCAAAGTGTGCAAAGCCTATTTGCCATTTTCAATTGGAGGGTCCAGGTCTAACTTACATTCAATATATATATTATATACAGCCCTCAAATTTACCACTCGCTTGCTCAAATTTTGCGAGTGGAAAATTGTGTTGGGCTGCCTCGGGAGCCGTTCTCCTAGCGATCACTCACGGGAAGAGAGAAGAGAGGAAGAGGAAAGCTGGCTGGATAATCACAGAGCGGGGATCGCCCCCCTGTAACAGCTTTCATTTGAATCGCCGGGCACTCGCCATCACACACAGCACCGACTCCTGGCCCGGCTCCTTTGATAGACAGAACACCAGTCCAATGCCGGGATGTGTGACGTCTATCATAGGAGCCGATCCAAGAGGCGGGACTGTGTGTGATGCATCCGGCAATTCAAATGAAAACTGTTACAGCGGGCCAATCCCCGCTCTGTGATTATTTGGCCGGCTTTCCTCTTCCTCTCCTCTCTCTTTCCCTACACTGATCAGGCTGCATTGATGGGCACAGGTGAGGCTGTATTGAGGGGCACACGTTAAGCTGCTTTAATGGGCACAGGTGAGGCAGCATTGATGGGCACTGATCAGGCTGCATTGATGGGCAAAGGTGAGGTTGCATTGTTGGGCACTGGTGAGGCTGAATTCATGGGAACTGGAGAGGGGGCGCTGATGGACACAAGTGAGGCTGCATTAATGGGCACAAATGAGGCTGTATTGATGGGCAAAGGTGAGGTTGCATTGATGGACACTGGTGAGGTTGCATTGATGGACACTGGTGAGGCTGCCTAATGGGCACAAGTGAGGCTGCATTGATGGTCAAATGGAAAGGCTGCATTGATGGGCACAGATGAGGCTGCATTGATGGGCACAGATGAGGCTGCATTGATGGGCAAAGATTATACTGCATTGATGGGCATAGGTTAGGCTGCATTGATGGGCACAGGTGAGGCTGCATTCATAAGCACTGGTGAGGGGGCATTGATGGGCACCAGTGAGGCTGCATTGAAGGGCACTGGAGAGGCTGCATTGAAGGGCACTGGTGAGGCTGCATTAATGGGCACTGATCAGGCTGCACTAATGAGGCTGCACTGATGAGCACTTGTGAGGCTGCATTGATGGGCAATGGGGAGGTTTCACTGATGGGCACTGGTGAGGCAGCACTGATAAGCTTTACTGATGATGCCGCACTGATGGGCACTAATATGGTGCATTGAGTGGCACTGATGAGGCTGCACTGATGGGCACTGATAAAGTTGTTATTAATATTTATTTTTGCAACTTCTACATTCATGCAAAAACATTTAACAGTGTCATTTTATGAGGGCTTGTTTAGGTGCGGAATTATGGGCAGGGCAGAATATGGGTTGGGTGGGGCAACTGGTGGCGAGTAACCCTTAAGGCCTGGTTAGTAGCTCAGGACTTGAACTTTTGAGCCCTGATATATACTGTATATACACAGATAGATAGTATAGCAAATATTACATGCAGATTTGACACACTAATTGTTTTAACCTGTAATCCTTACTTGCTGAGATTAGAGTTCGCCCCATGAGCCCAGCACCACTAAACTTTTTATATTACAAAAAATAGTGGGGGCAAATGGTGACCAAAAAGGTTGAAAGTGAAAAAGAATGTGAGGCAGATTTGTTCTCATTTTTATAAACATGCCCCTTTAAAGTGGTAATAAACCTCAAACCAAAAATGTAATATATTGCAGCCTACCAATCAAGAGAGATGGTGGGGGCATTAGTTAGCAGTTAAGCAAACAGTTTTTTTTTTGGGATAAAGGTTTTGACTAAATAAATAAAAGCTGATCCTTGAAAGTACCCCTGTCAGTGTTAAAAGGACAGCGACTTTCTGTTGAAAAACAACAAACTTACTGACCAGATCACCAGGTACAAAATAAAGAGCCTATAAAAAGAAAACTAAAGCAGCCATTACATTTAAGTCTTGGTAAGCTGCAATGTTTGTTTTTGGGATTAATACCGCTTTAAGTTCTGAAATGCTTGAAAAGCAAATTTGCAGAACATCAGATCATGTTAATCACCACATCATTGTAAAATGTCAGAATGTTTGCATGACTTTTCCTGTCAAGAATCATTAACAAAGCAGCATAGCTCCTTATGTGCCTATCGATGATTTATGCCTGTAAATATTAAATTGTAAAGCACCATGTACTCTATCCTTGCCTCATTGAAAACAACGCCAGAAATGATTTATACTGCTAAAGATTTTTGGTAGAATTGTAATCAAGGATAAGATACTATTTTCCTTTAGAGCCATCTAAAACGTAGAAAAAAAAATACAAGAGAGGGGAAAAGACACTGCTATGGTCTACTCTCCCTCGTGTCTTTTATCATTATATGGTTTGCTGGTGGGAGTCTTCCCAAATTCTGCTTGGAGGAATGATTGCAGATGCTGCCAGAAATGGAATTTCCTTATTGGTCGAATTCATCTTTTTTAAAATGGTTGTCCAGTCATCTGTTGAAAAGTCAGCAGGTACAAAAACTGTAGCTGCTGACTAAAAATAGGACACTCACCTGCCCCAGGATCCAGCGATGTCCCCACCTGGCTGGTTTCCTCACTAGGCTTCGGTCCCTGGCACTAGCATACTAAGGGCCTAATTCACTAAGAATAAGGAGAAGAAATAGTCATTCTACATTTAATTACTTCCAATTAAAACAACTGAGACCTCAACTAGGTGAGCATGTGAACGGAAAAGTAGGAGTACAAATAGGTGAATATGCATCAGTGAATTCCACATCGGCATAGTCACGGTTCCATAACTGGCAATTGCCAACTAGTTTCCTATAGGAAACTGCACTGCAGTATTTAGCTACGGTCATGTTTGTACATGTATGCCAATAAATATGGGGTGTGCTCTATCTCATGTGTGGCTATTTATATTACTATTATTGTACATAGTTTGTTTTCTTCTTTTGCTAACAAATGCTGTTCTGAAGGATTATTACAAAGTAATGTCTGCTTTTCCATGAGGTTACATGTATTTATCATTTACAGTTACATATCTGTTATATGTTACATTTAGTTTTAGGAGACTATAGAGTTCTAATTATCTATGTTCTTTCTTTAATCATACTAAACTATTATGCAAGTCTAATTGTACTTGGCACATTGGCTTAGTGGTCTGCGCTCATAAGCAAAAAGCCTTTAGGTCATGAGTTCAAATCCCAACCATGCTAACACCCTGTGTGTTCACTAGTGTTTGATTATTTTATTTCCACACAATAATATTTTTGCTAAATAACATACCATTGCATGCAAATTATGTAAACATCTATTCAGATGCAGCAATTAGGTGTTCACCTATTTTCAGGATACTCTGTTTAACATTAAAGCAGGTGACACCATGCTCAGGATTTGAACCCATGGTCTGAGTCTTTCTGACTAGGAGTGCTACCCACTAAGCCATTGAGATGAGCACAATTATGTTTAGAATATACAGTAGTACCAAGATTACGAATGAATATGGATCAAGAGAATCTATATTCCCCCTAAAATACAAATGCAAGATCTTTGCTAAATCATCACAAATTAGTAGATGTGACTTGTTTTGTATCTTTTGCTGATATTTATATTATTATCATTGATGTAAGAGTTATATCTCTATTGTATATATGTCAAACTTTTTTATGTCCAATTCATATTTTATGAAAATGTTGAGTTCTATCTAGATATGTTCATTCTGTAATCATGGAACTTCTGTATATGCTAGGTATAATTCTACTCAACACAGTGGCTTAATCTTTAGCACTCTTAGCTAGCAGCACTTAGGTCACAAGTTCAAATCCTACCCATGCTACCACCTCCCTAGAATTGCAATGCATGTGTGCTTTGGTGAACGCATAAGTGCCATCAGCAAGAGATAAATTGTATAACGCTGATGGCAAATATAGTTTTGCCTACGCACCTATCTATTCACCATTGAAACTTTAGGTTTTATAGGTGGGATTTGAACCTATTACCTGACTGTTGCTAGATCAGATCGTGAACCATTAAGCCACTGTGTTGATCAGATTTAGTCCTAGTGTATAAAGTAGTACCAAGATAAAAGCATAAACATAGCTAACTAGAAGAAAAAAAAAAATTTTAGACATTAAAAATAATTTATCATATAACAGAGACCTAAGAGCCTGGTTTAGATTGGGGGGACCCCCACGCTGTTTTTTTTCCAAATCAAATTCGTGTTGTTACACCCACTTGTGGCAGGCAGCACAACTTCACTCCACAAAGCTACGTAGAGTTCCCTGGACACAATTCAGAGCTACCCCTAACTTAAATGTTACTGAATTGTATTTGTATTTTGAAAATGTTTTTACAAAGCAAACAAGGATTAGAAGTAGTTAGCAAAAAGGTGGCTATGCGTTATACAATCTCATTGTAGAAGCTCTGTACATTTTCCTTTTAGATTTACCAAAACTATATAAGGAGAGGACACACCAGCTATCTGATCACTCTGTATCCAATCAGGCAGGCCCTTGCACTACATAATTGATGGCAGATGTAAAGGAGACTGTACAATCAGATTGTATATTGTATGCTGAGACTAACAGAACCCAGGACACATTTCTCCTGTTTTAAATACTACAGCTCTATCCATATAGGTGGTTAACTAATCTCTAATTTCCTGCACTCTCCAAATGAGCAGATCTATGCAAGATACATTTAAGACAAAATAAAAATGTCTGTATTTAGTAAAACCAGTGATCACTGATTAATTGTTTTAGAAAATGTATGTATGGTCACACTGGATAAAGACACATAAAAATCCACTTTTGAGGGCCAAAATACAAAACAATTACAGCAAACAGACAAAACATTTATCAAACCACAGCCGGTGTGGGTCATTATGCACACTATCGCACCCCGCCTGCAAAAAAATCTGGCCGCTTCTCAGGCAAAGCAAACCACACTAGTGCAGGCCTTTATATAACATAGGTTGGATTGATAGCATACCTACACCAATCCAGTAAAAGACATACCCAACAGTGTAATTAATACTGCCTCTTCCTGTTTGCCTCCACACTGTACATTCCCTATTTAACATTACCACATTCTGCACGAGATGTAAGTCATCTCAGACTCTACCTACATCCCCTTTAAGCCACGCCCAATATGTAGCGCAATATAAACCACTCCCACTCTTCACTGTGCTTTATTTGTTTATTGTTGCCTGGGGCCCACTTTTGATCTTGCACATGAGCCCACTCATTTCATGATATGCCCCTGCGATCAGTGCTCTCAGCTAGCTAAGAGCTCTGACTGGAGTGTTCTGGTGGGGGAGCCATCCCCCTGTCAGGTCTAACCTGATGTTAGTACAGTGGCTCTGACCTGAGCTGTCAGTATTTTTTTTTTCAACCCGCTTGGTTGAATGAAAAAAAAAATAGTAGTGTTTACAGTGCTTTAAGTGAAGCTAAAAGATATCTTATTCTGCAAAAATAATCTATACACATCCACTACCTAATGGCTTGTGAGCCTACTTGATACATTTTTGCCATACTTATGCGTTTACATGTTTTTTTTTTTTTATGTGCATTTTTTCTGCAATCATGTATGATTCGTTTACAGTCAGGTCCATAAATATTGGGACATCAACACAATTCTAATCTTTTTGGCTCTATACACCACCACAATGGATTTGAAATGAAGCAAACAAGATGTGCTTTAACTGCAGACTCTCAGTTTTAATTTGAGGGTATTTACATCCAAATCAGGTGAACGGTGTAGGAATTACAACAGTTTGTATATGTGCCTCACACTTTTTAAGGGACAAAAGTAATGGGACAGATTAACAATCATAAATCAAACTTTTTAATACTTGGTTACAAATCCTTTGAAGTCAATTACAGCCTGAAGTCTGGAACGCATAGATATCACCAGATGCTGGGTTTCATGCCTGGTGATGCTCTGTCAGGCCTCTACTGCAACTGTCTTCAGTTCCTGCTTGTTCTTGGGGCATTTTCCCTTCAGTTTTGTCTTCGGCAAGTGAAATGCATGCTTAATCGGATTCAGGTCAGGTGATTGACTTGGCCATTGCATAACATTCCACTTCTTTCCCTTAAACTCTTTGGTTGCTTTCGCAGTATGCTTCGGGTCATTGTCCATCTGCACTGTGAAGCGCCATCCAATGAGTTCTGAAGTATTTGGCTAAATATGAGCAGATAATATTGCCCGAAACACTTCAGAATTCATCCTGCTGCTTTTGTCAGCAGTCACATCATCAATAAATACAAGAGAACCCGTTCCATTGGCAGCCATACATGCCCACGTGTCACAACCCACCTGGGGTCTTGCAGTGGAGAGGGAACCCAGTTGCAGTGGAACAGCACTCCCTTACAATCACGACCCTCAGGAGTCCCTGGAAGTGGGAACAGGGCCCCGTAGGGTCTGTGGTGGCACGGAGGCCTTTAATGAAGAGGAGGAGGTAAGGTCGACAACTCTGGAGTCAGGTCTGGCAGGCAATCAAGGAGTATCCACCTGAGGGAGAAAGGATCAGGAACCAGGAACACAGACAATGCAATTAGCAGACACACAGGAGCAAGGAAAATAACCAAGCACTGACTGGAAGGTGTGTTTGGTTTATATAGGGAGCCAAGATCACATGACCCGCCACCTCCCACCAGTAGGCGGGGCTGCCAGGGGCTATAAAGGGAGGTCAGAGACCCAGCGCCATCTTGGTTTGCTTCATAGAACCTGATCTTACCAGATCTTCAACTCTCCTCTCTCCCTCTGTGTAAAACACTGTAACCGCATGGTGGCCGCCATCTTGCCATGACAGTGTGCCACTGCAGTCCTCAGAGGTGAGGGGAGGAGAAGGAGCCACCGCAGACCCGGAGGGGGTGTCTCTGCAACCAGCAAGCACCGAGACTCTGTTGCGAGAACGCCGCAGGTGCCCAGACGCAGGTGAGTAAGCGGCAGTGCCGTGACAGAGCCCCCTTCCTAAACGCGACCTCTGGGCGCGAAATAGGGTTGGCCGGCCAGGGTGTCTTCTGTGGAAAGCTCTAATCTTGGCAGGTGCATGAACATTCTTAGCTGGCTCCCAGGATCTTTCCTCTGGGCCATACCCTTTCCAGTGGATGAGATACTCCAGATTTCCCCTACGACGTCTGGAATCGAGAATCTCTTGGACTTCAAACTCTTCAGAGCCATCCACAACCACTGGAGAGGGTGGAGCAACAAAACGGGAAGGAAATCTGTTGGGTTTCCAAGGCATTAGGAGGGATACATGAAAAACCAGATGTAACCTGTAGGTGGAAGGGAGATCCAGGCGGACGGCCACAGGAGATAGGATCTCGGTTATAGTGAAAGGCCCTATGTAACGTGGTCCCAACTTCTGTGAGGGGCAAGACAAACGCATGTGTTGTGTGGACAGCCAGACTTTGTCTCCTGGCACATAGGTGGGTGCTGGGGACCTTTTCTTGTCTGCATATCCTTTGTAGCGTTGTTGTGCTATTTTCAGGGTCTGGTACAACATAGGCTTAAGATGTCTAAGTTTGTTCAGTCGTGAGGCTACATCGGGCACTGTGTTTGGACAAAGTAGCTCTGGAAGGGCACATGGATGGAAACCATAGTTGGCATAAAAAGGTGTCATCTTGCTGGAGTGGTGCATGTGGTTGTTGTAGGAGAACTCTGCTGTGGGAAGCAGAGATAACCAGTCGTCTTGCAGATGTGTAGTGAAACAACGAAGATATTGTTCTAGAATCTGGTTGGTACGTTCTGTTTGGCCGTTGGTCTGAGGATGGTAAGCCGAGGATAAACAAATCGTTGGATCCTTAGATGACGACAAAAATGGGACCAGAAACGGGAGGTGAACTGGGACCCACGGTCAGTGATGATGGTTTGGGGTAATCCATGTATCCAAAAGATGTTTTGCAGGAACAATGAGGCAGTCTTTGAAGCAGATGGAAGTCCTACAGAAGGAATGAAATGTGCCATTTTTGTGAATCTATCCACTACCACCATGATGGTGTTGTGTTTGTGTGATAAGGGTAGATCCACAATAAAGTCCATGGCTATGTCGGTCCATGGTCCTCGAGGAACTGCAGGAGATTGGAGAAGACCCACAGGTTTTATCTTTGGGGTCTTTGATAGAGCACAGACATCACAAGAAAGGACATAATCCCTGACGTCCGATTTAATAGAAGGCCACCAATAATAACAGCTAATGTTTTCAAATGTCTGGGTAATTCCTCCATGGCCTGCTGAAAGGGTATCATGGAACTGGCCAATTACCTCAGACTGGAGTGAAGGTGGTATATACAGTTGTTCACCATGGTACCATAAGCCTTGTTTCTGGATCAGAGGAGGTATCATCACCAGTGGTTGGACCGATGAATTGCGTAAACGGTCTAGGAGTGATACTGTCAGGGCCCAGATTCGAACCCAGGTCCGTGGTTGCTTCTGGCAGCGCTTCTTCTTGCTGAGCTATCCAGCAGCTGATATCTATGAATTCTAAATCAATGTGGTAACCTAGACCTTGTCCAGTTTCCTGCCTAGTTCCTTGCCCAGCCTCCTGTGAACTCTGAACCTTTGGCCACTCCTTTGAACTTCCTATTTAAGCCTGATCTGGGAACTTCCTGATGCCAGATTATTGTGCTTTTGCCAAGATCTAGCTTTGTGTGCTTCATCCTCCCGAATCTTCTACTTGTGTACCGACCTCCAGCTACGTTCCAGGACTACGCCTTTGCCTACTGCCATTTTGCTCTTTACTGCTTGTGTACCGATCTTTGGCTAAGACTACGACTACTCTTCTGCTTGCTCCCTCACTCCGGCTGATCTCTTGTGTACCAGACCCTGCTTGTTGACCACGGTTGTGCTGCTGCTTCCTGCGAGTGGACTCTGAGCCTGACCCAGTAATCCTGACAGAATAATCTGGCCACAATGGAGTCCGCAGTGGCAGCTACCTTTGCTAAGCAAATTTCTGAATTGCAAGAATTTGGTGTCACTTATCAGGCAAAATTTAAAGAACTGCATTTTGTGGTGAAGGATCAACAAGCAGAAATTTGGGATTTAAAGAAACAGGTGTTGGATCTTATTTCCGTAAATGGCGCCAGTTCTGAGTCCAGTGCTCGAATGCCATTTCCACAAAAATTCAATGGAGACCGCCGGCTTTACAGAGGATTCCTTAATAAGTGTCGCATTTACTTCCAAATGCAGCCTGCTGCGTTTTTCTCTGAAAGAAAGAAGGTACTGTTTATTATCAATCTCCTGACAGAGGAAGCTTTATCTTGGGCCTCTCCCTATGTGGAAAAGGATGACATCATTTTAGATAATCTTGAATCCTTTACTAAAGCTATGGACCAAGTTTTTGACGATCCATATCGATGTGCTACCGCTGAGGCCAAACTGCATAATTTGCGTCAGGGACGGCGCTCCATTGCGGAATACACTACTGAATTCAGGCGCTGGATAGCAGATACAACCTGGAATCCAGCAGAACAAAGAAGCCAGTTTCGGCAGGGGCTTCTGAGCAAATAAAGGATGAACTGGCTAGAGGTGATGCCCCTGATGACCTGGAGAACTTTATCCAATTGTGCATCCGTATTGACCAGAGACTTTCTGAAAGGAGAAAAGAGAGACTGGGAATACTAGGAAATACAGAAGGTATGCGTTTTTCTTTTAGTCAACCTCCTCTGAAGAGTTCTCAGGTTTTTCATGATTCCAGTAACCCTGAACCTATGCAGATTGATTCCGTTAGAAGGGGTATCACTACTATGCTATTAACTGTCCAAATAAGCTAAGGAGAACAGTTGCTGCAACTGATGTTAAAGACATTGAACAAATTAGTTCCATCGCCCAGTCAGTTTCTCCAATACTTGAAGAAAAGAATCTTATACAAGCTCCGCCCACTCACTTTATAATTCCAAATAGACTCTCTGGTGGGGCTAATGACATTTCCTGTTCTGCCATTTTGGACTCTGGAGCGGGTGGAAATTTTATGGATATTGGATTTGCTCAAAACCATCATATTGAATTGAGGAATAAATCCGCACCTGTAGATATGGAGACTGTTGATGGTTCCCCCCTATCCTCCGGGCCAGTTACCCATGAGACTGCTCCTCTTAGTCTGTTTTTTGAGCCTGATCACCAGGAGACCATATGTTTTCAGTTGATTTCATCACCAAAGTTTCTATTATTCTAGGTATCCCCTGGTTCTCTAATCATAACCCCTCTGTCAACTGGGAAACACGTGTTTTTAACTTTTTCCTCCAAGTACTGTAAAGGACATTGTCAACCTGACTCCTCCCATGTCGGGAATCTCCAGGCGGAGGAACACATGGTTCCTGGATATGAAGGCCTGCCACCTCAATACAGAGCATTTCATGATGTGTGTGATAAGAAGAATGCAGATCAGCTACCCCCACATCGCCCTTATGACTGTCCTATTGAACTTTTACCTGGGGCAGAGATTCCTTTTGGCCGTCTCTATTCTATGTCCGAACCTGAATTAAAGGTGTTAAGGGAGTGGTTGGATGAAAACCTGGCAAAGGGGTTCATAAGACACTCCACCTCTCCTGCTGGGGCAGCTCTCTTTTTTGTTGAGAAGAAGGATAAGATATTGAGACCATGCGTTGATTATAGGGAATTAAATAAAATCACTATCAAGAATCGCTATCCCCTCCCACTAATTCCCAAGCTTTTGGAAAGACTTCGTTCTGCAAATATCTTTACTAAATTGGATTTAAGGGGTGCATATAACCTTATTCGCATTCGTAAGGGTGATGAATAGAAGACTGCTTTCAGAACCAGATATGGACATTTCGAGTCTTTGGTCATGCCCTTCGGTCTTTGCAATGCTCCAGCAACCTTTCAGCACTTTATTAATGATGTGCTGCGAGATCTATTGGATCAATTTGTGATTGCTTATCTTGATGATATTCTTATCTTTTCAGATTCTCTACAGGAACATCGCAAACACGTATCCATTATTTTTGAGCGCCTGAGGAAGAATCGACTGTTTATCAAATTGGAGAAATGCAAATTTGAACAGACCAAGATTCAGTTCCTGGGGTACATAATCTCCCCTGAAGGGTTGAGCATGGACCCTGATAAGATTAAAGCAGTGGTGGAGTGGCCTGCTCCTAGGAATGTTAAAGAGATTCAACAATTTCTTGGATTTGCCAACTTCTACAGAAAGTTTTTATAAGGGACTTTTCAAAGGTGGTTGCACCAATTACAGAGTTAACCAAGAAGGGACGGCTCTTCACATGGGCACCAGAGGCGCAAGCTGCTTTCTGTAAACTAAAGACACTCTTTACCTCTGCACCAATTCTAGTACATCCTGACCCTGAACTGCCCTTTGTTGTAGAAGTACATGCCTCAGATTCTGCTGTTGGAGCTATCCTTTCTCAGCGTACAGGTGAAAAGATGCAGCTTCATCCCTGTGCGTACTTTTCCCGGTTGATGTCCTCTGCTGAAAGGAATTATGACATTGGGAATAAAGAATTGCTGGCTATAAAGGAAGCTTTCTCTGAATGGAGGCATCTGTTGGAAGGGGCTGAGCATTTAGTGACTGTTCTTACCGATCATCGGAACTTAGAGTTCATCCGTTCTGTAAAGAGACGCACGCTGGTCTTTATTCTTCTCCAGGTTTAATTTCATCGTTTCTTACAACCTGGCTCAAGAAATGGCAAGGCTGATGCCCTGTCACGGAGTTTGTCTGAATTCCCTCAAGGAAGCAACTCTGACTGCACCATTCTTTCTCAAAAGAACTTTTTAGGAGCCACCAATCCCAAAGAATTTTTGACCTTGCTTAAAGATGGCTACTCTTCTGATCCCCTCCTTAAACATCCTCCTAAGGACCTGAGTCTCACTTTCAGAAATGGCTTTTGGATTCAGAATCAGTGCCTTTATGTCCCTCAAAGTGCGCGGCTAGAAGTCCTCAGACTGGTTCATGACTCTAAGCTTGCAGGACATTTTGGGGCCTTTAAAACTGCTAAACTGTTGTCTCACTCATTCTGGTGGCCTAGTTACAAGAAAGATGTAAAGAACTATGTTGCTTCCTGTCCATTTTGTGCACGTCATAAGACACCTCGATCTTCCCCTGTGGGATTGCTTCAACCGCTTCCAATTCCATCACAGCCTTGGGGATCAATTTCTATGGATTTTGTGGATGAGCTCCCTCCTTCGAAGGAAATGACCACCATCTTGGTAGTGGTCGACCGCTTCACCAAGATGGCTCACTTCATCCCAACTAAGGGGGTACCCAATGCGGAACTAACTGCAGAATTAATGATCAGGGAAGTATTTAAACTACATGGGATCCCAGATGATGTGGTCTAAGATAGGGGGGTTCAATTTACTTCCAAATTCTGGAGAAGTTTCTGCATGTCCCTGGGTGTCACAGTCAATCTTTCCTCTGCCTTTCATCCTCAATCCAATAGCCAAACGGAAAGAACAAATCAGACTTTGGAACAATATCTTCGCTGTTATGTTAGCTATTTACAAGATGATTGGGTAGATTATCTTCCAACAGTGGAATTTGCTTACAATAATTCTAAGCACAGCTCCACATTCCTTAGTCCTTTTTATGTGAATACAGGGTACCATCCAGTTTGCATTCCTGACCTCCCTATTGCTACACCGATTCCTGCTGTTAATGAGAGGTTATCTCTTTTACAGGAAACTCGAAGCAAACTGCTTGAAACATTGAAGGTGGCACAAGAGGCTTACAAGAAGGCATCTGATAGACGTCGAAGAGATAATCCGTCTTTCCGTGTTGGAGACAAGGTCTGGTTATCCGCAAAGAATCTCAGGACTCAGGCACCATCTGTTAAGTTGGGGCCAAAGTATTTAGGGCCGTTTCAAATCCTGGCACAAGTTAATGCAGTTACTTTCCGCTTGAAACTTCCTGACAGTATGAAAGTCCATCCGGTTTTTCATGTTTCTTTACTGAAACCCTTCCATGAAAATTCCTTCCCTGGGAGAGTCCTTCCTCCTCCACCGCCTGTGGTTGTTGAGGGTGAAGAGGAGTAGAAGGAATAGACTCCAAGATTCACAGGAACAAGTTGCAGTACCGGGTGAAATGGGAAGGATACGGAACTGAAGAACATTCTTGGGAACCTGCTGAGCATGTCCATGCTCCTAAACTGGTTCGGGAATTCCATCAAAGGTTTCCACTTAAGCCTGGTCCTGAGACACCCTGTGGTCGTCCTGGAAGGAGGAGCAAACTGTCAGGGCCCAGATTCGAACCCAGGTCTGTGGTTGTTTCTGGCAGCGCTTCTTCTTGCTGAGCTATCCAGCAGCTGATATCTATGCATTCTAAATCTATGTGGTAACCTAGACCTTGTCCAGTTTCCTGCCTAGTTCCTCGCCCAGCCTCCTGTGAACTCTGAACCTTTGGCCACTCCTTTGAACTTCCTATTTAAGCCTGGTCTGGGAACTTCCTGATGCCAGATTATTGTGCTTTTGCCAAGATCTAGCTTTGTGTGCTTCATCCTCCTGAATCTTCTACTTGTGTACCGACCTCCAGCTACGTTCCAGGACTACGCCTCTGCCTGCTGCCATTTTGCTCTTTACTGCTTGTGTACCGATCTTTGGCTAAGACTACGACTACTCTTCTGCTTGCTCCCTCACTCCGGCTGATCTCTTGTGTACCAGACCCTGCTTGTTGACCACGGTTGTGCTGCTGCTTCCTGCGACTGGACTTTGAGCCTGACCCAGTAATCCTGACAGATACCTTACATAGTTACATAGTAGGTGAGGTTGAATAAAGACAATAGTCCATCCAGTTCAACCTGTGTAGGTGTGTGTGGCTGTAATCATCTCACGTAGCCCTTAATGTCCTGATCCTTGAGATGTAAGTCTAAGAGTCTTTTGAAAGCCACCATACTACCCGCAGAAACCACCTCTTGTGGTAGACAATTCCACAATCTTGTAGCCCTAACAGTAAAGAACCCTCCTCGTTGCCTGAGGTTAAAACGCTTATCCTCTAATCGCATTGTGTGTCCTCGAGTCCTCATGCAATCCCTTCGAATGAACAGCTTTTTTTCTAAGCTGAGATCACCATTAAGATATTTATAAATTGCTATCATGTCCCCCCTCAGACGTCTCTTCTCCAGGGAGAATAAATCGAGCGATTGCAGCCGCTCTTCATAGTTAAGGTCCTCCAACCCCCTAATCAGTTTAGTTGCCCTTCTCTGGACTCTCTCCAGCTCCAACACATCCCTCCTAAGGACTGGCGACCAGAACTGGACAGAATACTCCAGATGCGGTCGGACCAGAGTTTTGTAAAGTGGAAGGATTATAGTCTTATCTCTGGAATACATCCCTTTCTTTATGCATGCCAATAATCTGCTGGCTTTGGCAGCTGCCGCTTGACATTGCATGCTGTTGCCTAATCTATCATCAACCAAGACTCCCAGATCCTTCTCCATTTTTGATTCCCCCAAGGGTTCCCCTCCTAACGTGTATTGTGTTTTTAGTCCCCAAGTGCAAAACCTTACACTTCTCCACGTTAAACCTCATTTGCCATGTCGTTGCCCACTCCGTTATTTTATCCAGGTCATTCTGTAGGATATCTGCTTCATGCTGTGCAGTTATTGCCCTGGCCAATTTGTGTCATCTGCAAAAACTGATAACGAACTACTGATCCCGTCCTCAATGCTGTTTATGAATAAATTGAACAAGGTTGGTCCCAGGACTGAGCCCTGGGGCACCCCGCTTACTATCTCAGACCAGTCTGAGTATGCGCTGTTTATTACCACCCTTTTGGACACGGCCTTTTAGCCAGTTCCGTATCCAAGAGCAAACCCTGCTGTCGATACCTGCAGACCTTATTTTATAAATTAAGCGCTTGTGGGGAACTGTATCAAACGCCTTAGCGAAATCCAAGTACACCACATCCACTGGTCTGCCCCTATCCAGCTCACAGCTCACCTCCTCGTAGAATTCTAAGAGATTGGTTTGACAAGAACGCCCATTTGTAAACCCGTGCTGATTACTGCTGATGATGTTGTTGTCTTTAGCAAACTCTACGATATAGTCCCTTATCATCCCCTCCAGAAGTTTACATATTATTGATGTCAAACTGACAGGCCTATAATTTCCCGGGATATGCCTCTGGCCCTTTTTGAATATCGGAATCACGTTAGCCTTCCTCCAATCCCCTGGTACATCTCCTGTCCTAATACTGTCAGCAAAGATCAGGAACAGTGGTCTAGATATAACCTTACTGAGTTCCTTGAGTACTCTCGGATGTACGCCATCCGGGCCTGGTGATTTGTTTGTGTTAAGTTTATCCAGCCTTTCCCTGATTTCACCCTCTATTAGCCATAGTGGCAAGTCCTGTGTATTACTACTAACCATTCAGTCATGGTCAGTGTACCCCTCCTTTTCCTGTGTAAAAACTGACGAGAAAAAAGCATTCAGCACGGTTGCTTTTTCAGTGTCCTCTGTAACCATCCTCCCATCATCGTTAATTATGTGTGCAATATGCTCAGCCCTAGTTTTTTTGCTGTTGATATATTTAAAGAATTTCTTTGGGTTTTTTTTACTATCCTCCGCTATTTGTCTCTCAAAGTTGATTTTAGCCATCCTGATTTCTTGTTTACTTTTCTTATTTGCCTCCTTGTATTGCTCGAAAGCCGATACTGTGCCCTCTGATTTATATTTCTTGAAGGCCAATTTTTTCCCCCTAATAAGTTTTTTAACGCTACGGTTTAGCCAGACAGGTTTGGCTTTGTCTCTTCTAAATTTATTTCCCATAGGAATGCACTGCAAGATGCATTTGCTTAATATGTTCCTAAAGCATTCCCATTTATCCTCAGTGGTCAGTGATCCCAGGGTTTGGTCCCAGTTTACCCTTTCCATCAATGAGTACAATTTTGGAAAGTTTGCCCTTCTCAAGTTTAGGGTTCTTATGTTCCCCACTTGCCTTGTTATATTGTTACTTATACTAAATGTGATCATCCTGTGATCGCTAGAGCCCAGGTTGTCCTGGACTTCTACCTCCGAGATTATGTCTGGGTCATTAGTGATCAATAGATCCAGGACTGCGTTTTCTCTGGTAGGGGAATCCACCAACTGTGACATGTAGTTGTCCTGTAAGGTTTCCGTGAATAGACGGGCCTTCTGTGAGTGTGCAGTCCCCTCATCCAGTGGCGTAGCGTGGGGGGTGCAGGGGGGGCCGGCCGCACCGGGCGCAATATCTGGGGGGGCGCATCCGCAGTGTCACTCTGTCTGTCTGACTGACATACACAGTTCACACACTGTCTGCGGCTGCCTTCATCTTTAGGCTGGGAGATGTCCAGCGCAGCCGCCCTATGGCTGAAAATGGTGGGTCGGGGCTGGACTGCCTCACCTGTCCATTGGTGTGTGGTGGGGTGGCGTTGCAAGCCAAGCCCCGCCTATGCCGCCTCTCCTCACTGCTCAGTCAGTTTAGCAACGAGTAAATCAGCAGCGCTATCAGAGTTTTTTTGTTTTTATCACCTGATTAGAGCCAGAGGCTCTAATAGGCTTCAAAAAGGGGGGGAACCGGGGTGCACTGCTCTGCGCCCCGAGCCCACCCATTGTGTGACAATAGCGATGAAAATTTGCTATTGTCTCTCGGATCCTCCTTGCCAATCAGGAAGCGGGTCGGGGACCCACTTCCTGATTGGCCGAAAGGGGAACGCATGCCAGTGGCCGAGGAGGTGGGAGGACTCGAGGAGACGCGGGGAGAAGCCGCCGCTGCAATTAGTTTCTCTGCATTGAAAGGGGGCACGCTGGTCTGTCTGCATTGAAAGGGGGCACCCTGGTCTGTCTGCATTGAAAAGGGGCACGCTGCTCTGTCTGCATTGAAAAGGGGCACGCTGCTCTGTCTGCATTGAAAGGGGGCACACTGGTCATTCAAACTTGTATTTAGATGCATTTTACTTTAATTACATCAGTATTTTCATAACAAACAATACATGTGCTTAGGGGGTAAGGGTTCTTTAACTAATCTAGTGGAAGACTCGAGTGCTAAAATCCCGCGGGTTAGGGGGCACAAATTGCTTGCCTTGCCCCGGGTGCTGACAACCCACGCTACGCCACTGCCCTCATCCCAGTCAATGTCGGGATAATTGAAGTCCCCCAATATGATGACTGATCCCAATTTTGCCACTTTACCCATTAGTGCTAAAAATTCCAGCTCCACCTCCTCCCCTTGGTTAGGTGGCCTATAGCAAACCCCGACAATTACTTTTCCCTTTTCTCCTTCCCTATGGAGTTCAACCCACACAGATTCTAAATCCATGCTCATCCCATCTGTAATGTCACTCCTTTCTATCACCTTTATATTGTTCTTGACATAGAGACATACCCCTCCCCCTCTTTTTCCTACCCTGTCCTTCCGGTACGCCCTGTATTGCTAGGAATTGGTTTGGAGGTAGGATGGTGTCTTGGGTTTGATCTGTTGGGTTTGTCTTTTCATACATGCGTGATAGAGCATCTGCCTTTTGATTTTTTGACCCAGGGCGGTAGGTGATCTGCAAATTAAATCTGGAAAAGAATAAAGCCCAGCAGGCTTGACGGGGACGCAGTCTCTTAGCAGTACGTAGGTACTCTGGATTACGGTGGTCTGTATATACAGTTACAGGTAAGGGTGCTCCTTCAAGGAGATGGTGCCATTCCTCTAGAGTGTTTTTGACAGCAAGAAGTTCCCTTTCGCCCACGTCGTAGTTTATTTCAGCAGGCAGGAGTTTTCGTGAGTAGAATGCCACGGGGTGAAGTCGATCATCCCTTTCACCTCTTTGGGACAGGATACCCCCAATGGCAATATCGGAGGCGTCAACTTCAAGGAAGAAGGCCTTCGTAGAATCGGGCTGGATGAGACTTGGAGCCTGGGTAAACAGTTCCTTTAGTTTCTCAAAGGCCTCTTGAGCTTGGTTGGTCCATGTGAACAGGTTGTGGCTTTTTATCAGGGCTGTAATGGGGGAGCATACCTGGGAAAAACCTCTGATAAAACGTCTATAGAAATTGGCAAACCCAATGAAGCGCTGTACAGACTTCTTGTCCTTAGAGGTAGGCCATTCCAGGATAGCTGTGATCTTACGAGGGTCCATTTGCATTTGCCCCGGAGAGATCAAGTACCTCAGGAATTCCACGGATTCTGTATCAAAAACACATTTCTCCAATTTGGCATAGAGTCTGTGCTCACGGAGATGGAAAAGTACCCTTCTCATATGCTCGTTATGTTCAGCAGAAGAAGAGGAGAAGATTAGGATGTCATCTAGATATATTACAACGAAAGAATCCAGTATATCACGGAAGACATCATTCAGGAAGTGCTGGAATGTGGCCCCGAAGGGCATGACGAGATATTCAAAATGTCCGTAGCAAGTCCTGAATGCTGTCTTCCACTCATCCCCCTTGCGTATGCGGACCAGGTTATATGCCCCTCGTAGGTCTAGTTTCGAGAAAATTTTTGCTTTCCTTAATCGATCTAGGAGCTCAGGTATCAGAGGTAAGGGATATCGATTCTTAATAGTGATGTTATTCAAGGCACGGTAGTCAATACATGGGCGAAGACCTCCATCTTTCTTACCAACAAAAAATATGCTCCTGCTGGTGACGTGGAAGGTCTGATGAAACCTTTGGCGAGGCTGTCAGAAATGTACCCTTTGAGGTGTGCGAGTTCAGTTTCCGACAGAGGGAATACACGTCCATAGGGGATAGGGGCACCTGGGAGCAAATCGATTTGACAATCATAAGGACGTCTTGGGGGCAACTGATCTGCATTCTGTTTGTTGAAGACATCCTGGAATTCCTTGTATTTGTCTGGCAAGATAACTGGAGGGTCAAGGTTTATCGTGAGTAGATGCGTGGGTGTCTCTTTAAAGCAAGTGGTGGTGCAAAAGGTGGAAGAGAAGGTGAGAGTACCCTTGATCCAGTCTATCGCTGGATTGTGGTCGTGAAGCCAGGGAAGGCCGAGGATGAGTGGGAATATTGGTGAGGGTACAATATCCAAATTGATAGTCTCTTTATGGTGACCAAGGAGGAGACAGATGGGACCGGTTTCATGTAGTACGGGTCCAGTTTTGATAGGAGTCCCATCTACCACGAATAGGGATAACGGCCGTGACTTAAGTTGCATAGGCAGATGATGTGATCGGACTAAGGTCTGGTCTATGAAACACCCGCTGGCTCCGGAGTCGAAGATGGCTGTAATCTGGAGATCTCTTCTTTCCCACTGGAGAGAAAGAGAAACAGATAAGTAAGAAGCAGTGGATGGAACAGTAAAAGTCCAGGAAGAAGGGGCTAAGGAACCCTTACCAGGTGAGGTTGTGGGTCGGACTGGGCATGACCGGAGCTGGGGATTGGCTTTCCCACAATAGAGACAGAGTCCTTGAGAATGGCGTCTCTTGCGTTCTTCTTTCGTTCGTGGACGACGAACCATGCCTATTTGCATAGGTTCTTCGGATGAGGAAGAGGACGGAGAAGCAGAAGGCATAGGCCCTGGGGAATCCAAGGACCGGAGATTAGCTGGAGCCTGTCTCTCACTTCTTCGTTCACGGAAGTGTCGGTCTAATTGGGTGACTAGGAGGATCAGACCCTCCAAGGAAGGGAGTACCCCAACTCTGGCTAATTCATCTTTTAAGGCCTCGGATAGTCCTAGTCAGTACTGTTCTATCAGGCCAGTTTCATTATAACCAGTGTCAGACGCCAACTCCCGGAAATCCGTGGTGTAGTCCTCCACAGGTCTTCTTCCTTGCCGGAGGGAACGAAGGGCTGAGCGAGCAAAGGAGGGTCTCAAAGGGTCATCATATAATCTACGCATAGCTGCGGCAAAAGAGTCCCAGGTCTCCAATATTGGACTTTTTGAGTGCAGGAGTTGGTGTCCCCAGGTTTGTGGTTGACCTGACAGCAAGGCAATGGTTGTGCGGACCTTCACATAATCATTGGGGTAGGCGCGTGGTTTTAGGTCGAAGAGTAGTTCACAAGCTGTGATGAATGATCGCAGTTCAGACTTCTTTCCAGTAAACTTGTCAGGCATAGGAACGGCTGCTTCTGGGAATGCAGTTAGTACCGGACTAGTGGCTGGGGGTGAGTCTGGAAGGGGTACAGACTGAGCCCTTCTTTGTTCATGTTGAAGAAGCATAGCATTACTGGCTTGTAGATCTTGGACGGCTTGAGCCAAGACTATCATCTGTTGGGTGAGAGCAGCAATCGCTTCGGCTGTTCCTGCGGGTTCCATTTTTGCGGCTTGGTTATTACGTCACAACCCACCTGGGGTCTTGCAGTGGAGAGGGAACCCAGTTGCAGTGGAACAGCACTCCCTTACAATCACGACCCTCAGGAGTCCCTGGAAGTGGGAACAGGGCCCAGTAGGGTCTGTGGTGGCACGGAGGCCTTTAATGAAGAGGAGGAGGTAAGGTCGACAACTCTGGAGTCAGGTCTGGCAGGCAATCAAGGAGTATCCACCTGAGGGAGAAAGGATCAGGAACCAGGAACACAGACAATGCAATTAGCAGACACACAGGAGCAAGGAAAATAACCAAGCACTGACTGGAAGGTGTGCTTGGTTTATATAGGGAGCCAGGATCACATGACCCGCCACCTCCCACCAGTAAGTGGGGCTGCCAGGGGCTATAAAGTGAGGTCAGAGACCCAGCGCCATCTTGGTTTGCTTCATAGAACCTGATCTTACCAGATCTTCAACTCTCCTCTCTCCCTCTGTGTAAAACACTGTAACCGCATGGCGGCCGCCATCTTGCCATAACAGTGTGCCGCTGCAGTCCTCAGAGGTGAGGGGAGGAGAAGGAGCCACCGCAGACCCGGAGGGGGTGTCTCTGCGACCGGCAAGCACCGAGACTCTGTTGCGAGAACGCCGCAGGTGCCCAGACACAGGCGAGTACGCGGCAGTGCCGTGACACCACGCCATGACACTACCACCACCATGCTTCACTGATGAGGTGGTATGCTTTGGATCATGAGCAGTTTTTTTCCTTCTCCATATTCTTCTCTTCCCATCACTCTGGTACAAGTTGATCTTGGTCTCATCTGTCCATAGGATGTTGTTCCAGAACTGTGAAGGCTTTTTTAGATGTTGTTTGGCAAAGTCTAATCTGGCCTTCCTGTTTTTGAGACTCACCAATGGTTTACATCTTGTGGTGAGTGAACCCTATGTATTCACTCTGGTGAAGTCTTCTCTTGATTGTTGACTTTGACACACATACACCTACCTCCTGGAGAGTGTTCTTGATCTGGCCAACTGTTGTGAAGGGCGTTTTCTTCACCAGGGAAAGAATTCTTCGGTCATCCACCACAGTTGTCTTCCGTGGTCTTCCTGGTCTTTTGGTTTTGCTGAGCTCACCGATGCATTCTTTCTTTTTAAGGATGTTCCAAACAGTTGATTTGGCCACACGAAATGTTTTTGCTATCTCTCTGATGGGTTTGTTTTGTTTTTTCAGCCTAATGATGGCTTGCTTCACTGATAGTGACAGCTCTTTGGATCTCATACTGAGAGTTGACAGCAACAGATTCCAAATGCAAAAAAGCACACTTGAAATGAACTCTGGAGCTTTTATCTGCTCCTTGTAATGGGATAATGAGGGAATAACACACACCTGGCCATGGAACAGCTGAGCAGCCAATCATCCCATTACTTTTGGTCCCTTAAAAAGTGGGAGGCACATATACAAACTCTTGTAATTCCTACACCTTTCACCTGATTTGGAGGTAAATACCCTCAAATTAAAGCTGAAAGTCTGCAGTTAAAGCACGTCTTGTTTGTTTAATTTCAAATCCATTGTGGTGGTGTATAGAGCCAAAAAGATAAGAATTGTGTCAATGTCCCATTATTTATGGACCTGACTGTATAAGCTGTATAGAAAGACTTCACTACAAATGGGCTCTTTGTTATCATTATGTATAAATTATATTGTGCTATTTTGTTGTCGACTTGTGTATACATATTAATTAATTAATTAATAAATGTATTTTACATTTGATCAGCCGTTTCTTACGTGCCTCATTTAAAGTCCCATTTTTCCTTTTCTTTGCAATATAGATAGGGATGGAAGCAAATGACTAACCCTCAGCCTGCGCATCATTTACTGTAAAGTCCCAAACCTTCCCCCCTATTAATGACTTATGAGCAATGCAAGTTTATTGTGGTTATGTGCACTGTTCTGTGCACACTACAAATCCCATAGTCCATCTTAGGAGCAAGCAAGAGAGGATAGCAACATTCTGGATAACTACATTTCCACATACAGTAAGATCATGGAGAAAGACCCTTCTAACAGGAATTTGGAGATTTGGAGGCTTCTGAACGTGCTTTTTTGAGTTAGGAATACATAGTTGAATAGAATTTGTTTTGTGTTACCAGAGTTTAGTTTCACTTTAAGTTCTTTCTGAAACCCCTGAAGCAAATCTGTAGATCAGTATGACCTCTCTGGGTATATCTTGTGTGCATTTGGGAAAGTGCACAGGTAAGAGGCAATCGGAGACCTAGCAATGGTTAGCCATGAAGGCCTAATGCAGGTTTTCTAAAAAATTTACACACATTTTTGTGACACAAGTTCCCCTTCCATTTACAAAAATGTCCTCACTAAATGTTTTTTTTTTTTCCTGAACCAATCTACAGCTTAGGGCAGCCTTGATATCTCTTTGTTTGCTTTACATGGATTACTACCATCTATGTACAATTAGGCAGAGATGTATAGTAACTAAGTAGAACTACTTCACTACTGTACTTAAGTACTGAAAGGCGGTATCTGTACTTTCCTAGAGTAGAATTTTTTTCTCCTACTTCCACTTTTACTTCACTACATTTTTTCAATGATTTCAATACTTCTACTCCGATATTTTTTTTTTTTTGTGCTGCATAGTTACTCGTTACAATTATAAAAGTTACCACTGGCAGAACAGTAGATGGCAGGTTTCATGAAGCTCAAAACATGTGTATTATCAGCGCATACGAAAATAAAAGCTACTGTATGTATAAATAAAAGCTGCATTTGAAATAATAAAAAACAATATGATGTTCAAACTTTTGACTTCTTTCTTTAATAACTACATAACACAGTACTTGTACTTTTACTTTCAGTACTTGAGTAGCAATTTCTTTTCAAAACTACTGGTACTTTTACTTTCAGTACTTGAGTAGCAAAATTTAAAAAAAAAAACTACTTGCAATACTTAAGTACAAAAAATGTTGAATACTTTAGTACTTCTACTCAAGTCACTTTTTGATCGAGCACTTCCACTTCTACTCAAGTCACTTTTGGATCGAGCCCTTGTACTTTTACTCAAGTATGGGTTTCGAGTACTTTATACAACTCTGCATTTAGGATGGTATAAACACTCCTAGATGACCTTTACTATCATGTGCTGTAAAGTTACCAATTTCTTTATTGGCAATCTGCAGTCCAAAAACATAATTCCCTTTTTTCTTGACTTTTTAAAGTTCTGTATAGTTACACAAGATACCTGGAATTCATACAAAACGTTATAGCAGGCCTCATATATTTAATAGCTGAGCTCCGTTTGCTTAATAAAATACGAATAACTCACTCTGAACTGTAAAAGAGTAGTTGAGCCAACATAAACTGCATAGCCAACATAAATAGCAGTACTTTTAACAACTGTAACCATGTGCACTATAAAGGCATAAAGAATGTGTGCTTTGCCTTCACATGGCTCTCCAGAGTCCTGTTACAGCTACAAAAGCAGGCATAAAAATTCAGCAACCATCTTGTCAAAACGGCAACCACCTTGACAAAATAGTAAAAATAAATATCTGCACGTCATAATATAAGAAAGTACAAGTGTTCAACATGCATGAAATACCTGAATGGTAACAGGCTTCCAAACTGTCTATCTTTTTACAAACATCTATGCTGTTCATTAATATTTCTAATATTTTAAAGTGACCCTGTCACCTGTAACCTGTCACAGCCAACCTGTCCTGTCAGTGCTGCCATAGGCCAAACACAATGCTAGTTTAGAGGTAGACATGGTGCTGTAGACCTGGAATTAAGACTGATTCTGGGAGCTAGCCAATGGCTGCATCTAGCACTAAATAGTGGACTTGGCTTGGCCAAGCTACGTTTTTTTTTACATGTGCTCATTAAATAAAACAAAAGTGTTCTGGTAAGCTTAAATCCCTACAATTTATTACAGTCGTGCAGCCAGGCTACATATACTGTAATAAATATGGCATTCTACTACTACTTATTTAACTGTTAAATGCTGCAAGGTTAAAATGCCTTGTGCTGCAGAAATCTGGAACGTTCAACCAAGGATGTCTCACTCAAAATAGTAGCCCAGCTCTCCCAAGCTCCGATGTCTCTCCCCCATCCCCGTCAATGCACCAATCAATAACTATCCTGCTACCTGAGCAGCAATGTTGCCTGGCGCACTGTTCAGAGTGGGAGGGGGGGGGGGGCAGGAGAGAATAATACCAGCACATACATCCAATGTAGAGACAGGTATTATCAGCAAAGGACCCATTAGTAAACCATTTATTTTTTTATTTTATGTTTTTTATTATTTTTTTTACCATTTTATCTTTTTTTTAATAATTTATATAATATATATACTGTATATATATATATATATATATATATATATATATATATATATATACATTATATAAATTATAAATTATTTTACAATTTAATACATTTTATTATTTTTTACAATTTTTTTAGGAGCCCCGTGAACCCCGTGGACTTTGGTGAAATATCAGGGGTATAAACAGACCTCCACTGTTTCGTCTTTGGGACAAAGAAAGGAGATTGAGGACATAACCCTAAATATCCATCCCTGCAGCCTCAGCTGCACAGAATGAATGGACAGGAATAGCTCTGTACATAGCTTCCTGTTCATTCGCAAACCAAAGCATAGTGAACACAGTTTACTATGCTTCAGTTATGAATGGTTAGAGTCAGTGATCAGTATCAATTACTGACTCTGTTCATTCAGAAACAGAAGGGGCCAGTAAATTACATATTCCCCCTTCCCCGTTCTCCATCCTGACACATCCCCTGCAGCAGCCGGGGAAAGAGGAGAGGATGTGGATGAGGGGGGGGGGGGGCAGCAGAGCACACATGGGCTCTGGGATAGAAGAAAGAAGAGGAATTCTTGACAGAAGGGGCAGCATGGGCTACATATAAAGGAACTGATCTCCTACATTTTGCCTCTCCCCTGCAGGAAAATGGAGAGAGTCGGTTCCTCTAAATGTCACACTCTGCCACCCCTTCTATCCAGGTGTACAGGGGAGCCACACGAGTCCCCTGGAGCATGTGGCTGGGTCACAAAGGTAACCCCTGTAGTTATGCCCCTGACAGGTGTGATGATCAGGTGATCACCAACTTTTACCTACATAGTATATCCTCCCATGTACATATATTCACATGTATTGGACTACCTTTATCATACAATAACAGACCTTATTTTTGGGTATCTCATGTGAGCATCACTACAACATGGTCTCAATTCATTTTTTATTGTCTAAGATTTTTAACTAAAAACTGGTACAAGCTACATCCATGACTTCTGATTTCTGCCTCATAGTGGATGCTAACGGTAATACACTAAACTATTGTAGGTCAGGAGAGACAGCTTTATTAAACACAACGTCAAACAATTAAAGTGAAAGGTTACTGAACACTTGTATTGTCTAAAAAGTAATTTCCCCAGCCCTGTTTAGAATGTTATACATGTGTAACAGCATAAAAAAAAAAAAAAATAGGTCTCTAAAGTCCTACACCTGCGCAAACAGTGACCTCCAATGTGAAAAACAAATTAGTGTGGTGAATAAAGATTTACCACTATTTGTGTTTAGTTTATACTTGGGGCTGTCCGTTTTAAGGATAATTTAGCCTGAGATGGTAAAATTAAATATGTTGAAACTGCACTCCCAGTTCTTCATATGTAACATTTCACTTGATAATATAAAGGTTAACAGCAACAACACAACTTTCTTTGATTAAAGAAAATAAACTTTCATCAAATAGTGTACATGTGCAATCCTATCGCCAAATAACATAATGTGCAATACATGTGCTAAAATTAATGTCCATAATTGAAAGCAACAACAAAAAATGCTCAAAATAAAGTCCAAAGTAAATCCAAATAGAGACATGATTTTTATCCCCCAAAGCAGAAAACTGTGCATCTTATCTCCCGACATATGGATGTAAAGCACACTCAACAGAACCTACAGTATCTCACAAAAGTGAGTACACCTCTCACATTTTTTGTAAATATTTTATTATATCTTTTCATGCGACAACACTGAAGAAATGACACTTTGCTACAATGTAAAGTAGTGAGTGTACAGCTTGTATAACAGTGTAAATTTGCTGCCCCCTCAAAATAACTCAACACAACCAATAATGTCTAAACTGCTGGCAACAAAAGTGAGTACACCCCTAATGTAAAAATGTCCAAATTGAGCCCGATTAACCATTTTCCCTTCCCGAATGCATGTGACTCATTAGCTGGGCTGCCATCAGGGGGGGACAGCCCATACACATGTAGGGGGCCCTTGAATTCTGAGGGGCCTGGCCACCCAGGCTTCAACCAATGAGATTGAGTTGTTGCTGCTGTAGTAACGAACACTTGCAAGAGCAGGGCGGCCACAGAGTAAGCCGATGCAGCCGAAGGGATGTCTCCTTGCTGAATATTTGGGGCTGTATCTTTGCTGGATTGGGATGTATCTTTGCTGAATATTTGAGTCCATCTCTTTGCTGGATTGGGATGTCTACTTGCTGAATATTTGGGGCTGTATCTTTGCTGGATTGAGATGTCTATTTGCTGAATATTTGGGGCTGTATCTTTGCTGGATTGGGCTTTCTCTTTGCTGAATATTGAAGTCCGTCTCTTTGCTGGATTGAGATGTCTATTTGCTGAATATTTGGGGCTGTATCTTTGCTGGATTGGGCTGTCTCTTTGCTGAATATTTAAGTCCATCTCTTTGCTGGATTGGGATGTCTCTTTGCTGAATATTTACTGTAAGTCCATCTCTTTACTGGATTGGGATGTCGTTTTGCTGAATATTTAAGTCCATCTCTTTGCTGGATTTGGATTTCTATTTGCTGAATATTTGGGGCTGTATCTTTGCTGGATTGGATTCATTTTTATATATTAAGTTGTAAGAGTGTTAAAATAAAAGTGTGTGCACTGAAGGACTCGGTGGGATTGCCGGTGGGCGGATTCGGTGGGAGGGCCCTGGGGAGTATTGGTTGCCAGGCCCAGAGGGGCCCAGGCCTTAAGCTGTGTAAGGGGCCCCAAAAATTTTGACAGCTGCCCTGCTCATTAGTGTTACAAGGTCTCAGGTGTGAATGGGGGGCAGGTGTGTTAAATTTGCTGTTATCACTCTCAGTCTCTCCCACTGGTCATTGGAAGTTCAACATGGCACCTCATGGCAAATAACTCTCTGAGGATCTGAAAAAAGAATGGTTGCTCTACATAAAGATGACCTAGGCTATAAGAAGAAACTAAGCTGCAGCATGGTGGCCAAGACCATACAGCGGTTTACCAGGACAGGTTCCACTCAGAACAGGCCCCGCCATGGTTGACTAAAGAATTTGAGTGCACGTGCTTAGCGTCATATCCAGAGGTTGTCTTTGGTAAATAGACGTATGAGTGCTACCAGCATTGCTGCAGATGTTGAAGGGGTGAGAGGTCAGCCTGTCAGTGCTCAGACCATACGCCGCACACTGCATCACATTCCAGAAGGAATCCTCTTCTAAAGATGATGCACAAGAAAGCCCGCAAACAGTTTGCTGAAGACAAGCAGACTAAGGACATGGATTACTGTAACCATGTCCTGTGGTCTGATGAGACCAAGATAAACTTATTTGGTTTACATGGTGTCAAGCGTGTGTGGCGGCAACCAGGTGAGGAGTACAAAGACAAGTGTGTCTTGCCCACAGTCAAGCATAGTGGTGGGAGTGTCATGGTCTGGGGCTGCATGAGTGCTGCTGGTACTGGGGAGCTACAGTTCATTAAGGGAACCATGAATGCCAACATGTACTGTGACATACTGAAGCAGAGCACGATCCCCTCCCTTCAGAGACTGGGCCGTAGGGCGGTATTCCAGCATGATAATGACCCCAAACACACCTCCAAGACGACCTGCTGCCTTGCTAAAGAAGCTGAGGGTAAGGCTGATGGACTGGCCAAGCATGTCTCCAGACCTAAACCCTATTGAGCATCTGTAGGGCATCCCCAAGGAAGGTGGAGGAGCGCAAGGTGTCGAACATCCACTAGCTCCGTGATGTTGCCATGGAGGAGTGGAAGAGGACTCCAGTGGCAGTGCTGGAAAGTAATGGTGCCCACAGAAAATATTGACACTTTGGACCCAATTTGGACATTTCACTTAGGGGTGTACTCACTTTTGTTGCTAGCGGTTTAGACATTAAAGAGGAAGTAAGCTCCTCAAATTGTTTTTTCTTTTTTTTCTTCCCTGCAAAGTAAATGCATACTGTGCTTTGGCCAATCACAGCACAATGTCCTGTCAGAGCCATGATTGGCTAAAGGCAGGGTGCCAAACTGACAAAGATTTCCCATAGATACCATAAAGACTGGGAGCAGTGCCATGTCAAGCTGACCAAAATTTCCCATAGACACCAAAGTTAAAGACCGGGAGTTGTGCCATGTCAAGCTGACCAATATTTTCCCTAAACACTAATGTTAAAGACAGCAAGCAGTGCCACGTCAAGCTGATCAATATTTCCCATAGATGCCAATGAGCACTGAAAGCACTTTAATAAAAGGGCCCCCAGATCCCCCCCCCCTACATAGTACCCCTACCCATTCACCAAAAAAAGTGTAAAAAAGTAAAAACCACAGAACACAGTTTTTTACAAAAAACAAATAGAAACATTTCAAAAATGCTTCACCTCTTCAGAAGCTACCCATCACATGACTTCAGAAGGGGCAGTGCCACTAGTTGATGTACTTGGGTGGCCCCGCTCCTTGCCTATAAAAGAACTGTCAAAGATGAAGATCGGGCATACAGTGAAGCGTTTTCAAATTTTTTTCTATTTTTCGGGTCCGGCGGGCATCGTGATTGACGATGGATTCACATCGAAGGACACTATGTTTTTTTCTTTTTAATAAAGGACTTATCAAAAACTGTGTTCTGTGGTTTTTACTTTTTTACACTTTTTTTTTGTTTTATCTTTATTGCTGGGAGCAGAGGATACATTACAGCTGTGAGGAAGTTTAGATGACATTTTTTCCTTTAGAAAGGTCAGTATTTCTGCAGCAGGCTCCAAACATCGTACAAATGCGCCACTTTACAGGCACTTTAGGGGACCCCCAGGAAGGATATTTAAAGGAATTTTTCATTTTTATTGTTTCACTTTAAGCATCATTAAAATCACTGCTCCTGTAAAAATCATTGTTTTTAAAAAAATGTTTGCATTGATACAAGTGTCCCAGGGCAGTACTCATGTCCCTGTACACTTTATATGGCAATAACTTGCATATAAGTCTTTAAAATGAGGACTTTTGATTTTTCATGTTCGTGTCCCATAGAGTTCCACAGAGTTTGCATGTTCCCTAGATTTTCTTCCCTGTTTGAGATGTTCTGGTGCGAACCGAACAGGGGGGTGTTTGGCCCATCACTACTATTGACCTTTATTACAGGGAATCCAAGCCTGCTTTGTGAAATCCTTAGGTTTGCAAGCTGTTCATCAGGCTCCAGACCCAAAAAGCTCTATCCAATCTCATCCAGCCAGGGATCAGGATATGCGGGAGGGCCTCCAGAACCCCCAACACGGCACTCCAGCACCCTTAAACACTCAATATGTGTCTCACATACACGGGGGAAGAGAAAAGGGGTCTCTCATAGTTTAGTAAGTAAAATGTTTATTAACCACTTGCCGACCGCCGCACGACTATCTACGTCGGCGGTCAGCCCCTCACAGGCAAACTAACGTAGGGCTACGTTGCTTGCTTGTGAGGGTCTAGGGAGAGAGCGCGCGCCGCCGGAGGCGCGCTCCCGCTCCCGCGTGGTCACGGACCCCCCCGCGCGTGTGACCAGCGGACCCGATGTCCGCCGGCCACTCGGCGATCGGCGGGGGAGAGGGAGAATGTCAGGCAGCTTGTGTAAACAAGCGACCTGTCATTCTCCTCGCTGTAAAGACACTGATCACATGGATCTACTATGTAGATCCGTTGATCAGTGTCCTTACAGCTCAAGCCACAGCCAATCACAGTAGAAAGCACGCCCCTAGGGACACACACAGCCCCTCCCTCCCAAATAAAGTTAACCCCTTCACTACCAGTGTATTTTTACAGTAACAGTGCATATATATAGCACTGATTACTGTAGAAATGTCACTGGTAACCCTAAAAGTGTCAAAAATGTCAGTCAAGGGTCCGATCTGTCCGCCGCAATGTCGCAGTACCGCAAAAAAAATCGCAGATCGCCGCCATTACGCGTTAAAAAAAAAACAACAAAAATGACAAAAATCTTTCCCTTTGTTAGTAAACGCGATAACTTTTGCGCAAACCAATCAAAATACGCTTTTTGCGATTTTTTTTACCAAACATAGGTAGCATAAAACAAATTGGCCGAAAATTTTGATTTTTACATTTTTTTTGGGGGGAATTTCATATAAAAAAAATGTGAAAAATATTGCTATTTTTGCAAAATTGATGCTCTTTTTTTGTTTATAGCGCGTGATCAAAAAATCGCACAGGTGATCAAATACCACCAAAAGAAAGCTCTGTTTGTGGGAAAAAAAGGACGCCAAATTCGTTTAGGTACAGCGTTGCACGACCGCGCAATTGTCCGTTAAAGTCACGCAGTGCCGAATCGCAAAATACCCCCTGGTCGGAATGGGGGTAAAATCTTCCGGGGCTTAAGTGGTTAAGAACAAGTTAAAATTGCATTTACACTCAGGTAAAGTACTTCAGCATTGAGATAAACATGCATTCCACCTGCATTCCAAATGACTGAAGTGACGTGTCCCGGAAGACCTGCCCAATGCGTTTCATCAGCAAGAATTTGAGGTCATCAGGGATCCCCTGATGGTGGAACGCAAACTGGCGTTTTCATGTTTATCTCAATGCTGAAGTACTTTACCTGAGTGTAAGTGCAATTTTAACTTGTTCTAAACATTTTACTTACTAAACTATGAGAGACGCCTCTTCTCTCCTCTCCTATATGTGAGCCACATGTTGAGTGTTTAGGGCGCTGAAGGGCCGTGTTCTGGGTTCTGGAGGCCCACACGCATATCCTGATCCCTGGCTGGATAAGAATGGATAGAGCTGAAGCTTTTTGGGTCTGAAGCCTGATGAATAGATTGTAAACCTTAGGATTTCACAATGCTGGCTTTGAATCCCTGTAATAGGGGTCAATAGGTTTTGGTGAATGTGCTTTACCTCTGTATGACGGTGGATAAGAAGCACAATTTTTCACTTTGGGAAATAACCATTGCATCTCTATTTGGATGTACTTTGGACTTTGTTTGGAACATTCTTTATGGTTGTTTTCAATTATGGATATTGTGCAATTATGTTAATTATAATAATTGCGCATTATGTTAATTGGTGATAGGATTGCACATTTACACTATTTGGTGAAAGTTTATTTTCTTTAACCACTTGCCGACCGCTCACATTGAGCGTACTGCGGCAAAGTGGTTCGTTATCGTCCAGCAATGTAGGTCTACGTCGCTTGACTCCTCCCCTTGTGGGCGGCGTGTGCGCACCGCCGGAGGCTCGCTACCGCTGTATTCAGTCACAGCGGGAGTCGGGCCAGGGGTGATCACCGCCGCTCTTCCCCGATCGTCGGGGATCGAGTGTGGAGATCCGCCCGCTTGTGTAAACAAAGCGGGCGGATCTCCTAAGTGACAGGCAGGGACAGATATCAGGATTCAGCATAGCTGAACCTGCGATCTGTGCCTGTGTCACACTGTCCCCTCCCCCCACACACATTAGTAAGCACCAGGCATACATTAACCCCTTGATCACCAATAAAAGTTAACCCCTTCCCTGCCAGTGTCATTTTTACAGTAACAGTGCATATTTATAGCACTGATTACTGTAGTAATGTCACTGGTACCCCCAAAAGTGTAAAAAATGTCAGTCAAGGGTCCGATCTGTCTGCCGCAATCCCACAAAAAAAATCGCAGATCGCCGCCATAACTAGTTAAAAAAAACAATAAAAATGACATAAATTTCCCGTAGTTAGTAGCTGCAATAACTTTTACGCAAACCAATCAAAATACGCTTATTGCGATTCTTTTTACCAAAAATATGTAGCAGAAAACAAATTGGCCTAAAATGTTAAAAAATTTTGATTTTTACATTTTTTGGGGGGGAATTTCATATAAAAAAATGTGGAAAATATTGTAATTTTTTCAAAATTGTCGCTCTTTTTTGTTTATAGCGCAAAAAGTAAAAATCGCACAGGTGATCAAATACCACCAAAAGAAAGCTCTGTTTATGGGGGGAAAAATGACATATATTTAATTTGGGTTCAGCATCGCACGACCGCGCAAATGTCGGTTAAATTTATGCAGTGCCGAATCGCAAAATATGGCCTGGTCAGGAATGGGGTAAAATCTTCCGGTCTTAAAGCGGTTAAAAATACGCTCATTGAGAATTTTTTTGTCAAAGACATGTAGCTAAATACATTTTGGCCTAAATATATGACAAAAATGGAATATATTGCAAATTTTTTAACTGTCAAAGTAGAAAAATATTGTTATTTTTTCAGAATTGTCGCTTTTTTTTATTAATATCGCAAAAAATGAAAAGCGCAGAGGTGATCAAATACCACCAAAGAAAGCTCTGTTTGTGGGAAAAAAAAGGACGTAAATTTTGTTTGGGTACGGCGTTGCATGACCACGCAATTGTCAGTTAAAGTCGCACAGTGCCGAATCGCAAAAAGTGGCCTGGACGTAAAGCAGGAAAATTCTCCGGTCCTAAAGTGGTTAATCACAGAAAGTTGTGTTGTTGCTATTAACCTTTGTATTATCAAAAATAAATGTTACAAATAAAGCACTAGGAGATAAGTGCAAAAGGTTGAAACGGCGCTACCTTTCAAGTGATAAAGTGCCAAGTGAATAAATAAATAAATAGTGATATTATTTATATTTTATATATTATAAAGTGCTCAAGTGATTGATGGTCAGTGTAATGACCGATTTTTCTGGCTCCAAAATAATGCACACTAATAGAGTGCAAAGTGCTAGTGCAAATGAATCAATAAAAAATAAATAAAGAAACAGTGAGTTTTATTTTAAAAGAAACCTGATGTTAAACAGTGTGATACACCGGTGATAATTGTGAAAACAAATCTGATAAATAAATAAATAAATTCCAGCTCTTCTTGATAAAGAGTAACCAAAGATCCAAATAAGAACTGAAAAAAATATAAGTGAATAGGTAAGTGATAAAAGAAAACCTTTGGTTGCATTCACCAGTGTGACCACTAGGTGTCGCACCTCTTATACAACCTGCTTCATACTAGATGCTGTGGGACCGATGTGGTAGTATCCAGGGGTTCCTCCGATGTAATCACCCTCTTTGTTCCTCAAAGATATATAAAGAGAGAGAGGGAACCCCTTGGTATAGTATACAGTGCAATCACAAATAGCGTAGGGTGGAGTCATACGTCATTACGTCAATTCCGGTTTTGGAGCTAGGGCCGTGGAACGTGGAAGCTTCCCGGCTTCTCTACTGATCGTGGACAGCCGTAACTGTGAGTCACTACCTCCGCTATTTGTGATTGCACTGTATACTATACCAAGGGGTTCTCTCTCTCTCTTTATATATCTTTGAGGAACCTGCTTCATACTAGATGCTGTGGGACCGATGTGGTAGTATCCAGGGGTTCCTCCGATGTAATTACCCTCTTTGTTCCTCAAAGATATATAAAGAGAGAGAGAGAACCCCTTGGTATAGTATACAGTGCAATCACAAATAGCGGAGGTAGTGACTCACAGTTACGGTTGTCCACGATCAGTAGAGAAGCCGGGAAGCTTCCACGTTCCACGGCCCTAGCTCCAAAACCGGAATTGACGTAATGACGTATGACTCCACCCTACGCTATTTGTGATTGCACTGTATACTATACCAAGGGGTTCCCTCTCTCTCTTTATATATCTTTGAGGAACAAAGAGGGTGATTACATCGGAGGAACCCCTGGATACTACCACATCGGTCCCACAGCATCTAGTATGAAGCAGGTTGTATAAGAGGTACGACACCTAGTGGTCACACTGGTGAATGCAACCAAAGGTTTTCTTTTATCACTTACCCATTCACTTATATTTTTCTCAGTTCTTATTTGGATCTTTGGTTACTCTTTATCTAGTAGAGCTGGAATTTATTTATTTATTTATTTATCAGATTTGTTTTCACAATTATCACTGGTGTATCCCACTGTTTAACATCAGGTTTCTTTTAAAATAAAACTCACTGTTTCTTTATTTATTTTTTATTGATTCATTTGCACTAGCACTTTGCACTCCATTAGTGTGCATTATTTTGGAGCCAGAAAAATCGGTCATTACACTGACCATCAATCACTTGAGCACTTTATAATATATAAAATATAAATAATATCACTATTTATTTATTTATTCACTTGGCACTTTATCACTTGAAAGGTAGCGCCGTTTCAACCTTTTGCACTTATTTCACTATTTTAACCCTTAGGGGTTGGTTGTTGGCAGCTTACACCTTATAAATTAAGATATATTTATTACAAACTCCATAGCGCTGGTCACCTTTGTTTATCTCAAAGCACTAGGAGGTCCAGGTTTTTACACATTTTACTTTACCATGTTTAACAGCATGTTGGTGGGTTCTATGTGTTATTATGCATAAAAAAATGGTGATTATAGGTGTGTCTCTGGTCTGTCACCTGCCTTGAGATGTTATAGTTATAATAATCACCTTTTTCCTTTTGTTTTGCATAGAATGGGGAAGAGTCTGTTTTTTCAGGTTTCTATTTCTGTCACAGTGGCTAATTGGTTAGTACTTCTGCTAGCAGCACTAGGCTCGTCAGTTCAAATCCCAACCACAGCACTACCTGCAAAATTTTGCATGTTCTCCCTGTGCTTGCGTGGGTTTCCTCTGGGTATTCTGGTTTCCTTCTTCACTCAAAAGACATGCTGGTAGCCTAATTGGTTCCTGTCTATATTGGCCCTATTATGTGTATGTTTATATGTGAGTTGGAGACCTTAAATCAGGGATCCTCAAACTACGGCTCTCCAGCTGTTTGAGGAAATACATATCCCATGAGGCATTGTAAAACTCTGACATTCACAGACATGGCTAGGCATGATGGGAATTTTAGTTCCTGAACAACTGGAGGATCATATTTTGAAGATCCCTGCCTACAATTGTAAGCTCCTTGAAGGCAGGGACTGATGTTAATGTACAATATAGTATATACAGTTTATGTAAAGCGCTGAGTAAATTGACTGTTCTATTTAAATACCTGTAATAAATAAATCTGTGGAACCAATGCCTCACATGTTTTTCCTGAGGCACCTGCAGGGGACAGGGAGGTAATGGTTTAGTGGTGAAGAGGTCTCAAAAGCCAAGGCAGTTTTAGAGGGGTAGGCTCAGCTCTGGCGTCCAGTGACCCGACGGACGCAGGAAGAAGCTTCCCACCCACCCTCCCTGTTTTGTTTTCTTTAGGGCAATTTTAATTTTCTCAATAGGTGCGGTAGACGTGAAGGATGTCGTGGCAGTGAGGCGGCTGTTGGTCTTTCCTGGTGGAAGAAAAAGTAGGATAAGGAAGGGTTCGGGACCCATCGGTGGTATGTGTCCCTCTGGTGTATTCCGGTAGACGTCGGTTTGTCTGGAATATGGTACTGGATGCACTGTGGTTAGTGTGTTGTCTCTGAGCCAGTGTATTTTGGCTGCAGGCCTTATCATTATGGTAAAAGGTTCTGCAGGACATAGTTGGGACATACTGTAGCTTGGTGGGCCTTCAAAGACCAACTGCCTTTATTTACTGGTATGTTTCTGTTATAAGGAATGTTTTATCGTTTATGTTAATTTAAGTTTATTTGTTAATAAAGAGGCTGCTACGGCCATTTGTTTACTCCATTTGTTGTGTGGACTCCATTAATTACGTGTAGTGGATGGGGTCGGGTGGGGTATAGGGTATGGCTGGGCAGTCATGGGAATGTGGAGGGACATCTGTTCTACACTGGTCATGTATATCTTGGTGATGAATAAAGAATATCACCCTAAAGAAGAATGAATAATCCTGTTATAGAATACAGGTTTAACAATTGCCAAAGATAAAAGCAAATGATTCTGCAGGTTTCGAGGAGAAGTTATCATAACAAGGACAGTTATATATTTTATTGAAATCTGTGTGCTGCCAATTTTTTTTAATAATATACCAAGTGATTACACATCTGATAAACCAGGGTACTTGACTCACCAGGCTTATCCCTATTTTACACACATTATTTTTGTTGTTTATTAAAGTAAACCCAATAACTAAATTGTCATGTCAGCATTTCCTTGGTAAAAGTCCAGGAATGATCTTTTTATACAAAAAAAAAAAAAAACTTACATGGGTCCAGCTTGGTTACATGTAATTCTTTAAATCTCTGATCCTGGAGTCAGCTGGGGATGCAGAAATTCACTGTAGTCGCCTGTGCTCCATACAGTCAGCTCATGTCTAGTGAAGTCAACCGTCCCTCCTCTCTGCCTCATCCTATCAGAGAACATACTTATATTCCATTAAATAAAAATACAATCTCTGAATGGTGGAAGTGCCAAGCGAGCAATCCCCTATGTTCAAAATACAGAAGGCGAACAGCTCTATCAGCACCAAGAATAGGACCAAGATTCCCTAGTTCAGATAATTAAAGTTTATAGAATGAACACCTCTTATTTGTTCCCTTTTAATCTGTTAAATTTACTGTTAAAAGCATGTTGTTCTGTTTGATAAGTGCAATGAGATGCCTGTTTATTCTGGCAGAAGTCTAGTGCTGTCCTGTGCTGTCCTCTCTGACTCTGCTGCATTGTCATCAGTTAGAATTGTTCCCAGGTCTCTCTGTGAACTACAATACACCTCCCCTGGTACAGAATGAAAAAGTCTGAAAAAAAAAACTAACAGCCAATTTCTAAGGACTGCACTGTATTAAATTTTTGTTCTTGGGTTTAGACATGTTTTAATAACTTTCACTGTGCTATGCTGGAAAGAGCTTTTTTAATTGTAAATTCTTTATTGTCTAATAAAACAGCATTAAGAAACAGGTGCATGATATCAAAGAGGAGAAGAAAAAAAGTTTGCACTGAATCGGCCTGTTTTATATTAACCCAGAATTGGTTTATATGATAATGACAATTTCACTTAAATCATTTTAACTAATTTCTGAATGTCCTTTTGCCACAGATATTAAAATTAAATTCTTCAATAAATTGTCTTCATATTTATTATCTATTACAGAACTACTTCTTAACATAATTACTAGAAACCTTTATCTTTTAATTAGAACATAAATTTGACATGTTGGTTTCAGTATAAACCCTCCGTAATTTTATTTTTTTATTCTTCATTAATCTTAGTAAAGGTGCACTTGTTGCTTCTTTTCCATATCTAAAAATGTCTGTTAAGTTTATGAATTATTATTATGAGTCAGAAAATACACTTGTGGCAAAAGCTTATTCAGTTAATTCAATTATTATGTGTACAGTACATGACATTCTCAAATTAAGTATCCATAATTTTAATTAGCTCATCACACAAGGGGCATGCACCATCATCAAAATAAAGCAGAACTGTATAAATAATCCTTCCTTTAATAATTTATGAATGAAGCGGAAATAACAATTTTGTACGACATTGACAGAATGCTTAAATATTTTCATTTTACGCATTATACTCGCTAGACTGCATTTTCCTTTGACATTCAGATGTGGCTGTAACAAGTAGGAAAGCTGACAACAGATAAGGATGGACAACAGTCAATACATTTGACAGGTTCTTTGTTAATAGGTAAATTTAGCCCATGTTTAATGCAGCAGACAACAGTAATATAAAAACTGCATCATGAAGAAATATAACTTGGATGCTGATGTCTTTTTTAGGTAAGGAGGCAATGATTAGGTAAAGATTTCTCCCACTGATCAACCTATATCAAACTGTCTATCTGTCTAAATTCTTCAAATGAGAAAATCTAAGTATTTTTTTTTTTTTTAATATCAGAAATGTGTTTTTTGCATGTACTGTCATTTCTTTTCCCAAAATCTGGTAAATTTTCCATTCATGTGCAATATAAAAGTCTATCTTGAAAGCATTTACAAAATAAATTTGGAACAGCAGACTAGTAAATCTATGACAGTCAAATAAAAAAATAACTATACTATTGTACATTTGACACTTCGCATATACATATTGTTTACTATACAAATCTCTTCTTTTCCCACAATATTAATTCAGCTTTGCGCCTTATATGACATTTTTTTTTATCAGTGTTAGGCAGCTTTCACTCATTCAATAGAAAAGAATTCTTTCTTAAATGTAGAATGATATATGATGATGAAAAATATACGGTATACTTTACTAAGCTTTTCTAAAAAATAGAAAGATGTTTTCTAATAAACTTTCTGCACTTGCTTCATAAAGTGGCAAAGATGTGGGTGCATGCGGACATCTACCTCTGGGTCTATGATACTGTTTTGAGCCCCAGCTTTCACCATACAAACCAATGGTAGACAATTTGAAGCTCTGCATATACAGGTATTTCTTGGTTATGGTGACCTTACGATGACATCACTGAGGTACAGATGAGGTACAGTCTCAGCAAAATAAAATGTTAGCCCTGATGCAACCAAGGTACTCTTCCTCCAAAAGATTATGTATTCTGCTGGTATTGCTGACTTTACACCCGCACTTAAAATTACACATCTTTGTGGTGGATTAAATGTATTTGTCAGCTGTCCATATTAGAGGTGGTGCTGTTTATTACTAAAATTTACAGCAGTGTATCAAGAATCAATAGTCGCAACCAAAAAACATAAAAAAAATGATAAAATAGAACCAATATGCAAAAAAGATAGCTTGCCAGCTAAACACTCAAAGTGATTTCACCACACTTTTGACAAACTCAAAAATCAATATAGTGCAGCACAACCTCAAAATAATGAATCAGTGAATCTAATAAAAAAAAATATATATAGGCCCAAAAATAATGATCATATAATAAAGTCCAAAAATACTCAATCACCGCCGTGATCATAAAAATGTGTCATATCTTGCTTCCAAATAAAAAGAGCTCTTTGTGTCTCAACCACCAGTAAAACAATGGCCACTCACCTTAGAGATACATTACCAGCGCTTGCCCCCTTCAGGGGTTATATCTCCTAGCATTCACACCTTGTCCTCTCAGCAGGACAAGCATTTACAGCAGTGCCTGAAATAATTGATGCATTGCATTAGAATAAATATTGAGGTTTATATCGTGAATTCTCAAGTACATTTTACTATATATTGTTACTTAATTTATGGAATATATGCTTAGAAATTATGTATACAGTAAAACCTTTGAATGCGAGTAACTTGGTCTGCGAGTGTTTTACAGGACGAGCACATTTTTTTCCATAAATTTCAACTTGATAAACGAGCAAGGTCTTGCAATACGAGTAGGGTGAAGTCACAACTAGGTATAAAAGAGAAGAGAGATCCCATTTTAGTCAATGAGGGCTGTCTTAATTAGCACGTGAATAGAAAGAGGTTTTACCGTGCCAACAATATATAGCGATCAGCAGCCAGCGAAAAACGAAAGACAATTCGCAATACATACAACAAACAAATATTGCGGCGCTACAATTATAATATTTAACCACTTCAGCCTTGCCCACCGCAGTTTTACTGCGGCAGGCAGGCATTCCTGGGCAAAGTGACGTAGTACTACGTCGCTCGCTCAGGAGACTGTAGGGGGCGAGCGCGCCCCACCGCCGGCGCGCTACCGCCCCTGCTAGTTAGCTGGGGAGCCAGCGCATGTGGCTGGCGGCTCTGATGGCCGGCGGCCACTTGAGATCTCCTGCAGCAGAGAGAGAAGGACAGACGGCTGATGTAAACACAGCCGTCTGTCATTCTCCCTGAAGTAATCACAAAGGCTATGTGATCCTGCTATATAGGATCGCATGTCTCTGTGATTACTTCACAAGCCACGCCCCTCCACAGTTAGAATCACGCCTCTATAGTGCATATATTGTATGTAAACAGTTAGAGACTGTTTCTAAATAACTGTTTACAATATATGCACTGCTTATACATTATATAAGTGTTATTAATTTAATTGCTTATTACACAGGATTTATATGCACTTTTATTGTTGCACTTGGTCACTTTAAATATTATAATTTTGTAACACAAGATCCATATGCACTTCAATTATTGCACTTTGTCACTTTAAATATTATAATTGTAGTGCTGCAATATTTGTTTGTTGTCTTAATTAGTACTACTGAAGTCGCTCTGACTTTAGAAAAGTTTCCTGTACTACTTCAAGGCGACTTCTATCCGACTTGTGCCCATAGACTTTAAGAGCTCATGCACACTGCAGCTCAAGAAAGCTCAAAGAATCTGCTCCTACAGGCTTTTGAGCTCTTATTTTTTCTGCCTGAGAACTCCCTCCCAGGTTGACCAATGTGTCCATGCACACTATGGCTTTTTCAGGAGTTTACAGGCATATGCTCTTAGACATGTAGACCCCCCCCCCCCCCCCACACCAAACTCCCATTTTTGAGAGGAGCTCTTAAACAGAAAAGATGCCTAAGTGCCCAAAGAACGCATGGAAAAGCGCGAAAGAGCATGAAAATGCACAAAAAAAAATGTAAAAATGGGGAGAGTTTCTAAAAAAAACAAAAAAAAACGCTTATGCTCAAAGAAGCTCAAAAACATGCAAAAGAGCCCAAAAAGTACAAACTTCTTCAAGCTGAAATAAAAACTCAAAAGCCTGTAAAAAAACAGCCTGTTTTTTTTTTTTTTTTTTAGCTGCAGTGTGCATGAGCCCTAAGGATGATTTGTGAAGAAAAAAAAAACGCTTATGCTTAGAGAAGCTCAAAGAAGCTTAATAAAAACATGCACAAGAGCACAAAAAAGCACACGCTTCTTCAAGCTGAAATAAAAGCTCAAATGCCTGTAAAAGCAGCTTTTTTGTTTGAGCTGAAGTGTGCAGTAGCCCTTCTCATCCTAATTGATGTGACTTGGATCTGACATTACAGGAAGATTACCCAGGCATTCTATGAACTTGCCTCAAAGTCACATTGCAGTGATCTTTTTCTTTGGACTATAGACTGAAGGACTTATGAATGGTTGTGGAACAAATCATCTGAGTTTCCATTATTTCTTATGGAAAAATTTGCTTTGATATGCGAGTGCTTTGAAATGCAAGCACATTTCCGGAACTAATTATGCTTGCAATCCAAGGTTTTACTGTACTTTGGGGATATTCATTTTAATATTAAGCTTGCATCTTTGCCCTATTAGGGAAACCCAAGTTCCCCCCACTAGATGGAACGTGTTGTTTCAGTGTAGATTTTTTTTATATAAAACTCATGTTAACCATGGGATCAGTTTTCTACTTCTTTTTTATGGTTGACATTGTGACGGTGTTCACAGTCACTGGGAGTGAGGGACAGATACTTGGGGGATGCTGAGAGAATGATTTGGATGGCTTCAGATGGGAGAGTGATATTTGTCAATGGTGTCTCTCAAGAAATGTGGAGATTTGATCCCATTTTGCACTGTGAGACCTGTGGCCTGTTGCCATGGAGTCTGACACCTAGATGTGTATTCCATGTGTTTCAATGTAGTAAATGGACAGACTGTCATTGGCAGTCTTGTCCTATTGTCTAGCTATTAAGCTGGGGTGTGGATTGTGTTAAGTCTGCCTGTCCCATTGTTCAATGTTAATTGTTCTGTCCAAATGGCTAGATAATTAGTTCAGGCTAATTCTGTTTCTGTATACAATTTCATCTGCATATGATAATGTAATCAGGCAACCCCTGACCTGTGTGTAGTAATTAGATCAGGAGGGGGATGTGCTCATGTGTGTATAAAGTGAGTGTGAAACTGTTCAATAAAGGAGAAGGTTCCTTAACTTGTACAAGCTAAGTTGTCGGCTAGCTTTGTATGGGGGCGGCTAGGATTTGATATCTATCTTCACGACTGGGAGGAAGCCATATACTGATGGAAGACCACAAGTACAGTGTGGGTTTCCATTTCCGTTACAGACATGATGTTAAGAGCAGTTGTTAATTTCGTCAGCAGCCTTTAACAGTGATGAAAACAAAACTAAAAGTACACCACATTTTCGTCCACTGACAAAAACTATAACGAAAATCAATTCCTTTTTCGTTAACTAATGAAAACAAAATGAAAATGCAAGGGAGGGACATTTACCCTTGTGAACTTCCGGTTTCCAAGGAGCTCCATGCTTAGCAGTTAGCACTGGCTCCTCAAACGACTGTCCAGAGCAGCACAGTGCATTACAGGCCCCCCGACGAGAATCCTGACTCGTACATTACAGGCCTAACCTCATACCACATACCACTGTCTAGAGCACTATGTGCATTACAGGCCTCCTGTTACCACCAGCATCCAGAGCACTGTGCATTACAGGCCTCCCCTCTCAGACCACCATCTATCACTGTGCAGCTTTACAGGCCTCTTAGACCACCATCCCAGAACACTGTGCATTACAGGCCTCTCTACAGACCACCATCCAGAGCACTGTGCAGCATTACAGGCCTCCCCTCACACCACCATCCAGAGCACTGTGTAGCATTACAGGCCTCCCCTCACACCACCATCCAGAGCACTGTGTAGCATTACAGGCCTCTCATACCACTGTCCAGAGCACTGTGCATTACAGGCCTTCTGAAACCACTGTCCAGAGCACTGCGCAGCATTACAGCCCTCTCTGACCACCGTCCAGAGCACCATCAAGAGCACTATGTACATTACAGGCCTCCTCAGACCACCATCCAAAGCACTGTGCAGCATTACAGGCCTCCTCAGACCATCCAGAGAGGCTAAACCTGTATGTGAGTTTACTTAAACCTTAATACCCTAAATAATAACATATTAGAAATGTTTACTCCAGGAGTATATACTGTAATAAGTTTGGAAATTCTACAGAAATGCTTAAATAATGCATTACATTTTAACTAAACCCATTAGATTGTAGCTGACTAAAATGTAGGGCATTTTAGTCAACAAAATACGACTAAAACTAAAATTGCAGATGACGAAAACAGGACTAAAACTAAAATGGTATTATAGTCAAAAGACTAAGACTGAAACTAAATAGAAATTTGTTGCCAAAATGAACACTGGTTTAGAGTGGGATACATTTTGGAAATTCACAATTGATGCATAACTATATTCTTTGCCTATGCGTTTTTGTTATTGTAGCGTTTATATAGTATTTCAGTAGATTGTGATTAATTTGAAATTTTTATATCATTTTTTCTTTTAAGTTGGGTGTATGTGTGAGTGGTGGTTTCACATTATCATACGGTGTTCCTTTTTCAGCTGTTGGATTGATCATCCCTGTAGGTTACAAGCCATGTTTTATGTATTTGCAGTGTAGGTGTTTCTTTCTTTTTAAAGCACAAGCCACCGTAGTGGTTATTTTTAATTTAACTACAGAAAACTAAAAGGATCTAAACCTGTATTTCTGTCAAAAGTCTTTCTTTGTGCTCAATTCTGTATGTCTGTTTAAACTGCTTGCTGCCATATTTCAAAGCTGTTAAATGGACTAAGCATTGTTAGCACCCTGAGCAATGTAAGAGTCATGCTCATTAACATACCCATAATGGCAAATTTATGGCACCAATGATGCCAAAGAAAAATACTCTTTATAATCACAACACAGTTATTCCAGATATTTTATAAGGGCAATAACTGCATATGACTGAACTTAACAGCTTGTTACCAATTGTTATATAGAACTGTCCAATTAAATTGCAGTATATCTAACTGAATAAAAGAGGTATTTTCCTAAGCATTTCTTCTTTCTAACATGGCCACATATCATAACACTGGTATTTTAGAAAAGCTCTAATCTAAAAACAAACTTATTTATATGGTGCCTATATCCCTCGAACTACCATTTGCACATGTTGGAATTTGAAGTTCTGTTCCTGTGTACGGCCACATCTTGTCAGCATGCCAAAGTTGAGATGGTCTAATCATGGGAAAGAAACTTAGTTCCTGACATAGAAAGTGCCTGCATTATCAACTCACAATTTACATAATAAAAATAAAAAACAATGTACCATATTGCAACTTACACATCTTTAGATGTTGTAGCTCCATTATGTTTTTCAGGCTTTTTTTCCTACATGTAACACACTTCCTGTACTGTGGCCCATAGGTCTGACTCTGTAGGCCACCTGAAAGTACAGCCAAACATAACATGGTAGGGTGAGTGTTCTGTAAAGGAATGTACTCTTTAGCTGTATTTTCAGACCATTTCAGCTAAGCAGTGTGTCCATTTTCTTAATTTTTTATGAAATAAGCTTTTCAGCAGTTGTACAAGGGTAGGATGGAAGAAATGCTCCATTACCTTGTGTATAAAACTGGGTATTGTGCAACTTTCTAATGCCTAGTGAGCAGCACCATTGTTGGTATCGAGGTAGCTTTGATCACTTTCTGGAACTGAACACAACATTATCGCCTATATGACGGGGGAATCACTGTGGCCTCTCTCTGTGTCTCTGTCCAGTTATACTCTTCTAGTACAAGGATAAGGTTCAGCAGAGGCCGCTCTTATACCTTCCTCAGGGCAAGTCAGTAGTTTATAATCTCTGTAGCTTTTTTATTCACATCTTAGTGAGGCCTGGCTATAGGGTGTCCACCACCTTGTCACTTTGTTTAAGGTGATAGTGCATGGAGAATTAAAACTTTGCTAGATAGCCTATCAGCTTTGCTTCAGAGTTTAGCTGATGGAAATGCACCAATGTTATCTGTTCAGATCTTGAACTTGGTCCTATGAGGTACACAGCAAAATTCTCTGTGACTGTCGAAGAAAAGGGCCATCAGCAACAACTTGAAGAAGCTTTAGTTTGAATGTTTATTTTTGGTCATATTTAGGCTTTGACTGGTATAAGCAATGACTCTTTACTGGCCACCTAGTACTTGCATGTGTGCCGCCTCAAGCCCTGAATACTGGCATCAGCCCTTAGCGTGAACAGAAGGATGAAGTCAGCATGTGTGCCAACATCAGCTGCTACTTCAAAGATCAAATGACAGTTGTTACAACCCCCATTCCAGCTTCATCTAGTCCCCTTCTGGCCTACTTAATGTAGTAATACAGAGTAATAGGTGTAGTGCTTGATGAAACGCTGATTAATATCCTGCCAGCCCCAGAACATTTCTGGCTTGGGTCATGGTCATTGAAGGCCTCCATTCCGGTATGGCCTTTACTTTCTTGGGGCTGGGATGTTTGCTTTGTCTGGAGATCATGTGTCCTATAAAATCAAATGTTTAAATAGATGCCACTTCTTGGGTTTTAGCTTCAAACATTATTGGCGCAGTGGATCCAAAAAGGCATCTATGTGTGCAAGATGGTTTGAAAAGTTACAGAAAATATCATTACTATCCAGGTTCCTGTCTACAAGGCAGTGTCCCATCATCCTCTGAAATGTGGTGGGCACATTTTTTTATATCCCAAAGTCCATCCTTTTGAACTTGCACAACCCCATTGTAGTGATGAAAATGGTAAATGGCCAGTCTGCCTTGTCAACCAGGATCTGCCAGTACCCACTAGTGACTTTGGAGAAAATTTTGGCCTATCCTAGCAAGGTAAGGTATTCCTCAATCCATGAAAAAGGATAGGCATCTCTTATGGTTACAGCATTTAAACACCTATAGTACATTCAACAACAGGAGGTGCCAGCCTTCTTCCTCAACAAGATGACTGAAGCCACCCACGGGCTCCGTTTTTTTTTTTGTCTTGTTGCATCATCTGTACTAGTTTCTGCTTGACTTCTTGATAGAGGTGTAAAGGTATGCTTTGTTATTTCTTCCAGATGGGAGAGCTCTCTCTTGTAAGTATCTTATGTTTAATCCCATTGCACAGGCACAGGCCATTTGAGAAGACTTTTAAACACATATCCAATTGATGCCTTACTGCATCTAAATGAGTGGGTGTCAGTTCTTTTCCTGCCTCCGAGGTAGTGTTCAATTTCTCCACAAGGGACCACCCCCTCTTTGCACCTCAGAGGAGCATTCTTCTCTGCAATTCAACACAAATAATTCTGTCTGAAGCTGAGCCATTCTTTCTGTAAATTTCCAGATGGCCAACCTTTATGGAGTATTCTGTTTTTTTGTTATTGAGTTTATTGATCCCTTCTACGACAACCATGAGTGCGTCCGAGCCTGCATCTCTGCTCCTGACACAGTATGTAAAAGTGTATCTAAAAATGTAATATTTAAAAGCTTAGCTGCCCTTAGATGCAGTGACAGTATTCATTTTATTTTTAAAGGCTCTATTGTCTTTTTTACTGGTGATCTTTCCAGTAGCACAATTACTAGGGTGACAACAACCACTCACCATACTGTACCTTAGGACAGAACTTCAGGCCCCCAATCTACTCTTTTTTTTAAATACTGTATTGGGAGGATGCTCACTAGAGATGGATAAGTATAATGCTGACTGATAACATCCAATGGCAAATGAGCACAGAATGGTATTAGCTCACTAGATTTCTGACAGCGTCAACAGGTATTATTTGCACTTATCGAACACATATTTAAAAACAATTTAAATGGTCTATTTAAAACACCAAAATGGAACACATGAGAGAAGTTTAATGTTAGGGTTTACTTCTACTTTAACAACTTCCAAAAAAGAGTGTTGGAAACTAAAGGATACTAAAAAGGTTAATAAATAGAACAAAAAAACCCTCGGCTAATTGAGCTTAAATTTTATTAGGAGTTTAATATGAGGCTTTAATGATACTTTAGGCTTTTTTTTTAAAAAACCCCATGAGCAAGAGTAATGAAGAGTGAAATAATAAGAGAGTCGGTAGGTATCAGTCCAAATATATATATATATATATTTTATTTTTGTTTATCAACTTCTGATAAACTTTTTTATTGTAAAGAATAAAAACTCTATCTGGACTGATTCCACCAGCTTGGATCTTTTACCCTTTCGCGCTACATAAAAATTGACTTTCACAGGGACCCTGCTGGGATTCCATTGGGCACTAGAGAGTTGCCACATATTAACCACCATCTTATTCAATCAGAACCTCCATTAAGCTTGGAGCCCAGTGCTCCACCAAACTGACTCCTGAGTCCTGAATCAACACAACTAAAACGTCTAAGCTAAAACTATGTTGTCTATTTATCTGTCTATCTATCCATGAATTATAGTTACTCGCAATATAAAATCTAAAGTATATTATACATTACACTTTATAAAATTTTGACTAGATAATGTATGTCCACAGGTGCATATAACCGTCTTTCTGTAATTAGTGTTAAAACATATTAATTAGTAGTATTCCCGTTAAATACACTAGTCGATAGTGAAATATTCAGGAATTTGATTCTGACTTAAAAAGATCTGAATACTGATGAGGTTATTTGAAAGTGTAGGTCTAATTAAAATATTTACACTGCACTCCTGAGGGGGGACTCAACAAAAGAAAATAGGCCTTTTGAAGTGTATTGCCAAGAGGATTCCAATGTAACTTCAGTAGTTCTCCACATCTCATACCAGTACAGAATATCTTACTGAAGTTGCATAATTAAGGAAGTATACATTCTACACTACTTAATGATAGAACAGTTTAGATATATGTCAGCTGGTACCCCAGGCCATATGCCACTCCTCGCACCCTTCAGGCCAAGTTTTTTTTGACACCATCAAGGTTAACAATTTATAAATCAGATCTCAATTGGTTAAAAGTCTTCCAAAACATCTGTTCTGAATAGGACTCCATTGCTAGTTGTAATGGTTAGCTTCTTGTTTGGCAGTGCATTGTTGGAGACAGGTTTGATTTTCTAGTTCAAGCTCAACATTTATGGTCCCTATTTTTTTTTTTTTTTGTTTTGTTTTAAACTGTATACCAAAAAAGATAACATAGACATAGATTATTTCCTTTCTTGATTCATCTTTCTTTTAAATGCACATTTTTAGATAACTGTAAATATAGACTCATAATTATACCAAATACCATACTCAAGCATAGGGAGGCAACATTTTAGGGTTTGGGGTTGTTTCATTTTCTTATTACATTTCCTAATAAACCCCAAACCAGCTGAAACAGGAAAAGAGCCAATTTTTTTGGAAGCAGTCAAATATCTTCTAGCAGACTGCTCTCAGAAGAGCAACAGCTGGCAAGGTCTCCTTGGGCCACTTTCCTCCTTGTCCTCTCTGCATTGAGTTCATGTTTAAAGAAGTGCTGGCTGCCATAGATGCTGGAGGGAAATCAGATCAAAACTGTATGGTCAAACATCCAAGACAATATATGAAGGTGGGATTGTTTCCCAACTTCTGACCATCCTCTAAAGTATGTGACTAGTAACTTAAAATACTCTCCCACGTGGGCTAATTCTCCTTGATGATGTCTTATTACTCACGCCTGCAAACCTCACATCTTTCAAAGGTTTGTTTTGCTTAAGATAGCATGAATTTCATAAAGCACTAAAGAAATCCATGATGCTCTAAATACAATGGGGTTTCAGTCAAAAACGTCTTACTTGTTTGTCATTCTGATTTGTTTGTCAGATAGGTAACTGTGCTACCTTTATTTTTTCTTTTCCATCCGTGAATTGTTTCTGTGCAACATATCTTGAAGCATGAAGTCTTGAAATGATATGGTAGCTCATCTGCATAAAATTAATGTGTGTAATTTGACAGCTCATCTGCATGCATATTAATGAGGAATTAGCATGATTCCCTTCAAGACTGCTGAGGGCTTTCTTGTCTAGGATCACAAACTAAGCCATTGAAAGGTAGGCCTTTGTAAAGTGTATGCCTTATCATTAAGCATGTCACACTGTATGTAGTTCCTGTGAGTCAGTCAGTTATTTTACTTTGTCTAATGCTTTAGAATATTTATTAAAGAGACATTTTACAATAACAGATGAATATTAATAGGAAAAGGAGAGAAATCAGTGAAATGTCTAATATGCTTTAGGAAATAGAAATTAAGTACTATGAGATGTGTTTTTTTCCTTACCAGGTACTTGTTACCTGCCTACATACTCATTATCAACTTTTTATGTCAAGCACTTCTTCAGTGCCCATATAGGGGGTTATGAAGTAGAAATCTTGTAGCAAGGTTACTGTAGCTGTCATTGTATGAAGCCTTTGTACTACCACTTTAAAGGTGGTCAATAAATGGTAAACCGGTTGTACACTCGACTCTGAACCCTTACCAGCGGTCTGTGAAAATGTTTAATCAGTTTATCATTTTCTTTCGTTACTCTGTACTGCAAGTCATAATTCCCAGAAAACTGGGAAAATCGCATATCTGCTCCAGGTTGCAGTGGTTCCCAACTTAACACTGTGTCCTGTTCAATGGCGGGGATCAAAGTGGAGTCTCTCATCTGAGCACTAAGAAAATTTTCCCGGGAGCCCCCGAGATCTGACAATTCCGGCTCAGAATAAGGACTCTGTGCAGATTCACACATAACCTGGCACATATCATCACTATACACATTCTGCAACACAGTATTAATTACTTCATCTGAGGGTTCCTCCTTTTTGGGGGAGGCTCCTGTACCCTTGTGCTTTTGTTCATACAAGTCCCAAAATATGGGGCAGTCTCGCCTGATTAGCAAGTCATGAGGCAATCCCGGGATCACTCTAACTTTTAACGTAGAAGCTCCTGCTGATGTGGACAAGGTTACAAGGGGCATTGGATTGTCTTTGACATCACCATGCACAGAGACCACCCCAACTTTTTCTCCTGGTATCAGCATTCCCTGCAACCAGTTTGATCAGTGCAGATTGACCCCACTCCCCTAGTCAAGTGCTATAACCTCGTGTCCATTAACTCGCATCACACACCCATGCAGATTTAGACCAGTTGCAGCACACACTGCATACATGAAGCTCCATCGGCCCATGTCACATTCCACTGGTTCCTCCTGCTTTGGACACTGTTGATGGCAGGACCAACAACAAACCTCAAGGGGTTCTTTTTCCCCCTGCCAGCTCTTAGGAGAATTTCCATACGTCAACAGGTGCCATCTTGGTGCTGGAACACGCCTTCTTGGTCTGATCCATCTGTCTGGTGACAGAAGAACCCTCATGGAAACTTTCAGCACAGCTGTATCTTACAACAGCAGCATCCATCTCATCCAGTGACTGAGCCTCCGACTGAGCCACCCATCGGTGCAGCTCCCTAGGGAGACTGTGTAGAAAGCGGTCCAGTGCAACTCTTTCCACATTTTAAGTGGTTAACTTCTCAGGCTTCCGATAATCCTGGAACGGGTGCATTAGCGGAAACAGCTGTGTACAAGCACACTTAGCCCTATCAAAGCACCAGGCATGAACTTAGCTCACCCTCAAAGCAACAGTCACTCTCAGCCTGGGTAGTATTTCCACCTTTAGCAGTTTATAGTCCCATGGTGACTCTGGGGTGAAGTCACAGTACGCTTGTTGGGGATCTTCTGACATATTTTTGTGGAGCCCACTGCAAAGCCTTCCGTAGGTCACCCTTCACAACGGGGCCACCTCTTACTATTTCAGCCTGCTGGGTCACTGCCTTTGTAACCCTGCCATCTGTTCCAACAGTAATCTTATTTATTTAATACATGTTGAGCAGCGACTCTCTGTGCCAGGGCCTGCTCCTGGCAGGCCTGTGCCTGCGTATTAGCCAGTATTAGTTGCTTAACCAGTTCCTCCATTGTTTTTTTCTGATGCTTTTACAGCCTGGGCAGCTTTAACCCAGGACATGGGACTGGCTTGCACCCCTCAAACTGCCCAATGCATTCTCCACCAATTGTCGGGGCCAGAGGGGTAAACAGGCTCTGGAAGACAATTCTATAACTTAAATTCTGTTTTATTTTTAATAAAACAGAAAAAAAGACACACTTTGTCTTTAGGGGCAGCTCAAACAACACAAGTAAATCTTCTCTTCAGTACAACACAGTCTTATAGAAATAGTGTTCAGCGTCCCAGTCACAGCATACACAGTATTGCAGTTATAGACAAGCTCACTCAGCAGGTCAACATCAGAGTGAGGACTCCTAGCAGCTTCCAGGTCTTTCATAGCAGATAGCAAAACTGCCATCAAACAGCCTCTCTGATCAGCTGTCAGTGTTCCTGATTACCGAACTGCCCTAATAAACAGGCCTGAATGGGAAGTATCTTCCCTCTACCATTAACCCCCTCCTAAACCTGCACTAAGGAAACTCTCCACAATATATCTATATATATTTGGATAGTGAGAGTCCCTGTCTCTGGGAAAATTGGTTTAAAATGGACACAGGACTCTTAAAGAGTCAGTGTGCGAAGCTCCAGCGGAAGATTTGTGAGCAGAGAAAACTATAAGTATTAAGTTTTCTTTGGATTTGGTAAGTCTGGATCGGGGCTGGGAGCTTGAAGGCTCCAAAGAGTTGGGGGTGGGATGGAGACTTTAGCCCTGTGTCCAGGCTTTCCATAAATTCTGCAGGTTGTGTGTTTGTGTATGTGTCCAGGTGCAGACACTCGTTATAAGCTAGATCTGAGCACAGCTGTGAGCAGTTGCTGCGATATGGATTCAGAGCCCTGTCAGGTTGTCTCTGTCTGAAAAAATGATTGACCAGTTCAAAATCTGTGTGAAGAATAGCTGATTGTTAAGCAGCGGGCTGGGAAGCCGCCCATACGCGTCCTCAAAAACCATGACTATTCATCTGTCAGATGAGTGTAAAGAAAAGAATGCCGGCATTGCCTGGCAATAGAAAAATGTTAAAAAGAATGGTGTGCCCCTCCCAGTCCATACCAGGCCCTTTTTTTAGGGGAACCCCATGGTAAAATTTTAAAAACACAGATTGGGTTCCCCCCTCATAATCCATAACAGACCCCTATTTGATCATGCAGCCTGGCAGGTCAGGAAAGCGGGGGGGGGGGGAATGAGAACCCCCCCACCTAAATTATACCAGGCCGCATTCCCTCAACATGGTGGGGTGGGTGCTTTGGGGAAGGGGATCTCTGTCCCCACCCCAAAGCACCTTGTCCCCATGTTGACAAGGGCCTCATCCCCACAACTGTGGCCGGTGGTTGGGGGTCTGCGGGCGGGGGGCTTATTGGAATCTGGAAGCCTCCATTAACAAGGGGGCCCCCAGATCTCGACCCCCCAACCCTATGTGAATAAGTATCGGGTACATTGTACCCCTACCCATTCACCAAAAAAGTGTACAAAAAGTAATAAAAACAAGAGACAATGTAAATCCATCCTCAATCACGCCACCCGCCAACCGGTGGACAAAAAAAATTAAACAATACAAAAACGCTCTGGGACGGCCTCCCACCAAATGCCTCCTCAGTGCTTTGACATTTCTTATATAGGTAAGGGGCAGGGCCATCTGGCAACATCACCTGGTGGCTCCGCCCCCTTGTGACATCACAGGTCTAGCATGTTCCGGTTCGTGATGTCAGAAGGGGCAGTGCCACCGGGTGATGTAGCCAGGTGGCCCTGCCCCTTACCTATATAAGAAATGTCAAAGCGCAGAGCAGGCATCTAGTTAGGAGTCCATCCCAGGAGGCGGAGAGTTATTTTTTTTATTTTTCGGGTCGGCAGTCGGCATGATTGACGATGGATTTATATCGAGGGACACTATTTTTTAAAGGAATCATGAAAAACATGTCTCTTGTTTTTATTACTTTTTGACATTGTTTTGGTGAATGGGTAGGGGTACTATGTACTTGATACTCATTCACATGGGGGGCTGGGATCTGGGGACCCCCTTGTTAAAGGGGACTTCCAGATTCCGATAAGCCTCCCGCCCGCATACTCCTTCAAACAGGGGTAAAGTCCTGGTAAAAAAAAGTGTGGGAACTCACCTAAAATTCCCTCCCCTACCTCAAAAATAAAAAAAGTGTGTGTGTGCGAGTATATATACCTTTTGAAGAGCGAGGGCCCCTTTAGCGACTTGGTAACCGGTCACGGGCCACAATGAGCAGAGCAGGCAGATGACAGGTCAGTGTTTCCTCAGCATATTCAGAGCAGACACTGACACAGTCCACTCTACTCTATGGGCCCTCCAATCCACCCAGACAGAAGTCAGCGGATCCCCTTCTGTTTTTTTAAGTGGATAGATTGAAGATAGGCAGGTGTAAATGGTCACAAGTCCCTTTATATCTTCCACTCTATAGAGGTGAATGAAGGATCCGATTGGGTCCACCTGAAAAACAGACAGGCGGACCCAATCAGACTGATCGTGTAAAAGGGGCCTGAGACTGCTTTCACAGGGATGCATTGCGGTTTACCTGCACCTCAACTGATCTCAATCTTCACTTCTTCCTCAGGATATCTGCAGGTATTGCTGGCTACTGTTGTCCCTCAGGCGAGTATGGCTGATGGCTGCTTCTGGCTTTCCTCCACGACTGATACTGCTGGTGGGTACTACTAGTGGGTACTGCAGGCGAGTACTGCTGGCTGGTATTGATGGTGGATATTGCTGGTGGGTACTGCTGGCTGATACTACTGGTGGGTACTGCTGGCTGGTACTGCTGGTGGGTACTGTTGGCTGGTACTGCTGGCTGGTACTACTGGCGGGTACTGCTGGCTGGTACTACTGGTGGGTACTGCTGCCTGGTTCCCAGGAGCGGCACTGGAGGAAGCATGTGGGGGTCGGGAGGTGTTGGTATGGGGCGCTACCACCTTGTACAGCAAATTACTTCGTTGTGTGTGATCCCACTTGAAAGTGCACAGTGCTTGCTTGCAAACAAATATTGTGCAGATATAAAAAGCGCTGCGTGCTTTACAAAATAACTGTGCAAATTGGTTGCACAGTTATTTTGTAAAGCACGCAGCACTTTTTATATCTGCACAATATTTGTTTACAAGCAAGCACTGTGCACTTTCAAGTGGGATCACACACAACGAAGTAATTTGCTGTACAAGGTGGTAGCACCCCATACCAACACCTCCCGACCCCCCACATTTTTTACCCTTGCGGTAAGTTGGAGGCAGCATAACCATCTGATCCCCACGCACATTTTTAAACACACTATTAGTTCGGTATTTGTGTTACTGTCCGTAGCGCAGGTGCACCCCAAACTTCTACTCTTACACTGGTGGAAGCATGTGGCTGCAGTAGAGAGCAGAGCCGATGCTTCCTGTAGCGCTCCTGTCACAGGTAAAGCACATTTGGTATCACTCCACCTATGACAGGAGCCGGTGCTATATAGGAAGCATCAGCTCTGCTTCCTCTAGTGCGGCTCTGTTCTTCACACACACAGATGCCACAGACAGCTTGCATATAAAAGCCAGTCCTGCAGGACACGGCTGATAACAGGAACGGCGTTCCTGCTGTGGAAAAAGTATAGGAACACCGTTCCCATGCATTCCTGCAGGACTCGAACCCTGCCTATAACCACTTGCCATGGTTGAGACCCTCCCACCCCAAAGCACCCACTCCCCCCATGTTGAGGGCATGTGGCCTGGTATGGTTCAGGATGGGGGGCGCTTGCTCATTCCCGCCCTTTCCTGACCTACCAGGCTGCATACCAAGGGTCTCGTATGGATTTTGGGGGGACCCCACGCCTTTTTTTTTTGCGTGGGCTTTCCCTCCAAATCCATACCAGACCCAAAGAGCCTGCTATGGACTGGAGGGGGCCATGTCTTTTTTTTTTTCAAATAGTCGGGTGCCAGCAATTGCAACTGCGAGTCATTTTAAAAGTGATTTGACTCATTTTATTTTTTTCTTTACAAATGTCATTTTTGCTGCAGCATGTTCTATACATGCTACAGATATGGGGCTTTACAGGCAGACTAATGAGACCCCTCAGGCACTATATTTATGTTTCAATGTTTTAATTGTTTTCAAAAAGGTAGACAAGTGTATATTCAATGGCTGTCAATATCTTAGATGTCTTTTAGAACATCTGGCATAGTACATACTGTCAAAACACAACAACATTTTTGTCTTTTGTTGGTATGTTCAACACAGTCAGTAGCAATATTGGCTAGACCAGGTCGTGTCGCCCCCCCCCCACCTCCAACACCCCACTGGGAACAAACTGTGTCCCGAAGCAGAGGATGACCCGCCCAGCCCCTGCCACCATGGTAATCTTTAAGGTTTCCAACGATCCTATTTCTGAACGGTTTATATTCATGACCTCCTACTGAAAACATTATATCATAATTTATTAACTTAGGACAAACGGAAGTTCATTGTAACAAATTATGGTTACAAAATAGTAAGAAGTGGATAGAAGCAGATAGAAATGAAGTAAAGAGAAAGGAAAAGATGAGAAGATGTCGATGTCCAAATTTTTGGCTATAGCTCCTCCATAGAAGGAGTCGAAATAAGTTGAAATCTGAATCGGAATCTCTCCCTCCTGATCAAGAAAGCCCAGGCAGGTACTTCATTCAAGGTTCCCATATTTTCCCAAAGATGGTTAGCTTATCCTTAAGTATGGCCACCATACTTTCATTAATCATGATCCAGGTCAGCTTAGCCTTCAGCAAATCAAACGGGCCCACCGGCGACCGCCAGGAGCGAGCTATAGAAATCTTGGCTGCCGTAAAAATGAGGGCTATTAAGCATATCGTATGTCTCGGGATCCCCTCGGCTGGCCTCCCCAATAGAGCCTGTTGTGGAGACTTCACCAGGTTAATCTAGGTGAGGGAATAAATAAAATTGAATATGCGGTTCCAAAACCGGCAGACTTTTTTGCATGTCCACCAAGTATGTAGGACTGTTCCCTCCTGTCCACATCCCCGAAAACACCTGGAGGAGGCCCACTGAACAGCGGACGCCAACCTGACATAGACCATATACCATCTTAGGAATACTTTATAATTCAACCTCTATTAGAGAAGTGTTGATGTATGATCTGGAATTGAGTTGGGCTAACTTACTCCACTCTCCTATGTCCAACTCCTCCCCCAAATCTTCCTCCCATCATATCATATATGGTCATTTAGTTTTCTCTTCACACAAAATATTATAAATTGTAGATATGTGACCAGTGTGTTTATCCACCAAACCGCATAAATATTCCATGGGGGTCGATGAAGTAATGCCACTTGTACGCTTAAGGGTATTCATAAAATGTAATATCTGGGAATATCTATACATTTCCCCCAGAAGTGAGCTAATATTTTTCTTGTAGCATGTCCCTAGAAATCATTTCCCAAGGGACTGAGGCCCGGAGGGAACATTGGGTTACCCAAGGGAGGAGCCATGGGGGCATGAGGAGACCTGAATTTGTGTCTTTTTGACAGTCTATGCCATATCCCCAGTGAAAGGGACAGGGTCGGGCACAATACACCCGGTCTGTCTTTAGCTTTCAGCCACATGAGATTACTGATTTGGGTATTAGGTAGGTGAGAGGCCTCCAACTGCATCCAGATTGGACATGGTCTTTTTGAGTGAAACTGAATTAATTGTGTCAGTTGGGCAGCCAGTATTTGGCCAGTATTTAACTAGGTCTGGTACTCCCAGCCCCCCCCCCCCTCAAATTCGGGGTAAACAAGGTGTGTTTGTTCACCCTAGACCTCTTGTCTCCCCATATAAATTTTAATACCCTCTTCTGGAAAGTTCTCAAATCTGTCATATTAACCATTATCAGTAAGGTACGGAATAGGTATAATATCCTAGGTAGGATATTCATCTTCGCGGAGTTCATCCTACTGAACCACGGCGGTGGGTTAGTAAATCATATATTGAGGTCCTCCTGCATTTTCTTATATAAGGGTGGATAGTTACAATTATATAAGGTGTCTATTGAAGGGGTAAGGTGTATATCTAAATAAGGAAATGACTTCTCCTGCTATTTGAAAGTAAAATTCTTTTGGAGTGTGATCACCGTGCGATCATCTAACATTAAATGAAAAGCTTGGGATTTGGATTGGTTCACCCTTAATCCTGAGATTGCCGCAAATGTTTCTAGCTCCTTATGGAGATTTGGAATGGAGATTTTCGAGGTCAAGATGAACATCATTATGTCATCAGCAAATAGGGCGCATTTATGTTCCCTATTCCCACAAGGGATGCCCTGGATACCAGGCGCTTTATTTAAAGGAATATTTCCTTTTTATCATTTCACTTAAAATTAAAATTTCTTCTAAATATAGTTGTTACATGTCACATGTCTAAGGTTTAGTACATTTCAGCTTATACCAGCCTTGTTGGTCATTCTCCTTTAACTATGTGGTAAAAGTGTGGTATAACTGGGAAGGGTCTTAACATGAAGCTTTTTTCTTGTTTTGTGATAATTTTTGCCTCCAATGCTCGATTCAAATTCCCTTATAGACTACTTTATGCGGCTGTTGGATCTCCTGAGAGCCTCTCATAAGTTTCCGAGTCGCTCAACAGCCTATAGGCCTCTGCCATGTATTGCTCCTTGTCCTGTACTACCAATCCGCCACCTTTGTCGGCCTGCCTAAATATTATATCAGGACTGTTCTTCAAATTCCTCAAAGCCTCATGTTCTCCTTGAGGCATGGCCACGGAGTGTTCTCCCCTGGCTTTCTGGCATAATTTGTTGAAATCCGAGTAGATCATCTCATAAAATGTAGATATATAATTCCCCTTGGCCCAATGGGGGTGAAATACCGACCTGGGCTTGAATGAGTTGTGCTGGATCTGTCCTGTATGGACCTGACATAATCTTTCAAATTCTATCACACCTTCTTCATCCTCATCACACCTTCCTTCCACCCAAAGTTCCTCTAATGCACGTAGGCCTTCTTCTTCCTGTGATTGACTCCCCAAATCTTCTGACTCCAGAACCCCAACATTATTTGGTGAATTTTTGCTCTCCTTTTTGGCAAAAAATCTTTTTAATGTTAAGTTACGTATCAATTTGTTCAAATCCACAAATAGTTAAAAAAGATTAGGGGATGCAGTGGGAGCAAAATTCAGACCCTTCCGTAATAAGGTAAGTTTTGATTCAGTAAAAGCCTTGTGGGACAGATTGTATATTTTGATGGTGTCATATTCTTCGGCTAAACCTTCCCTCTTTTTACGTTTCTTTCCTCCTCTTCTTTCTCTCCTTGTGCGCCTGACCGTTTCCGGCTGTTTTTGTTCCCCGACGGGGGGCCCTCCACTAAAAAAGGAGAGGCAGGCTTAAGTGGAAGCAGCCCTGAGGAGTCATTGTTGGGGGTATTTTCCTCCTCCACACAAGTGGCTAATTGAGACTAAGACTTCTTAGGGACGGGTTTAATTTAAAGCCCCGATGGATTTTCTCCCCTCGGGGAAACCGCCGCTTCTTAGTTCGGCCGTTTGGAGGTTCCAAAGAGCTTAGACCCGTCTCCCATTGCACCGGACGCTGGATTCGACCCACCAGAGTTCCCTGGGTCACCCGAACTCATGTGCTTGGGCAAGTTGTTGACCTTGGTAGGCCCGGGGGACATATTGGATCTGCTCTTAGAGGTGTTGGACGGTTTGACCTCCTCTATCCCTGGCCTTCTGTTTGTCCCATTTGAGTGGGGATGAGTGGCCAGTTTTCTTGTTGCTGGGCCTAATATGGATCTGTTGTTTCTGTGTTGTAACTATGTTTCTCTTGGTGCTCATGTGTCCTAGGCTGATGAGTCCTATTTTTCCCACCCCACTTGCCCCTGTGTTGAGATTTCTAAGTGTGGGGATTATCTAGTCTCGGACCCTTCACTGATGTTTTCTTCCAGTTTTGTTCTCTACCTTGAAGGAAGTCCTGTCTGTCCCTTTCAAATTTCCCTGCCTTTTTACTAATGAGGTCAGCCTCAAATTGAACTGTAGTCTCATTAATCCTACTCTCCCATTCTGTGAAAGACTCTAGAGGGATGAAGGCTGCTAGTTCATCTTGTATTTATACTATCTGGGCTCTAACCCTATCAACATTACGCTCTCTCTGTGTAATTATCAGCTTCATCCATTTCTTACTACATTCCCTAGATGCTTTTACCCATGATTCTGTCAAATCATCTTCTAAAAAATTGCAGACATTGGATACTTTGAGTCCTCTGGGTGCTCTGTCCACTTCCATGTATTTCTGTAGAGAGACAATGTCCCACCACTGTAAAATCTCATTTTCTAAATATTGCTTAAGTTTATAAAACTTAGAAATCATCAACTCTTCATCATTTTTGTCTGTGGTGTTTTCCAAACTAGTCTCTTTGGAATGTTTTTCAAAAGAATCCACACTTTGGGAAAACCCTTGTGCTAAGGATGTCCTCCTCAAAACTCTTTCATCGATGACCGAACCATGTTTATCTCAATGTAAGGAATCAGGCTGACTAAAAGTGTCCACTAAGGAGCTGCTATGGCACCCCAAATGCAACTGCACTGCTCCAAACAAACAATTCAGCCAAGCGCTCACTCCGAAGGGGAAAACTGGCATGCTGCTCTCCTCAGGCAGGGAACTCCAACATGGGTACATAAAAGAAAAGAAAAAGGAGGCGCAAACACTTAGTATATTGTGAGGGATTAGCTCGGTGGCGGGTGTGGATGACCCCTTGGGGGGTGCGTTTTCACAAGAAGATATCCGAGAAGTGGTTGCAAACAACAGTTTGGTTTATTAATGCAATTTTCTTCACCAGACTGCAAGCGTCAAAAACAGCAAAATAAAATAAAACACCAAAATAAATCCTTGCCTCAGTGGGCGGCTACCTTCTCACACTGGAACCTACCTAAGAGTCTGTCTCCAACCTACTGTTGGGCAGACTTTCTTATCCTACAGATACTCAACAGTCCATGTTTTATTTTCCCACAACAAATGTCCATGGAACATGTCCCTTTACTCTTCACATTGAGAATGTCCCTTTGCTTGTCTCTTCACATAGCAAACATTCCTTTATTTCTTCCACATAGAAATAGTTTGTTTTCTCACCTTGAGAAGTCTTCACAACTGGTTACCCTCCTTAGCGCACATCACTTCAGGGGGACTTCTCCCATGCTCACACAGCTTGTCGGGAGGCACACGTCTGACTGTCCTCCACTCCCAGCCCACATGGCTTCAGGAGACAGCTTCCGGAGGCAGCAATCCTTAAGACTTCCTTTGGACAAATTATAGAAGCCTTAACTTCCTCATTCCGAACAGCTGAAGTCTGTTCAACGTCTTTAGACCTTTCTGCTGGCTTCTGCAGCCGACACCCTATAGTAATTGGTGAATTGTATCTCCGATCTGTGACAACACTCACAGATTTACCTGACTTCCTGTCACATTTACTTGATGTCCTGTTACATATCCCCCTCCCCCTTGTCTCAAGCCTGGGGTTGGGACACAGTTTTCCAGGCACGCATGTGTCTGGCACTGCTCTTGACTCTCACTGATAAGCCTCCCAGTATCTTCCCAAGTAATGTTCAGTCCATTCAATTCTTTGTCTGCTTCAGCTGCCAGAGATACATCCTTCTGAGCAATCCGCTCTGCTCTCTCCATCAGCCACTGTCCTCCATGCCGACATGAATTTACAACTGCCAACCTCTGTTGAAACGCCTGCAGGGGTGGCTCTCTCTCCAAGTCCGTCAGCTTGTCCACATACACTTGTTTTGGCTGATCCTCTCCATCTTCATATAGCCAATTCTCTGTATTTTCAAGCTTCAGGATGAAACTGTTTCTGTCATCTTCATTGACAGATTTCTCATATACATATTCCTCAACGGCATTTTTGGCATCATTTAGCTCCTTCTCAAGTTTGTCCTGCATAACCGTCTGTCCTATCCGCCATGAAGGACCGTGATCCATAGGCAACTCAATTGTGCTAGTCTTAATGTCTTCAGCAATCTTGAGTCGCCTTTCTCTGCAATCAACAAATGATGTCCACAAAACTTTGAGAACCTCTGCTTCACTTAGCTTTGTTCCAAGTAATATCTGTACTTTTTCTGGTGGACCCGTTTTGTCTTTATCCACGCTGACTGTTCCTACTACTGTTTCTTTTAAGGTTTGAAGGAACCCTAAAGAGTCTGCATGTATTCTTAAGAATTCTCCTACTTTGGACAGGGACTCTTGATGTCCCCCTGTGACTTGAATTGCCTCTCCATACAGCTGTACACAATCATTGACTTTTTGTTGTAAAAGGGAATGATCTTCCTTCTTGAGCTTGGCTTGCTCTAAGATGCTGTGCAGAGGATTTTCCATTTGCGACAATAGGCTGTCACACATTTCTTCAAAGTGACCCCTGTTCCTTTTTCCAGAGACATCAATATCATTCACCAAACATTTCATATTCAGAGGCAGATCTGAAGCATTTGCACTCATCAACTTCTTAAACTTTTCGCCCTCCTGAGCGAGTCGCAGTAAAGGCCTACTATTTGATTTGATATCCAGTTTATATTTCTTGGCAAACTCTTCACAGAAGTAGCCAACCAGAACATCATCAACTTTCCTTCCACCAACATAGGGGTCAAAGGCAACAACACAGTCTATTACAGGTTTCTTCAATGCACTTTCTGCTGAACTATTTGACCGCTCATGGTCACCTGGTTCCTTTTCTTTATCTGAACTCCACATGGACTGTATCTCAAGATCACGATCAGACTTCTGCCACCTTTCTTTCACCAGTTCCATTTTGGAAATATTTCCTGAAAGGCACTTATTCATTTGCTTCACGTTTTCACCAACAGCCTTAGTTTTCTCCACTAGGTGGCGTTTTTGAAGGAACTGTTTATTCCAGAGGGGTGATTCAAACAACATGTCATCACATTTCTGATGCTCACTCAGGACAGACCCCAAAACACTGATCCTTTTAAAAACTGTATCAGGCACACTATCCCCTCTTTGGGACAGATCCTCTGTTGCCTATAATTCCTCTTCAAGTTCTTCCAACTGAGTCTTCATCTCTTCTACTTGCTGTTCTAAGGCTCGCTTAGACTTTTCTAGCTCCTGAACTCTTTTCTCAACATCATCCTTGGAGCTGACCAAATCTTCCATCTCTGTACACAGCTGTTTGTTAACTCTTTCTAGTTCAGCCTTAGACTCTAGAGCTTCCTCCAAAGAGCGAGCCAAGAACAGGGCTTTGCTCTCTTTATCACGCGCCTCCGCTTCTGCATGGTCGCGTTCTTCTGCATATTTTGCAGACACAGTCTTCTCCTCACCAAGCATCTGATCAAACTTCTTTTTCACATTTTCAAACTTTTCTAATGAACCAACGCTTTCTTCCATGCGTTTTTTCATATCTCCTATCTGAGCTTGCAATGTTGCGACTTGCTCTGGTTTTTCTTTTCTTTGCTTCCTCCTCCTCTTTTAATTGTTCCAGGAAGCCATTTTTCTCATCTTCCATTTGTTTGAGCTTTGTGCTAAAACTCAGCCTTTGACACCTCTCTTCCTGTAAGAGTTCCTGCGTGTCTTGCAGCTGCGATTTCAAGATAGAAAAATCTTCCGCAATTTCTCTAGATTTGCTGTCTGCTTGAGAAAGCTGATTTGTAACATTGTCTGACAGCTTAGCACACACTCGGTCACCTTCTGACACCTTGACTTGCGATTCCTGCAGCTGTGCCTCTACTTTTTTTCTCTTGTGTTCAGAATCTCCTTTTCCCTGCATAAGAGCTTTCACCTCACTGGCTAGCTTCTGGGAATGAGAATGTAATTCTGCCACACAGGCTTCTTTCTCCTTTAACTGCTGCTGGACACGTTGGGCTTCCCCTTTCCAACTTTCACAGTCCGTAGGTAATTCATCTACCACATTGCTCATAGTGGGGAGCTCATACACAGTACTCAGTAATTTAGCCTCTCTTTCACTTTTCTCCTTGTCGCTGAGAGACAATGTCGTTTTCAGAGCAACATTCTGTTCCTGCGCCCCCTGCAGGTCTATTTTTGTAGCTTCCAAACGCTGAAGACTTTTTTCCAGCTGATTACGCAACTCCAACATTTCACACATACTTTGCTTCTGCAAAGTCTGAATTTCAATTTCCTTTTCCATGAGGATGGTATCTTTCTCCATTATAGCCTTTCTACGGTTTTTCAACTCGGAAAAAAGAAGAGCAGTGGTTTCTTCCCACTGTAACTGTACCCCCAGGGGTTGTTCCTTTTCTTCCATTTTCCGTTGCACGGCAGCCAGCTCAGCCCTGCACACATGCTCGGTTTCCTCCATACCGATGGCCTCCATTTGCTGCTGGCATCTCTGTTTCCAGCCTGCCATGCTCTCTTGGTGAGCCTGTTGTTGAGCTGCAAAGCTCCGCTGAAAATCTGCATTTGCCCCAATGTTGCTAGGGACAACAACCTTTCTCTATGGCAGACTCCCTTCAGGCATAGGTGGGGCTCGTTAGGGTGGTAACATCCCCTCCATCCATAGAATCCGGTCTCTCATTTCAGCTATCTTTGCCTCTTTCAGGCGCTTTGATCGCCCCATCTTCAATTACTCCACAATAAATTTTTCACGGTCCAGCAAAAAATTTTGAGACCACTGTCCCTTTAAACTAGTAGTTTTTCTCTCTCTTGCAGGATCTCCTTTCCTGCAGACACAGTTTGTGCAGTCCCTTGCAATAGACACAGTTCATCAAAAATTTTGAGACCGCTGTCTCTTTAAAACACGTTTTTTTTCTCTTTCAGGATCTTCTCTCCTGCACACACAGATTTTGCAATCTCATGCACCAGACAAAGTTCATCAAACATATGCACTTCTTTGCAGGGATCTCTGCTTCTGCCCACTGCATACCTCCACCATATGTGAGGGATTAGCTCGGTGGCGGGTGTGGATGACCCCTTGGGGGATGCGTTTTCACAAGAAGATATCCGAGAAGTGGTTGCAAACAACAATTTGGTTTATTAATGCAATTTTCTTCACCAGACTGCAAGCGTCAAAAACGGTCCGGTCTCTCATTTCAGCTATCTTTGCCTCTTTCAGGCGCTTTGATCGCCCCATCTTCAATTACTCCACAATAAATTTTTCACGGTCCAGCAAAAAATTTTGAGACCACTGTCCCTTTAAACTAGTAGTTTTTCTCTCTCTTGCAGGATCTCCTTTCCTGCAGACACAGTTTGTGCAGTCCCTTGCAATAGACACAGTTCATCAAAAATTTTGAGACCGCTGTCTCTTTAAAACACGTTTTTTTTCTCTTTCAGGATCTTCTCTCCTGCACACACAGATTTTGCAATCTCATGCACCAGACAAAGTTCATCAAACATATGCACTTCTTTGCAGGGATCTCTGCTTCTGCCCACTGCATACCTCCACCATATGTGAGGGATTAGCTCGGTGGCGGGTGTGGATGACCCCTTGGGGGATGCGTTTTCACAAGAAGATATCCGAGAAGTGGTTGCAAACAACAATTTGGTTTATTAATGCAATTTTCTTCACCAGACTGCAAGCGTCAAAAACAGCAAAATAAAATAAAACACCAAAATAAATCCTTGCCTCTGTGGGCGGCTACCTTCTCACACTGGAACCTACCTAAGAGTCTGTCTCCAACCTACTGTTGGGCAGACTTTCTTATCCTACAGCGGATACTCAACAGTCCATGTTTTATCTTCCCACAACAAATGTCCATGGAACATGTCCCTTTACTCTTCACATTGAGAATGTCCTTTTGATTGTCTCTTCACATAGCAAACATTCCTTTATTTCTTCCACATAGAAATAGTTCGTTTTCTCACCTTGAGAAGTCTTCACAACTGGTTACCCTCCTTAGCGCACATCACTTCAGGGGGTCTTCTCCCATGCTCACACAGCTTGTCGGGAGGCACACGTCTGACTGTCCTCCACTCCCAGCCCACATGGCTTCAGGAGACAGCTTCCGGAGGCAGCGATCCTTAAGACTTCCTTTGGACAAATTATAGAAGCCTTAAATTCCTCATTCCAAACAGCTGAAGTCTGTTCAACATCTTTAGACCTTTCTGCTGGCTTCTGCAGCCGACACCCTATAGTAATTGGTGAATTGTATCTCCGATCTGTGACAACACTCACAGATTTACCTGACTTCCTGTCACATTTACTTGACGTCCTGTTACAATATGTATAGTAACACTTAGAAAAGGGCACTCCCCGCACCTGGAGTTTTGAATATAATGGTTTATAGAATTTAAAAATATAAACAAATATATAAAAAATATATATAAAAAAATACAGTCAGGTCCATAAATATTGGGACATCGACACAATTCTAATCTTTTTGGCTCTATACACCACCACAATGGATTTGAAATGAAACAAACAAGATGTGCTATAACTGCAGACTTTCAACTTTAATTTGGGGGTATTTACATCCAAATCAGGTGAAAGGTGTAGGAATTACAACAGTTTGTATATGTGCCTCCCACTTTTTAAGGGACCAAAAGTAATGGGACAGATTAACAATCATAAATCAAACTTTGACTTTTTAATACTTGGTTGCAAATCCTTTGCAGTCAATTACAGCCTGAAGTCTGGAACGCATAGACATCACCAGACGCTGGGTTTCATCCCTGGTGATGCTCTGCCAGGCCTCTACTGCAACTGTCTTCAGTTCCTGCTTGTTCTTGGGGCATTTTCCCTTCAGTTTTGTCTTCAGCAAGTGAAATGCATGCTCAATCGGATTAAGGTCAGGTGATTGAATTGGCCATTGCATAACATTCCACTTCTTTCCCTTAAAAAACTCTTTGGTTGCTTTCGCAGTATGCTTCGGGTCATTGTCCATCTGCACTGTGAAGCGCCATCCAATGAGTTCTGAAGCATTTGGCTGAATATGAGCAGATAATATTGCCTGAAACACTTCAGAATTCATCCTGCTGCTTTTGTCAGCAGTCACATCATCAATAAATACAAGAGAACCAGTTCCATTGGCAGTCATACATGCCCACGCCATGACACTACCACCACCATGCTTCACTGATGAGGCGGTATGCGTTGGATCATGAGCAGTTCCTTTCCTTCTCCATACTCTTTTCTTCCCATCACTCTGGTACAAGTTGATCTTGGTCTCATCTGTCCATAGGATGTTGTTCCAGAACTGTGAAGGCTTTTTTAGATGTTGTTTGGCAAACTCTAATCTGGCCTTCCTGTTTTTGAGGCTCACCAATGGTTTACATTTTGTGGTGAACCCTCTGTATTCACTCTGGTGAAGTCTTCTCTTGATTGTTGACTTTGACACACATACACTTACCTCCTGGAGAGTGTTCTTGATCTGGCCAACTGTTGTTAAGGGTGTTTTCTTCACCAGGGAAAGAATTCTTTGGTCATCCACCACAGTTGTTTTCCGTGGTCTTCCGGGTCTTTTGGTGTTGCTGAGCTCACCGGTGTGTTCTTTCTTTTTAAGAAAGTTCCAAACAGTTGATTTGTTGCTATCTCTCTAATGGGTTTGTTTTGTTTTTTCAGCCTATTGATGGCTTGCTTCACTGATAGTGACAGCTCTTTGGATCTCATATTGAGAGTTGACAGCAACAGATTCCAAATGCAAATATCACACTTGAAATGAACTCTGGACCTTGTATCTGCTCCTTGTAAATGGGATAATGAGGGAATAACACACACCTGGCCATGGAACAGCTGAGAAGCCAATTGTCCCATTACTTTTGGTCCCTTAAAAAGTGGGAGGCACATATACAAACTGTTGTAATTCCTACACCTTTCACCTGATTTGGGTGTAAATACTCTCAAATTAAAGCTGAAAGTCGGTAGTTAAAGCACATCTTGTTTGTTTCATTTCAAATACATTGTGGTGGTGTATAGAGCCAAAAAGATTAGAATTGTGTCGATGTCCCAATATTTATGGACCTGACTTTATATGAAAAAATATATATAAAAAAATATATAAAAATATAAAAAAATATACCCTTTGAAAACGTCACCGGATGTGAAGAAACGCGTCAGGACGTGGAACGCACAGCGTGACGTACACTGGATTGCAAGCCGGAATTACCTCCGCTCGCAACTCTGCACAGTTGTACATTACAGTCACAGGAATTTTAAACCTTTTTGCCGATTATTGCTATTTTATCTTGACTGGAACTTTGTTTATTTATGGGAATAAAACCCTTTTAAAATGTTATTACGCTATCTGGAGCTTTTATCTTTTTTACAAACAACATTATATGCTGTCCTATGGAGCGGTGAGGAGGGAACCATCACCAGCACATCCAGGAGGCACCATAAGGGGACCTACCGTGGCCCTGAGGGCCTAAAAGCGTGATTGGTCTTAATATCGTATGGTATATGAGACCCATTACATCTGGTAAGTCACCCACCTTCTAAATTATATCACAGGTAAAAGGAAATCAGCACCTGCACTTATAAGAAATGTCACTATTTAAAAACTGTGGAAAATATCATTGAGCACCTTCACTTTATTATCCAGTTACTTGAAGAAAGGAAAAACTACAAAAATTGGAACTTTCACCATCACCCATTTATTTATATCACGAGATGAACTTTTAAATATAAAATGTTTTATGTTTTTTGTGTCACATTTTGATACAGTTTTATATGATTTATTTATTCTCACTATATATGTACATTTTTATTAATTATTGGGATCACATTTGTTATACATTTTTTGCACAATACCTTTTGCACAAATTGCACATTTATTTTATACTAGCAAGCGCTGTAGATAGCTCCTATTAGGACTATTCTTTGCAAACACCTAGTGCATTACCCGTGGTCACCGTTTATAAAACTTTGCATACTCACAGACATGAAGATTATTAAAATCGTGTTACAAGAATCCATCACACATGAACTGGAACATGTGCTTGAAGATAGGACCTCTAATGCTTTTCGGGAGTCAAGCTCCCTTCCTCAGAGCTAGTCATACCAATAGCAGATCAAAATATATATTAGCTTCCATTAAGCCGGTTCATCCCCCCTCCTCCCCCCCCCCCAGAGGGAGTGGGCGGGACCGTCCAGTGCACCAAATAGCCTTCTCAGCCTTAAATGAACATTAACCCTCAAAACACCAGTGGCCACTAACTTGTGGTTGGAAGCACAACCAAAAAACCAAATAGAGAAAACATCAGGAACAACAAAATCACGAAATGCAAAACAGGGATGAATATACAAAACGTTTTGTGTGATGAAGTTGTAGCTATGTGTGCACGCTCTGGGTGGAATAAACACCTACTGATTGGCAGGTTGATGGGCAATGTGTGTTGTGAACTTACCCAGCCATGAACTCTCTTGTGGCTCTCTATGCCTACAGATGGTACCATGATGATAACATGACATCAGAGTCCCCACCCTCCCTGCGCCACCGACCACCGGTCTTCACACATCCAGAGCCCCTTGTGTGCTGAAGTTGAGCCGGCTCGGTGGTCGCTAATGGTGTTTAAAATGCAGACTTTTCAGAGGGATGTCACTTCCGGGTCCCGGAACACACGCCATCCACTCTGCGCTCCGAGACCCGTGTTGCGTCACTTCCGGGGGCCGGGGAAGAGACTCAGTGTAAGGCCCGCCTCTGTCCGTTGCCATGGGAGCCTGTAAACAGCCTCCGGTCGATCTCTGGCCTGCCTGGCTGCCACCCAGAGCGTGCACACAACTGCACAACTACATGACACAAAACGTTTTGTATTTTCATCCCTGTTTTGCATTTTGTGATTTTGTGGTTCCTGATGTTTTCTCTATTTGGTTTTTTGGTTGTGCTTCCAATCACAACAAGTTAGTGGCCACTGGTGTTTTGAGGATTAATGTTCATTTAAGGCGGAGAAGGCTATTTGGTGCACTGGACGGTCCCGCCCACTCCCTCTGGGGGGTGAGGAGGAGGGATGAACCGGCTTAATTGAAGCTAATATATATTTTGATCTGCTACTGGTATGACCAGCTCTGAGGAAGGGAGCTTGACTCCCGAAACGCGTTAGTGGTCCTATCTTCAACGACATGTTCCAGTTTATGTGTGGTGGATTCTTGTAACACGATTTTAATAATCTTCATGTCTGTGAGTATGCATTTGGCATTTTATTAAAAATTTTATAAACGGTGACCATGGGTAATGCACTAGGTGTTTGCGCCTCCTTTTTCTTTTCTTTTATGTACCCATGTTGGAGTTCTCTGCCTGAGGACAGCAGCATGCCAGTCTTCTACTTCGGAGTGTGCGCTTGGCTGAATTGTTTGTTTGCTTCTAGTTATACTTTAATATTAACTGACACATAAGTGCCTGTTATATTGATCCAATATAGATAGGCATATTTACCAAAAAACATTTTTTTGCCTTGTGTTAATATTTTTGGACATTTCTGGGAAGGTGTGTATGCGTTGGTGTTAGATGAGGGGGCTGGACAAGAGGAGTCACAATATTCTCAGCAGCTCTAAAACATGCAGCCAAATCCAGTTCCTCAGTCCAAAGGCAAATTTGCACATTACAGTGGATGTAAACCCCATTCATGAAATTTGACCTGGGCACATATATATGTAGTGTTTACTTATCTCTCTCCAAAGCCCTAAGTCATGTGTCTTTCTGCTGCTCCATTCCTCTGTTATCAGCATGATCATTTCTGACAAGTTCTTTGACACAGGAGATAAAAGCAGCTGGAACTTTGTGTCGGGGTGGGTGTATAGAGATAGATTAGCAGAGATCTGGTCTATTCACAGCACAGCTCTGCATGTTTCTTCCTTTCTCTGCCTATGTGGAGGGGGGTGTGCCTTTCTTCCAATCAGCCGTCACGTAGTGTATGCCAAGACTCCACACCTAGTGCTGGAACAGGAAGAAAAAATTCTAACATGATGTTCACTTTTTAAACAGTGTAGAAAGCTGAAGACAGCAGATATACAAATACAACTTATGTAGGGAGATTTGCTTTATCTCTGTGTATCATCTGAGGCTGTTCACTTCACTGGGTATATGTGAGGGTTTATATCCACTTTAAGCTGATAACATAATAGTATCAATAATACACTCTGGTTTAACATTTCTGGAAAATAACACAAAAGGAGTGCAATCTATGCGAAAGAGTCACTTTCATTTATATAAGCCTAGCACAGACTGATCTCTGACTACATCCCTGCCAATATTCAGTACAGTTGAGGTCAACATGCAGCACACACTACAACATCAATAGTGACATCTAGAGGCTTCATGAATATAAGTGCAAATATGGTGCTTTTAAAACCCATGTGTAAAATGCATGTATCTATGGTCTCCACCTATTGCCATGTTTTTCTAACCCATAAACCATGATATAGGCTGCAAGTGCTGTGCTTGACATAGTGCATGTCACTTCTAGTCTGAACAATAGGATCTTCAAGGCTGAATTAAAGAGAAAAAAAAAATAAAGGGAACTGCAAGACAAAGGAAATACTGCTGCATAGCGTCTATCGCTTTCCCTCTTACAGTCTGGGTTGTAATGGTGATAAGCTGCAGAGAGGACAGCTGGAGTATCTGTGTGGGTGTTTGCAAATGTGACATATATATTGTCTCTGCGGCTGCAGTCTAGCTGTAGAGATAGGAGAAAAACAAATCAGCTCCAACCAAGTAAACCCTAGCGCCAATATTTCCCATTTAATGTTATTTGTGCTTATTGCTCTATTATATTAATTTCCTTGAGGCCATAGTTATCTATGATCAAAACTCTTATAGTGACATCTCATTTCTAGAACCCACACTGAGCAACCGCAGTGTTCGAGACAAGTTATAATGCTGTCTTCTACGTTATTGCAGATAAATACTCTATGTTTATTGTAATAGCAAAGGGCGTTATTATTTTCTATTAGCAAAAATTCTTTGTAATTTTACTGTATATCATCTGTAGACCTACTTTAAAACTGTATGTGAATGATGTAGCTGTGTGCTGTTCAGAATAATTTGTATGCATGCGATGTCTTGTTTAAGGTTACAGTTCATTCTAAGGACAGAATTTAGGTGATGCAAAGCTATCCACTGCAGGACCCAGATGCTAAGCTTCTGAAGACATTTTTTTCCAGTTACTGCATTTGGCTTATTGGCAGACACTCCAGGCTGTTACACTGGCAGATCTCGATATGCCTCTGGGCCTGTCATCTGTCAGATTAGTAGGTCGGTGACAGCTGTCTCTGCTTTTCTACCCACCTCAATCTTATATCCTATTTCTTTGTCCACCTTTCTCTTTTATTCACCTTTAGATATTACAAGGGTAAAAACAGTTTAAAATGAATTTGATTTTCTTATAATGTAAAAAGTGCCTTGTGCATCCATGTAAAAATAATCCATGGATGTCTTTTTATCTTTATAAAGCAAAGGATGATACTGGAATCCCACATGTACCATTTTGATGGTAATTTATTATAATTTTAGGACACAAAAACACAGATTATTAGGTCTGCTTTTTAAGGTAATGTTCATGTTTTATATGCTAATATTACTATTTTTAAATAAAAGCAGCTATGCTTTAAGATTAAAATACTAATAACTATATTTACATACACTATATTACCAAAAGTATTGGAACGCCTGCCTTTACACGCACATGAACTTTAATGATGTCCCAATCTTAGTCTTTAGGGTTCAATATTGAATTGGCCCACCCTTTGCTGCTATAATAGCTTGAACTCTTCTGGGAAGGCTGTCCACAAGGTTTAGGAGTGTGTCTATGGGAATATATGACTGTTCTTCCAGAAGCATATTTGTGAGGTCAGGCACTGATGTTGGACAAGAAGGCCTGGATCACAGTCTCTGCTCTAATTTATCCCAAAGTTGTTCTATCAGGTTGGATTTGAGGCAGGACAGTCAAGTTCCTTCACCCCAAACTCGATCATCCACATCTTTATGGACCTTGTCTCTGAACTGGTAAAAGGAATGGGCCATCACTGAACTTTTCCCATAAAGCCTGGAGCATGAAATTGTCCAAAATGTATTGGTATGCTGACACCTTCAGAGTTCCTTTCATTGGAACTAAGGGGCCAAGCCTAACCCCTGAAAAACAACCCCCCCTCCACGAAATGATTTGGACCAGTGCACAATGCAAAGTCCATAAAGACATGGATGAGCAAGTTTTGGGTGGAGGAACTTGACTGGTCCACACAGAGTCCTGACCTCAACCTGATAGAACACCTTTTGGATGAATTAGAGCAAATACTGCCTTCTCATCCACATCAGTGCCTGATGTCACAAAAGCACTTCTGGAATGGTCAAACATTCCCATAGACACACTCCTAAACCTTGTGGACAGCCTTCCCAGAAGAGTTGAAGCTGTTATAGGTGCTAAGGGTTGGCCAACTCAATATTGAACCCTACAGACTAGGACTGGGATGTCATTAAAGTTCATGTATGTGTAAAGGCAGGCATCCCAATACTTTTGGTAAAATAGTGTATGTTGAATGTCTTTCATAATGCACCTTATGCAAACAGGTAATTCATATAACATTATAAAGGTCCAGACACTACTAGTAGCTACTGTATTTCATCTAAACACCATTCCAATGTTTATATATTTATTTGTTACAAGTATTTATATAGCACTGACAATTTACTCAGTACTTTACATATATTGTACATTTACATGAGTCTCTGCCTCAAAGAGCTTACAATCTAAGGTCTATCACATGCATACATACAGAAACTGGGGTCAATTTAGAAAGGAGCCAATTAACCTACCAGCATGTACAGGGAGAACACTTGTATATAAACATCTGCATGCCCCTAACAAACAATAATAATACTTTGTGAACTGTTAATATATGTCATGGCTCTGAGAAAGTCCCTAATAACTACTTGATTAAATATGCACACTTTAGTACCAGTTAACTTCTGGCATTTGTTGCTTATGCTCTTTGGCCTTTGACTTTAGATTTCACTGTGGATTTAAATAAATATACTTATTTTACAGTTTCAATTAGCAAGAAATATAGAAAATCAAAGCTTTAAACCATCCATAATGGAAAGACAGTCCTTCTTTTAGAGTCAAATCTCTCTGTCCCACTTTCCTCCTCATTTGTCTCTATCTTTGTGGAAAAAATGCACTTGTGGGAAGAACCAATCATTTTTTTTTTTTTTTTTCATTTTGATTCTTTGTGGTCCTCATACCCCATTGATGTAATTAAAATATCCTTAAATGGTGTAATAGATGGATGTGTAGGGATGTAATATTTATCCAAGTTTACTGTTTTATTTTTGCGATATGTTAAAGGACTTTAGCTTGATGGTGCTGGCTAGTGTTCTTAATGCATAGTGTACTATCTCAATGCTGTGCTTCAGCAGGGCATGCTGCAGATAACAATCAGTATTAAGGATGTTTAATACCTGGTGTATGCTGGGGGTGTTAATTATTGGAACACTGTCTGGCACATGGTCATCTCTTCAGGTATTCACCCTGGAAGGATGTTGCTGTAACACCCATCTTGTCTTTAGGTCCTTCAGCCAAAAGTGCAAGTGGGAAGTGCAAGGATATCCTATCCTGGAAGGAACCTTTAGAGATACTGCCACAGAGTGCTTCTATTGGGCCTGGAAGAAGCAAACTGCATTTGTCCCCCACATGGAGGTGGTGAGTGAGTGCATGAGTAGAGAAACAACCCAGGAACCTTTACATTGCTGTCGTCCCGAACCCTAACTGTAAAGGAGCCACTTTTATGTTCATGAGCTCAGCCAGATAAGCCCTTTATGAGGGATTCAAAAGGTTAGAAAGACATGCAGAAGACCAGAGGATATGTTTTAAAACCCACAGGTATCCTGTGCTCCCTCTACCCTTCTTCCCCTTTCTCCTCTTCCAATCAGAGAATGCTTTGCATTTAATGAGAAACTGCAAAGCTTTCTCTGAATGGTACATGTGCCAAGCACATTATTGTAACTAAAGTTGCAGATTTAATGATACTGAGAGTCACTTCAATGCAAATGAAATTATTTCAATGTAACTTACTAAATATGAGATTTTAGTGACTGGGCTAGCATAAAGTTTAACCACTTAAGGACCAGGCCATTTTGTGCAATTTGGCACTGCGTGACTTTAATTTCAATACATTTTTATTGGTTTTAGAAAACATGTACAAACATTATCAACAACATCAATGATGAGAGGATTCCAGATGACCACACAAAGAGGCGCTAGCCCGCATCTGGAGGATCCAATAAGTACGGTCAGGTTAAACATAAAGAAGTAAGGTGGTACGAACAAAATAAACAAAAGAAAACAAGCGAATAAAGCAACAAAGTGAGTCAAAGCAATCCAAAGTGACCGATATCATTTCAAGAAGAATAATTGAATCATATAACACTACCATCATAACTTCTGTGCCAATCCTCCCAAGGCCCCCATCTAGTTATGGCAGTAGCTAGGGTTTTGGAAGCGGACGCGGACATTCTTTCAAAGGAACAGTATTGATGCGTCAGATGCACAACTTCCTCTAAGGGAGGGATTAAGGGCGATCTCCAGCATCTCATTAAAGATAGTCTGGCCGCCAGTAGAATATTTATTACCACATTTCTCAAGGGGGTGGAATTTTATCTATGTCTAAGTTTAATATAGCCAGCCCTGGCGATAATAGCAGTGGGATAGACGTTACCCTAGACATGAGATGAAATATACCGGGCCAGAACTTAGCTAATGTTTTGCATGACCAAAGGAGATGGAATAGAGTATACACTTGACCGCAGTTTCTCCAGCAAAGGTTGGGCAGGTGGGGATAAAATTTTGATAAATGGTACAGGGTTAAATACCATTGGTGGGTGATCTTCTTGTGCATTAGTTCCCAGTGGTTAGCATTTCTAGTATACTTATATACAGTGGACATGGCAAAATGCCACTGTTCAAGTGGGTAGGTGGAATTAAGCTCGGCTTCCCATGCTACCAAGGTGTTTGATTTCTCATAGTTAGGCTTACCCCCAAGAGTGGAATAAATTAGGATATACCCCCTCTGGCCATGCCTGGCTTTTGGAAAAATGCAAGGATGGTACTGGGAAGAGTGTACCCAGTGGCAGAAACAGATCTCAAAAGGGAGGAGATTTGTAGGTATGTAAACCGCTCAGCATCGGGTAGATCAAATTAAGTTTGAAGAGCCTGAAAGGACTTAAAGACCTTTGATGAGCAAAGCTTTTGCAGCCACAGTATGCCTCTCAAGTGCCAGACCCTCAGGTTAAAGTTTGGTATATGTACAAGTTTCAAGAGGGATAAGCAAATTAGTTGTGGGTCCACTGCACTCGGTGGGGAGCAGGGTCTGCCAGGCCTTAAGGAAAGCTGACACTGTGAGAGGCAATAGGGATAGGTTATGTTGTTTTAATTGCCCCCCTGCCCTCCTGTGTTTAGTAAGTCTACCAAAAGCACATCGAGATCTCTTGTTCTGCCATAGAAATGTATTTACAATGGACTGTAGTTTGTGGAAATAAGAGACTGGTATGGGGATAGGGAGAGTCCTAAAGAGATATAGCAGTTTTGGTAGGATAGCCATTTTAAAGGCTGCCAAACGGCCTAGCCAAGATAGCTCACATTTGGTGATGTTGGAAAGGTAAGTGGGCAAGGCAGCTAGGAATGGCAGGTAGTTGGAGTGAATAGAAGGTTGGTGTATTTTGTAAGGGTAATTTCTAAGTATGTGATCCCCTCATCTCTCCACCCAAAGGGATACTCAGCGGAAAGTGAAGCCCTAGTCCCAGAGTCCAGTCCCAGGTCAAAAATATAGGATTTTGTTGCATTGACCTTGTAATATGATACCTCCTGGAAAAAGAGATAAAGCTTCAGACACTGCGCGTAGAGAGGATTTGCCGTTAGATAATATTCAAATTATATAGTCGGCAAACAGGCTTATGGTGTGGTCCGTTTGACCTATCTTAAGTCCCTGAATATCAGGATGCGGGCGGATGTAAGAAGCCAATGGCTCCACACACTGCATGACTTTAACTGGTAATTGCGTAGTCATGCAATGCTGTACCCAAACAAAATTTATGTAAATTTTCCCCACAAATAGAGTTTTATTTTGGTGGTATTTGATCACCTCTGCGGTTTTTATTTTTTACGATAACGAAAAAAACGAAAAATGACAGAAACTTTTGAGAAAAAAAAATATATTTTCGATTTTTTTCCTATAAAAAATATTTAACAAACTCAATTTTTGTCATACATTTAGGCCAAAATGTATTTAGCTACATGTCTTTGATGAAAAAAAAATCTCAAGTGTATATTTATTGGTTTGCGCAAAAGTTATAGCGTCTACAAACTATGGTATATATGCTGGAATGTACGCAGCTTTTACTTTCTGACTGCCTATCTCATTTCTTGAAATGCTAAAATGGCAGGAAAGTACAACCCCCCCCAAATCCCAAATTACTCCTTTTTGGAAAGTAGACACCTCAAGGAATTTCCTGAGAGGTATGTTGAGCCCCTTGAATATATATTTTTTTTTTTGTCACAGGTGTTTGAAAAATAACAAAAAATATACATTTTTTTTTTTACACAAAGTTGTCATTGAAATGATATATTGCTGATGCATGCCATGGGTATATATGGAATTACACCCCAAAATACATTTTGCTGCTTCTCCTGAGTACAGAGATACCACATGTATGAAACTTTTTGGCAGTCTAGCCACGTACAGGACCCTGAAAACCAATCACTGCCTTCAGGCTTTCTAAGGGTGTAACTTGGCCACTAGGATTGCTTTTACATGAAAGCCAACTGCTGGCTGTAAAAACTATACCAAGATGATACCTAAACCTGCAGGCATCATCCTGGTATGACCACTCAAAGTCCAGCGACGTACCAGTATGTTGCTGGTCCTTGTTGGGCAAATATTGTAAGGTTCTTTTTTTTTTCATGCAGCCTGTGGGCTGAACAAAAAAAGAATACCTAACAGATTCCTATATTCAGATCGATCGATGCGGATGAAGAAATCTCTGCCAGAAAGTGGGTGGTATGCCCACCATTTGACCTCCCAGCATCCACCCACTTCTAATGATAGGCATACATGCAATGTTCTTTTTTTTTGTTCAGCCCATGGAACGAAAAAAGAACATAGCAGATTCCTATAATTACATTGATCGATGTGGATGAAGAAATCTCTGCCAAGAAAAGTATAAAAAAATATGGCGAAGCATAGGGGAGATCCGCTCACTGTGTCCACCCCATCCCCTATGCTTCGCCATATATGCTCTTTTTTTTAACTGCGGTGGTGAAATCACCTCCTACAGCGCTGCAATCATTAATTAACGTATATGCTGAGAGCAAACTCTGCTGCTCTCAGGATAAAAAAATCAGTGCTGCAGCTGATGGGCATACCTGCAAAGAAAGCAATGGTTAAAAATAAAACACAGTAAAAATAAAATATTACATTTTAATAGTATACAGAACAGTAAAACAGTAGAATGGTGGTATCTGCAAAGCATATTTTTTACTTTTTATTTTTTAATTTTTTTATGTTATTTATTTATTTATTTTTTATAACTTTTTTTTTACACTTTTTTGTAGCTGTAAAAAAATGTTCCAGGCTAGGGTCTCTCAAAATGTGATAGCCATCTAACATCTTTTGAGACCCTGTGTGAAATTGTGCCCTAGACTGTGCCATGCTGTACCCTATACTAATACTCCACTAGTGGGTGGTAGCAACGGAATCAGTCCCCGATGAAGAGACCAGGGTGGCCAGGACAGGAGGGACAAAAAAAGTGGGTGTCACGCCTATGTCTGTGTTTTCTACAGACACAACATCTACTTTGGGGTGCTCTTTGAGTAGAGGTACCAGGGAGGACATCCAGAAAATGCCTCTCATGCAGCCTGCTCACTGCATCTGAGTTTTGAATTTGGGCCACGGCACCTTCTGGATACAGAAGGGCTGTGATGATCTCTTCCTGGATTTTTAGGAAGGATCCACTTCTTCCTGATGCTTTGTATAGCACATAAGCTTTCAGCAGAGCCAATTGGAATAAGTATACAGACACTTTCTTGTACCAGTGTCTGGCCTTACAGGCAATTAAGTATAGTGCCATCATCTAGTCATTGAAGTCCACCCCTCCCATGTTAAGGTTGTATTCGTGAACACAGAGGGTCTTCTCAACAACACCAGTCGCCTTTGTAATTTGGCCAGTCGTGTCTGCTAGAATGGAAGACAGAACAAAAACATCCCATGTGCCCCTCCACTTCACTGCATGCAATTTATTACACTTCAAGCAGGCTCTCTCCACCCGTCTAAGTCGGGAATCCACAAGCCGTTGGGGGAAGACCTGGCAATTAGGTCGCACGGTGCTACATGCGCCAATTCCAAAATCAAAAAGGTGACTAAAAAGTGGCATGCTTGTGTAATAATTGTCCACGTATAAATTGTAGCCCTTTCCGAAAAAGGGTGACATCAAGTCCCAAACAATCTTGTTGCTGCTGCCTATGTAGTCTGGGCAGTCTGGGGGCTCCACATTGCTATCTTTTCCCTCGTAAATCCGGAAACTACATGTATAGCCAGTTGCCCTGTCACAGAGCTTATTCAGCCCTTTATCTGGCACGCTTGCTGGGGAGAAACTGTTTGAAAACAAGGCAGCCAGAAAATGTTATCAGGGACTCATCAACACAGACAGCTTGTTGGGGTGTATACAAGACTGCAAATTTTTGGTTGAAGTGATTTACGAAGGGCCGAATTTTGTGGAGCCAGTCATATCCAGGGACATCCCGAGGATGATAGAATTGATTGTCATTGAAATGCATGAACTGCAAGATTTTCTCGTATCTAGTCCTGGCCATGGCAGCAGAGAACACGGGCATATAAGGAATTGGGTCAGTGAGCGCAACTCACAATTTTTAGTAATGTCCATGATGAGGGATAGGCTCAGAAAGGTTCTCGATTTGGAAACAGTGATACGTTTCCATGCAAATTCTGAGGCAAGGGTCAAATTTGGATTTGAGGCGATAAATTGATCACCATATAAATTGCTTTGGTCCACAATTGATCTGTACAGATCTTTCGTGAAAAACAGCTCATGAAAACCAAGGGGAGTAAAATTGTTTCCACCTGAATTCTGGGTTGGCCAGTGAATGGGGGGAAGTATGGGCGCTGCAGAAGTGGTGGGCTCCCAATCAGGATTTGCAAGTGCATCAGGAAGGACACTATGGCCTCTACAATGACAGTGCAAAAAACAGCGCAAAAAGGTTGTGATATCATAAAAATATTAAATTATGTACCAACATCAATTCACATAAATAAAACAAGTGTCCGGTGCACCCTGTGCAATTAATATCAATAAATAAGAATAAATATAATGTGAAAAAAAGTTCCTCATAACATTGCATATAAGTCCCAAAGTGCTTCAGCAAGTAGCCAGTGAAAGATAAAGGTGCTTGAGTGTTGAGGAATCGGTCCAAAATCATGCTGACACTGTGAAGTGAGAATGGTGAATATCCTCTCCCCTAGGATGTTACACTTACCGGACAGTATGGACCCCTAGACAATACTGTGTAAGGGTCACTCAAGCTTAGTCCAGTAAGGAATCCGGGCGATATCCTCTAGACTGGCCAGGGACGCGAATGGACCTCCAATGTATGTGCTCAGCAGGATAAACAGACCATATGGGGAAGAAAAGGCTCACAATAGTGTGATACTGATTTCAAAACGTTTATTAAGAAGAACATAAATGGATCACTCACATTTTGGTAAGAGAAAGCAAGCTTGTTTGGTCATTCATATGGTATTGAAGATCATTCAGATGGCGGTGTGCTCGGGGAGGGAGCCCTGAGCACACCGCGATCTGAATGATCTTCAATACCACCAAGGGAGCCCCGAGCACACCGCGATCTGAATGATCTTCAATACCATTGAATGACCTTACAAGCTTGCTTTCTCTTACCAAAATGTGAGTGATCCATTTATGTTCTTCTTAATAAACGTTTTGAAATCAGTATCACTCTATTGTGAGCCTTTCCTTCCCCATATGGTCTGTTTATCCTGCTGAGCACATACATTGGAGGTCCATTCGCGTCCCTGGCCAGTCTAGAGGATATTGCCTGGATTCCTTACTGGACTAAGCTTGAGTGACCCTTACACAGTATTGTCTAGGGGTCCATACTGTCCGGTAAGTGTAACATCCTAGGGGAGAGGATATTCACCATTCTCACTTCACAGTGTCAGCATGATTTTGCACCGATTCCTCAGCACTCAAGCACCTTTATGAACTATCTTTCACTGGCTACTTGCTGAAGCACTTTGGGACTTATATGCAATGTTATGAGGAACTTTTTTTCACATTATATTTATTCTTATTTATTGATATTAATTGCACAGGGTGCACCGGACACTTGTTTTATTTATGTGAATTGATGTTGGTACATAATTTAATATTTTTATGATATCACAACCTTTTTGCGCTGTTTTTTGCCCTGTCACTTTGAAGAATCTATTTGATTTTTTTGCACAGCGGCACTTTGAGTTGTTTCACGTATCACCATAGCGCAGCAACAATTTACTTTATTTTCACATATGGGCTCTACAGGCTGTCTTTGAATTCTTGGTGACTGCAGGACACTACTTGTGCTAGCCACTGCACCAGCTTGAACTGCAATTATGGCACTCAACACGTCACCAAGTGATACTACAGTGCTGGTTGGTCTACTACCAGGATGTACTAGGCCAATGGTGCTTGCCAGTTCACCAGAAGGTTGAGTGGCACTAGTACCGACACTCTGCAAGAACCATGCAATTTGTTGCAACTGAGAAACAGAAGAATAGGGTCGGCCACACCTGACCTTAGCAGGGACCACTACTCCATTGTCAGAGCTATCTGTCAGGGTGCTGCTGCACTCTACCGCTTCGAATACTGAGCCTGATTCTGACAGTGAGGCTTCCCCATTGCTCCTATCTGTCATGCTCAGCATCGTGTAGGCCTCTTCACTAGTGTACTTCTTTTTGGACACAATAAATTTATGGGTACCTAGTGTGACTCACAGGCAAAAAAGCACCTGGTTGTCAAAGACTGTTTGAACCGCTACCAAAAAATTTAACTGCTAGCGCTAGCAGAGATCCGGCCTGACTTTGCTAATGCTGCGGTTTTGTGTGCTGTGTATCAGAATTGACAGTAATCTGCTGATTCTGCACTGCTTGGGGGCTGGGCAGAGGGGCTAAATGCAGGTTGTGGCAGGTGTCAGGACTGAACCTGCTAACGCTGCATTTTGGGAACACTATACTATACTATTGGGGACAATAGTATAGTTCTGATCTGATCAAAGATATTAATCTGTTCAGACACTATACTAGTAATGGAGGTGTTTAATGTGTGTGTGTGTGTGTCACTTACAATCAAAGGGTTAAAATGTATTACTAAATATGTGGCCGGCAATCTGACGCTATCCTGGATTGATACTTACTAATGTTAACGCAAACTGATGTCACCTGTGACACTAATACAGTGATCAGAAAAAAAGATCTGTACACTATAATAGTGACACTGTGACATGGCAGTGAAGGGGTTAACTGGGGGTGATCAGGGGGTTAAATCTTTTTTTAGGTTACCCGCCATATATCCCCTATCTGGGACAGACACTAACTTCCACTAACTGCCACTCACACTAACTGCCGTCACCAGTGACATAATACAGTAATCAGTAAATTATCTGTGTACTGTATATGGTGACACTGTGACAGGGAGTAAAAGGGTTAACTGGGGGGTGATCAGGGGATTAAATATGTGGCTATGTGTACTGGTGTCAGTGTAGTGCTTGTGTACTCACTGTCTGATGCTTTCTTCTCTCACGATGGAACTGAAAAGGGCTCCAGGGATCAAATATGTGGCTATTTGTACTGGTGTCCGTGTAGTGCTTGTGTACTCACTGTCTGATGCTTTCTTCTCTCATGATGGAACTGAAAAGGGCTCCAGGAGAGGAGATTGCATAATTTCCTGTGCCTGTGTTTAGATTACACAGGCACAGGAGGTTCTGCCATTGGTCAGAACCGATCACCAGGTCCAGGCCATAAATCATTGATAAAAGAAAAGGAATTGGCAGCACTCCAGGTTGAGTCAAAATCCAGGTTTATTGACTGGACATCCAAATATGACAATCGTGACAAGGTAGACGCGTTTCACACACTGACTGTGTGCTTAATCATTACTAATAAATAAATCATACCATAAATCATTGGCCTTGACCTAAAGACTGATTGGTTCTGAACCTAATCAGATCAATGCGGGGATGGTGGGCACGCACAGCCCCTACCCCCCCCCCCGTGCGTGACCGACATACAGGTACATCGATTCACGCAGCTGAGCCACCTTGCCATAGTAAAACTGCAGTGGGTGGTCGGCAACTGGTTAAAGTAGTTGTAAAGGCAGAAGGTTTTTTTTATCTTAAGACATTCAATTAAAATAAAAAAACTTCTGTGTGCAGCAGCCCCCCCCCCTCAGCCCCCCTAATACTCACCTTAGCCTCATCTTGTTTCAGCGATGTGGACAAGTGCCTTGGCTGCCCTCCCTCCTGATTGCCTGAGGCACAGCAGCAACACCATTGACTCACGCTGCTATTAAAGTCAGTTAGCCAATGAGAAGAAGGGGGTGGGGCTGAACCATGGCTCTTTGTCTGGACACAGAGCTGCAGCTCAGCTCGGTTGCCCCCATACCAAGCTGCTTGCTGTAGGGGCACTCAACAGGAGGGAGGGACCAGAAGTGCCAGTGAGAGGCCCGAGAAGAGGAGGATCTAGGCTGCTCTGTGCAAAACCATTGCATAAAGCAGGTAAAACATTTTTTTTATTTTTAAAGAAGAAAAAAAGCAGGACTTTAGTATAACTTTAATTTGAAGAAATGTTGGACATACAACTGTTAAAAGTTCTCCTGGTAATTATGATATCAAAAATTGATTCCCTGCAAAACTAGGACGGAAAAGTATTGGTGACTAATACTTTTATTTTCATTTAAGTTACTTTTCTTTGAGTACATAGAATTTCAGCTTGGTGACCAATAGAACAAATTGAACTCCCCACTAGTCCTTGCCCCATCCTCTTCCTCTATTTGACCTTTCCTGCTACTTCCCACACTTCCATTGCCATAGCCAACTTCCTCCCTATTATCCTCCACCTCTTCAAATACTTGTCTCTTTGCAGATTCTTGACACACTTGGCCATTCTCTGGGCCCTGAGCCCAGACATTCTCCTCTTTCAAATAGAGTGTCATGGTTTTTAAACACAGACATTTTCTGTTTACACTCCGGCATTTCAACATTAAGCAGAAAGTCGCTGGGCTTTTGCACAGTCACTTTACATTCATAGTTTGCTCTATCAACAAAGTAGAATAGATTTAAGGGGCAAATTTATCTTTAAATAATATTTATATTACAGCTAACATTTACCCAGGAAATGTGTTTTGTGTGCTTGTATTTGCTACTATTGTCACCACCGAAAAACCGTTTGAATGGCCTCTAGATACTAGTAGTAGTTTTCAGTCTGTGCGACATTTGCAAAATGCAGATCTATAGTACATTCTTAACAGCATGCCACAATCTATTTTATGTATTATAGCAGGGCTAAACATGGTCCCTTTCACACGAGCATTCCATTTGTCCATCTGTTGATGGATGCACATGATTTTGCCTGAACATGTCGCCCAGCAGCAATATATATATTGTGGCTGGTCGGCAACTGGTTAAAGTCTGTTTTTTTAAACCGGACAAGTCAAAATTTTTGTTCTATTTAAATAACAGAAGCATACTAAAAAAGGGATGTAAACGGATGGAAAACAGATGTAAATGAATAAAGGGCAAACGTAAATGGAACAGAACTAAACGGAAGATGGATATTGATGTAAATTGAATACGTTTTTTTCTTAGCAAAAACATGAGTGAATTAATAACACCCTTGTGAAAAGGGCCACCTTTGTATATCATTAGAAATCTGAAAAGCTGATAGTAATGCAGTTGTAGATGCCTAGCTACTCTTGTCAAAGGAGGAAACAGAAAAATGATGGCAGAAGTAATTTAAGCCCAATTCCATGATATTAGAACCCCCCATCTCTTACCTCTCTCTAACTACCTGCTGCTAAGAAAAAAAAAAAACTATTCAAAATTCCAATTTCACTGTGAAACGGGAAAAAGTGGAACTAAACCCTCCTATCTTCTAAAGCCAAAAAAGCTACCATCTTAGCCTCTGTTTGATATACAGTTGCCAGCGTTTTGCACATGTGATCAGTTATAACACCAGTCACTTGATGGCTTGACAGTTCAGCTGAAAGCTAACATATTCACACTAGTCCCTGATGACATTAATTTATGATGAAATGCCTAGGGTGGAGCTAGGATGTACGACGCGGAACATACCATGCATGCAGGGCCAATCGTGTCCATCTTTGATACTGGCGAGGAGATGTTTGATGTGTTTGATGTATTTACACTGTTTATCACTGCTACCATGTACAGTCGGGATCAATAGTTTGGGCACCCCACTGTAAGTGGAATACTTTATATTTTAATAAATACCTTTACTGGATTACGCTATGGTTGCTTTTCTTTTTCATATACCTGACTCTTATACCTGGCAGAGAGTGTTTGACGTCTGATTGAACATGCATATCCCATATGACAGGCAGGTGCCAGAAGCACCTTTTATACCAGGGATGAGGCCATTGATATTCTACTTTGTTTACTAAAGCTTATTGAATTCCCATTTCATTCACTATAGCCTATTTTGACCACCTTAACAAGGGTCAAAATGATCTGTTAAGCCCCCTATATTGTAGCACGAGTTGGAGTGACCTTTCCTAGAGGGCTTTCCAGGGTATCCTCACACTTTTCTCTCGGGTGATATTTTTCGCTTATATATGGACTGCTGTCTATTGGCTGGTTGAAAATACCATTTCAAGCGGTTCTGAAAGACTACTGAGCTTAATCTCCTTTAAGTTTCTCTTAGGATTTTTGTTACAGACACACTATATGTGGAATGTTTATGAATTGTTTACATATTGTTTTTTTTTTATATGATTATGCACACACATCTTGCACTTTATTGGGATTAATGTTGTTTACATTATATACAGGAGGTTGATGTACCTATGCTTTGTATTGGATTAATTTCTTTATTACTACTTATTGAAGCACTTTGCACTTTATAATTCACAGCGCTGCACAATTTTTATATTGATATTGATATTTTTATACAGTTATCATTCAAAGCATGCCTAGAATATAACTTTTTTGGAGAACAGCCAAATGGGTGAGTTTAGTTCCACTTTACCTAAAGCCAAGGTCACATGATGGCCCTTCTTTCTTCTTCAGGTGGTACTTCTTCAGGTGTCCACATTACTGCCTGCTTGATGTGCACACCTGCTATTGGTGAAGACAACACTTCCAGCGGCCAAGTTCTCTTTCATAGGCTTTAAAGGCAGGAGAACTTATAGAAGCAGTAAGGGATCTGGTGCCCAAGAAGATAACGTGCAGGGAAGAATGTTTGGTCCTTAGAACAAGATTTTAGCTTTGCTCATTGAGAAAACAGTGACTTTGATCCATTACACTGCAGGATGGCTTATGAAAAGGCATTTGGAATTAAAACTGAGGAGTAAGGTAACTGATGCACAATGCACTATTTGCATTTCATTTTTTCCTGGAGTTGGGATTTAAAGAGTATCTCCACTTTTATTGAGAAAAAAACCTTCCCCTCTGGGTGATTTATGTATATTGCAGAGATTTTAACACATTTTGTTGCAGATTCCTAACTTTAGTTATTGGTAAGAAATAGCTGTTTGTTTGTCTGTGCCCATGTGCAAATTGAATGTGATTGGGAGTGTTTTTATAATTATCATCCAACTGCCGATGAGTAAAATTCCATGGTCTGCATCTCTTTGAACATGATTTCCCTTTGGGAGTATCATTTTTGTTGTAGGGGATACAACAATCTGACTCGTATCTTAGACAGACTTCTGGTAATATCAGTAAGCCAATCAAACAAGCAGGAAATTACATTTCTGAGGGGGGGAGGGGGGGTTTGGACCTTCTGTGCACCATCTTTGAACAGAATGCCTCCAGGTAGCCATATTGCATTGCATTTTACAGAAAATTACAACGCTGTAGTTTGGAAAGTAAAGGGAATTTTTAATAACAATAAATTAGAAAATGACTTGGATCGCATTTGTATATGTTTATTTATTTATTTATTTTTTCGCAAAAGTTACCATTTAAGAATTACACATAGATGTCAGTTACCCCAGACAAGGGAGTCTAGGCACTGCAGAAAATGTTGCTCACCATGTCACCTCAAAAGTAAAGTTATACTGTATATTAATGCTTTGACTTTACTAAATTCATACTTAGTGCAGTAACAGCAGAGGACACCTTTATGAACCTGTTCCAAATAAAATATTTCTTTTGTGCAAGCTTTAGAGGGACACAATGAATATTAAACAGTGATATAACCCAAGTACCTTTATAAATGCATAGCAGGATCTTTGATTTCTGTCCATACTCCTGTTGTCCAGCAATCAGCATTGGAAACAGTCGGCCATATACCAGCAACACCATACAACTCATGGTGTCGCTCAGCCCCCCCATGCTAGCTACATCTTGTAATTGCAAAGCCTGACTGGGAAAAGCTTCCTCTGTGCCCTGATTTCATCAAAAGATATGGACAGCTGGAGGAAGGCTGAAAGTCAACATCAGCTGCATGGTGATTGCTGGACAACCAGAGCATGGACAGAAGTCAAACATAGTGCTATGCATTTATCAAAGTACATGTGTTATATGGCAGTTTAACATTTAATTCTAGCGTGACCTTCCACTATAAGCATTCATTTCAGCAGTAAATGCATAGCTTTGCAAACTTGCTTCACTGGTTATATGAATCCATCATTGTAGCTGGATTAAAATTGCCAATTTCTACCTATAGACATCGCTATTTATTTTATGAAATATTAGCTACTGTGCAAACTGTGCAGGAAAACAAAATGTCTAAATCATTGTTTTTTTTTTTTTAAAGAAAACCCGACATGAGTCATATGAGTGTGAAAATTCATGCACAATAAATCATTTAATAAATATTTGATTTGATATTGTGATTGAATAAAGTCTTCCAAGCAATACATGAAAATATTTTTAACCAAAATTAATTTCAAACATAATATGTTTAAATGAAGCAATTCTATGGTGTAATGACTAGAAAATTCCTATCACCAGTGTTATTCTTCCAAGTGTAGAAAAAGCTTTGATCCAAGGAAAACGCGCTTACCAGAAGTGCATGCCTATCTCACTACAAGATTAGGCACACACAGCTTGTATTAATTCCAAAGATCTTCCAAACAGGTGCAATACACCTAAATGCTTCCTCTCTACTGCTGTGCTCTGCCTATTCACTGGTTAGATTTCATAGCTAGCATATAAATAACTAAAAAAAAAGGCTCCCATAGTGTAGTTTCTTAAAAATCCTAATTTATTTGGGGCAAATAATCAAGGTACTCACAAAGCCTGTTTAAGCATCAGCCTAAAAATGAAGCATATAAATATGTCAGCAAAGATATACAGAGAGGCCACTGGCCCCCAGCCATTCCAACTCTTCCCAGCTCAAAGAAACAGCAAAAACGACAGAACACAGTTCCTACTCATGCTCAGTGTTAGGCTCCACCCCTACATGTTTTGTCCGTTCTTACTTTATCCAGGGGGAGGTGGTTTTGCTGTTTCTTTGATCACCTTGGATCAAAGATTTTGCTATGTTTGGAATAAAAATACTTGGGATGGGAATTTTTTTAGTCATTACACAGTTGAATCGCTTATTATTATTTTTATTATTGAACTTATTTTGTTTGAAATTCATTTTGAATAAAATATTTTCATGTATTGCTCAGAAACATTATTTGATCACGATATTTTTTGAATGATTTATTGTGCATTCACACTGATTTTGTGCACACACACAAAATTCACACTGATGACTATTTTATATTATTGAATTAGCGCTATAATTATTATCTTGTTATTTCACTTAGGGGTTTATATTTGGTTATAGCTGCTGGTTTGTTTCACAGTTTTGCAATGTAATTTTCTCACAATTTATTATACTCATCAGTGCGAAAGGGTTCATACATTTATGTTAGTGGAAGAGTCACTAGTTGGAAATAACATGATAAAAACATAAAAAAAAAACCTGATGCAGCCACCACCTCTAAAGCTGCTAAGCTACAATATAATACATTTTTATTCTTTGGTTTCATTAATATGACTGACTTTTATTGATTTTTTATTTGACTTCTATTGATTTTTGAACTTTTATATTGTGTGTACATATATGATTTTATGCTACCGTTTACACATATTAGGTTTTCATAGTGGGAGCACCCTTTTTACACAGATATATGATTGAAGGCACCACACCTTTTAACGGAGCAGCAACCTCACCTATAACAACCACTATTTCCCGTAGTTTATTTATTATTTCTTACCACATTCATTAGCGTGGGTATATATACACGTACAGTATCTCACAAAAGTGAGTACACCCCTCACATTTTTGTAAATATTTTATTATATCTTTTCATGTGACAACACTAAAGAAATTACACTTTGCTACAATGTAAAGTAGTGAGTGTACAGCTTGTATACCCCTAAGTTAAAATGTTCAAATTGGGCCCAAATAGCCATTTTCCCTCCCCGGTGTCATGTGACTTGTTAGTGTTACAAGGTCTCAGGTGTGAATGGGGAGCAGGTGTGTTAAATTTAAATAAGTGCCAAACCAGGTGAGGAGTACAAAGACAAGTGTGTCTTGCCTACAGTCAAGCATAGTGGTGGGAGTGTCATGGTCTGGGGCTGCTTGAGTGCTGCCGGCACTGGGGAGCTACAGTTCATTGAGGGAACCATGAATGCCAACATGTACTGTGAAATACTGAAGCAGAGCGTGATCCCCTCCCTTCGGGGACTGGGCCGCATGGCAGTATTCCAACATGATAATGACCCCAAACAACTCCAAGATGACCACTGCCTTGCTAAACAAGATGAGGGTAAAGGTGATGGACTGGTCAAGCATTTCTCCAGAACTAAACTCTATTGAGCATCTGTGGGGCATCCCCAAATGGAAGGTGGAGGAGCGCAAGGTCTCTAACATCCACTAGCTCTGTGATGTCATCATGGAGGAGTGGAAGAGGACTCTAGTGGCAACCTGGGAAGCTCTGGTGAACTCCATGCTCAAGAGGGTTAAGGCAATGCTGGAAAATAATGGTGGCCACACAAAATATTGACACTTTGGGCCTAATTTTGACATTTTAACTTTGGGGTGTACCCTCTTTTGTTGCCAGCTGTACAGTCACTACTTTACATTGTAGCAAAGTGTAATTTCTTCAGGGTTTTCACATGAAAAGATATAATAAAATATTTACTAAAGTGTGATGGAGTGTACTCACTTTTGTGAGATACTGTATATTTATTTATTTACAGTTGTAGTATTACTATAGCTACCACCCCTAACTAATTTTCACTAATGCTCCCACTCTAGCTTTTTTTTACCTCTCTATCAGAGCCACGTCCTGAAGCACTATTAATTTATCTTGTGCAGAAAATGTCTGTAGCACTGGTAACCCCATAAAAGAAAAGTTTATTAAAGCGGTTGTAAGGTTAACATTTTTTTTCTTACCAAAATAAAAAAGGTGTTATACTTACCTGCTCTGTGCGAGGGTATAGAATGCATTAAAGTAAAACACTATTTGACTTTAGAACCACTTTAAGGCTCAGGAGTTGATTTATTAAAATTGAAGAGTGCAAAATCTGGTGCAGCTGTGCATGGTAGCCAGTCAGCTTCTAACTTCAGCTTGTTCAATTAAGTTTTGACAAAAAAAATTGGAAGCTGATTGGTTTCTGTGCACAGCTGCACCAGATTTTGCACTCTCCAGTCTCAGTAAATCAACCCTTCAGTGTGTAGGTATTGCAAGTACCAAAGACATTTTCATCTAGTAAATATAAACATTGCACAGGACATGGCTATGTGATGGGGTAAGTAAATATAAAGATAGGGTGTGTATGTGTGGTGGGGGTAGAGAGTTTAGTCGGAGGTGAAGGTTAGTTAAAAAGGGGCAAGGTAAAATAAAGGGCTTTACTATTAAAGTAGAATTGTTCTGTAAAGAACAAATTTAACCACTTGGTGCCAACACTATAGCCAAAAGACAGCTATAGTGTGGGCTTAAATTTTCAGAAGGGCATACATGGACGTCCTCCCGTTCTCATGCTGCCCGTGAGCCCCCTGTGGCGTGTTCTGTGATCACTGAGTCCTTGGGACTTGGCTGATCAGAGATCAGGGTAAAGGACCGATATTGGTCCTTTATAATGTGATCAGCTATCAGCCAATGACACCTGATCACATGATGCAAACAGAAGCCAGTAATCAGCCGGTGACAGTGTGAGGAGAAAGAAATTACGGGCTTTTGTAAAGGGGACATCAGTCCCACACAGTGAGGCCAGTGCTGCTAACCAGTCCCCATTAATGCTCCTTAACAGTGCCCACCAGTGTCACCTACCAGTGCTGCCTATCAGTGCCCATTAGTGCCCATCAGTGCCACCTATCAGTGCCGCCTATCAGTGCCACCTCTCAGTGCCCATCAGTGCCACCTATCAGTGCAGCCTCATCAGCGCACTTCAATGAAGGCAAAAAATTACCTGTTTGCAAAATTTTATAACAAACTATATTTTTCAAAATTTTCTGTTTCTTTTTATTTGTTTAGCAAAAAAATAAAAAAAACCCAGTGGTGATTAAATACCACCAAGAGAAAGCTCTATTTGGGTGAAAAAATGATGCAAATTTCAGATGGGTACAGTGCAACCGTGCAATTGTCATTTAAAGTGTGACAGCGCTGAAAACTGAAAATTGGCCTGGGCAGAAAGGGGGGATATCAAAAAAAAAAAACGAGTGATGAATATGCAGTGTCAATAGCTGTTTTGACAAGTTGGCTTTTTTAAAATTCTGGATTCACTGTTACAATAAAAAGGAACACTCCACAAAATATTGCTCTTCTAGCAGGAAATAGAACCTGTCTGTTTTGGTACAGATTAAATGAAATGAAAAAGAAATGCAGCTTACAACTGAAAAAGTCAAAGTGCTTATAACTTTTTTACACCTTATTATTACTATAATGCTTCTTAAAAAAACACACACAACTAGGGTTATGGAGCTGATGCCTTAATTTGGGAAAGATAATGCAAAACAAATTAAGAGTTGCTGCATAGGGACCAGTTGAGATTCTTGTTTAATGTTTCCATCCAAAGACAAAAAAAAAAAATTATATTTGCCTAACTGTCATACTAATCCAATGGTTTCAATACTTCCTAAATCACTGACCTGGGACAAGTATGCAGATCAAGAGTTCTGACTCCAATCAATTATCTCATCTGTCTGTTTGTTCCAGGCCACTGACTGCAAATATTGAAACCAGAGGCAGCCATGTATTGGTACGAGGAGGTCAGCAGTGACAGCCTCCATATTTTCTACTACAGGTTTCCTTTCAGGTCTTAAACTCCTTGTATATTGCTTAATTTCTTCTACTTACGCTACGACGGTTTGAGGCTTGCTTGTTTATGAATGCCATCACCTTGCTATAACATGGGAAATTGAGTAAAATCACTCTTGTACGAAGAAATCAGCCAGGCTGCTGAAATGATTTTTCTTGATTTGAGAGTAAACAAGAAGAAACAATCCATAAGATGACTACCCATAAAAGCATGTTACATCTAAATGTTCACTGTCTTGTGATGGGCAAATATCTTACCTTTTGGTATATTTGGTAAAATATCTGTCCAAATATGACTAAGAAACACAATTAAATAAATTAGGTAAGTTGCAAAATTAATAGCTAGTATGAATTTTGTAAAAAAATACATAACACGTTTAGGTAAAGTCAGATCCTAAAAATAAAGCCAGTAATATTTTATGAGTAAAAGTGTGCTAGTTTCATTGTCAATTCCACACCATCTGCCTACACTGTAAGGCTGAGCTGTGAGAGTTTCCCAGGGGAAATAGCTGTGGATAAGTTATTCAATTAGAACAGCATTATTTCCAGCCACCTTGGAGAATTGAGCTGATGATGTTGTGATTACCACACTCTGCATTCCACATTGTCTCTGAGCTGGCTTACTTTGTTCTGGCAACTTTCTGAAGAGCTCATTTGGCCAAAAGTGAACAGTTGAAAATATGACCATCCGTGATACCTGACTGAAAATCAATAGTTTTTAGCATTCCTTATTCAACCTTGGAAATATAAACCTTTGTTTGTGCTCACACAAGGTTGTGTGAATGGAAAAAGCCCAGAAGAACTAAGGCTCTTTATAATAGAGTAGAAGAAGAAGATGCATTAAAAAGCAAGATAAAAAGGCAAGATGTCATATGAATCATCACAGTATATTGGTCCTGATTCGTGTGGGTAAAATCTAAAATGAGTATGTTAGTTAATGAGTAATTGAATTCACTAGAATCGTTAGTAACACTAGTAACAAGGACTAGTATTTTTTGGTACTTTTATCAGCCTTTTGTAAATAGTCGAGGGTGACCAAAAAAGTCACTTCACATGCTCACCAGGGTTAGCCTTCCTGAGGACTGTGTCAGGGACGTAGATCATTTTTTTTTCATGGGGATGGGGTTCAGCCTTAGGCACAGACACAAATATATTTAGGCGCTGCATACAACAGCAAATTGTGCATATGACAACATTGTGTTAAGGGAGAGGCTTAAAACTACTCATTGGGGTTGATTTGCTAAAAGTAGACAATACAAAGCTTCATTAAACATGCTAAAGTTACAAGCTGATTGGCTACATGCACATCTCCACCAGATTTTGCACTCTCCAGTTGTAGTAAATCATCCTTATTGTGTACAGGCAAACATACGAAAAAAGTTCCTGCACCCAAAAAATATACCTATAAACCTCAGCAAATTATTTGTAAAAAATGATTGAATACACTTTTCTGCACACAGCCTACCTTAAAAATGATGTCATTAAAATGGTCATTGCCTACTGGGAAACCAACAACTGTTGCCCAATACAGCATAGAGTGCTGTTGTCCGGAGTTTAAAATACACAACATAGTGATATAGTGCAGGGCTCAATAGTGCAAAACACACAGTCAGGAATGTGTAACACACAGAATGCAGGTCAGGGGTGTGCAATGTACTGAGCTCATGGGTCAGGAGTGCGTAATGCACAGATCTGTTGAGTACAACAAGAATTAACTCCGTACCCAAGCCACAATCTCCCCAGTACATACCCCCCCCACTAGTACAGATCCCTTGTACCCAGTGCAGAATTCCCCCCCCCCCCCCAGTATATCCCCACCCAGCACAGCCCTCCTCAGTACAGATCTGCTTCCAGTACAACTCTCTCTAGTACAGGTGTAATTACCACCCACCCACCCACCGGAGCAGATCTCCCCAGTGCAGATCATCCTGACCAGTACAGATCTCCCCCACCATAAAACACACTCACTATTTAAACCAGCCATTTAGCAGCAGCATGTGATCAGAGCAGAGGAGGAGATAAGGAGAGCCTTCCTCTGAACAGCTGCTGCCTGTATGTGCTGCTGCTGTGCTTCGGGTGCTGGACAACTGTCAGCACTATCTGCTGCATTGCAAACTCTCTTAGGGAGTTTGGATCCCCTTACCTCCCTCCCTTATATATGCCCCTGAACTCTGTGTCGCTGGTGCAATGTCTCCGGGATCAGGGATACTCTCCCAATTGCAGACATATTGCCCAGTAATCAGGACAGTGTGTAAATGCTGCTTGTCATGCTGCATAGTTCTATGATTTACTTTCTCTTTGGTATGGAGAAGACTGTGTACAACTGCTTGTATTTGGCAGACTATAGTTGTGTACATGTCAAATAAAAACATAGTGACATTCATTAGGATGGCACACCCCAATCATGTCACATCTTTATTGTACTAGTGCCTAATTTTAGACACATGTCAGCTTACATACTACTGAGTGTTGTAACTTGTGTTAAACAATGACATCAAACATTTATTTCCTTATAATTTCATGATATTAACACGCTTGCTTACTGTAAATTAAGTTGGCTACATATGTTATATATTGCACACTTTATTAAGTTTAGGTTGAGTGGTACACAAATAAAACATATATCCTGGTAAAATAAAATTGTTTAAAACATGAAACTTTAAAGAAATCGCCCACTTTACAGTCTGTTTTGTTCTAGAGCCAGACATACAGTGCCTTGCAAAAGTATTCGTCCCCCCTTGAACTTTGCGACCTTTTGCCACATTTCAGGCTTCAAACATAAAGATATAAAACTGTAATTTTTTTTTGAAGAATCAACAACAAGTGGGACACAATCATGAAGTAGAACAAAATTTATTGGATATTTCAAACTTTGTTAACAAATAAAAAACTGACAAATTGGGCGTGCAAAATTATTCAGCCCCTTTACTTTCAGTGCAGCAAACTCTCTCCAGAAGTTCAGTGAGGATCTCTGAATGATCCAAAGTTGACCTAAATGACTAATGATGATAAATAGAATCCACCTGTGTGTAATCAAGTCTCCGTATAAATGCACCTGCACTGTGATAGTCTCAGAGGTCCGTTTAAAACGCAGAGAGCATCATGAAGAACAAGGAACACACCAGGCAGGTCCGAGATACTGTTGTGGAGAATTTTAAAGCCGGATTTGGATACAAAAAGATTTCCCAAGCTTTAAACATCCCAAGGAGCACTGTGCAAGCGATAATATTGAAATGGAAGGAGTATCAGACCACTGAAAATCTACGAAGACCTGGCCGTCCCTCTAAACTTTCAGCTCATACAAGGAGAAGACTGATCAGAGATGCAGCCAAGAGGCCCATGATCACTCTGGATGATCTGCAGAGATCTACAGCTGAGGTGGGAGACTCTGTCCATAGGACAACAATCAGTCGTATACTGCACAAATCTGGCCTTTATGGAAGAGTGGCAAGAAGAAAGCCATTTCTTAAAGATATCCATGAAAAGTGTTGTTTAAAGTTTGCCACAAGCCACCTGGGAGACACACCAAACATGTGGAAGAAAGTGCTCTGGTCAGATGAAACCAAAATCGAACTTTTTGGCAACAATGCAAAACGTTATGTTTAGCGTAAAAGCAACACAGCTCATCACCCTGAACACACCATCCCCACTGTCAAACATGGTGGTGGCAGTATCATGGTTTGGGCCTGCTTTTCTTCAGCAGGGACAGGGAAGATGGTTAAAATTGATGGGAAGATGGATGGAGCCAAATACAGGACCATTCTGGAAGAAACCCTGATGGAGTCTGCAAAAGACCTGAGACTGGGACGGAGATTTGTCTTCCAACAAGACAATAATCCAAAACATAAAGCAAAATCTACAATGGAATGGTTCACAAATAAACATATCCAGGTGTTAGAATGGCCAAGTCAAAGTCTAGACATGAATCCAATCGAGAATCTGTGGAAAGAACTGAAAACTGCTGTTCACAAACGCTCTTCATCCAACCTTACTGAGCTTGAGCTGTTTTGCAAGGAGGAATGGGCAAAAATTTCAGTCTCTTGATGTGCAAAACTGATAGAGACATACCCCAAGCGACTTACAGCTGTAATCGCAGCAAAAGGTGGCGCTACAAAGTATTAACTTAAGGGGGCTGAATAATTTTGCACACCCAATTTTTCAGTTTTTTATTTGTTAAAATAGTTCGAAATATCCAATACATTTCGTTCCACTTCATGATTGTGTCCCACTTGTTGATTCTTCACAAAAAATTACAGTTTTATATCTTTATGTTTGAAGCCTGAAATGTGGCAAAAGGTTGCAAAGTTCAAGGGGGCCGACTACTTTAGCAAGGCACTGTACACTTTTACATGCATTCCTATTCTTATTCTAGTCTATTACGAAAATGTATGGAAACCACTGCAGTGTAAAAGCATACCCAACTGAATATAAAGGAAATAGACCATTTAAGGAAACCCTTCCACTAAAGAGTTTGGGTTGATGTAAACTGTTGGAACTGACTGTAATGTGTATGGTCATCCTAAGCTCATTCTGAATCTTTAGCTTTTTGACAGGTCTTACTTTAAGAAAATGAAATGTTGTAGTTAGTTTACCCAAAACCACAAGCTAGGTTATACATAGATTATTATGAGTTTACTGACCCACAAAAATGTACAACATTCTAACAGGTTCCAAGAAACAACAAATTATAAAGCTTTGATATGGTCTTCTCTTTAGGCAAAAGTTAGGCCTTAAAACAGTAATAAACCCAAAAGAAAACATGTATTATATTGCAGCGTACCAGTTCTTAGATGTGATGGTTGCATTTGTTTTCTTTTTTACACTTTCCTTCTGCTATTTTCATCTGGTGATGCAGCCAATAAGTTTGTTGTTTTTCAAAAGAACAAGCTCTCCAGCAGAATATATAAGTTACAGAGATGAGACAAACCATTTAACACTGGCAGGGGTGCTTACATTGATCAGCTTTATGTAAAATCTTTATCCCATAAAGGAAAAAAAAAACTGATTGCTGTAACTGCTTCTAAAGTATTAGCTAGAGTTTTACTTCAATTTATTAGTGTATCTAGATCTGCTAATCTATCTAACACTCCCCTGTCCCCAAATGAACAATGCGGCTGTCCAAAAGTGCCCCTATGCTTTTTCATCCAGAGTGTAGGCACTTGAATACCGAAGGTGTGTTACTCCAAAAGTGCCCCTGTGCTTTTTCATCCAGAGTGTAGGCACTTGAATACCAAGGGTGTGTTACTCGCCAGATCACCAGGTGAAAAGAGAGGGGAAAAAAACCCAAATAAAAGAAAACTGATGCAGCCACCACATCTAATGATTTGTAAGCTGCAATATAGCATAGTTTTGGTTTTGGGTTTAATTCTGCTTTAAAAATTTGATGGTTAAAAGTCAGACTCGGACAAAAAACATACATGAGTGTCAAACCTTTTCCTATTCTATAAAAGATATATAAGGTTTTTATTGTCTGTGCAACTCATTGCTAAATTCATCTTACTACATTATATTATAATGACAAAACATATTTTTTTGTAGTGGACACTGCATAGCTAAATATCTTTTTGAATTAAATGAAGAGTCTCCAAAATGATACATCATCATGTTTTTAGAATACAGTTAACTCCACTTTTTATTATTATTATTATAATACAGGATTTATATATTGCCAACAGTTTGCTCAGCGCTTTACAACATGAGGGCAGACAGTACAGTTACAATACAATTCAATATGGGAGTAATCAAAGGGTCCTGCTCGTTAGAGCTTATAATCTAGGAGATTGTTAAAAAAGGTATTTTATAATTGCTACTCAAGTCATTTCATAATTTAATGTTGTTTTTTTTTTTTCAAGGCCTACTTTAATCTGCGGACTCTAATTATTAAAAACTCAACTTCCCCTTTCTTTCAGTTCTCCATTCAACTGCCTCTTTGTTCCAATATGGCAATAAGGTAGTATACAGAATGCCTCAAGAAATCTCTTTTTCTGCTTAGCTTACTGGCTTACTGTTTTTCTCAGCGGTCTGCACTAAGATGCATTTAAATTTTTAGGCATCCCCTGCAACATGAATTAAATTTTTTGGTGAGGTACTCCCTAAGTGACTTTTTATTTCTAAAGGGATGCAACAGCTGCAGATTTCCTCTCTACAAAACCGAGATCTGAGCATTTAATGAAAGCTTACCCCTACCCATGATTCAGAAGCCACTCTGAGAAAGAAACAGTGAAACAAACAATTGTTTCTATAGAACAGACAATGTATGGCAGTAGTTTTTTACAAATTCTCAAAATGTATATAGGGTTTGATGTTTTTCTCGCTGATTGCATTCTGGCTTATAGCATGCAATGACAAGCAGTGGATTTTAAAGTGAGCAAAACACTTTCTTGTATTAAAAGAGGCATGGGCTCCAGAGAGAAAGATATCATTTTACCCCTGTACAAATAATTAGTAACACCTCATCTAGAATATGCAAAAAGGATATCAGGGAACTGGAGAAAGTGCAGAGAAGGGCAATAAAACTAATAGAGACATGGAGCAGCTCAGCTTTGAGGAAAGATTGGATAAACTGAATTTATTATTTCTTGGGAAGAGGAGATTAAGGGGGGGATATGATCAACATGAATAAATACATAATTGGTCCATATAGTGAACTTGGTGTTGAGTTATTCACTTTAAGGTCATTACAGAGTACAAGGGGCACTCTTTACACCTAGAGGAAAAGAGATTTACCCCCAAATATGGAAAGGCTTCTTCACAGTAAGAGCTGGTGGAATAGACTCACTCAAGAGCTGGTTCTGGCCAGATCAGCAGATTGTTTTAAGGAAGGCCTGGATTTTTTCCTAAATGCACAAAATATAACTGAATAGTAATATGTATAGCTAACGTTCATCCAGGGAATATCTGACTGCCTCATGGGAATCACAGAGGAATTTTTTCCCCTGCTGGAGCAAATTGGGTAATGCTTTATTGTTTTTTTTTTTTTACCTTCCTCTGGATCAACTTTGGGTCTTTAAATTGCGTGTGTGTGTTTTTTTGTTTTTTTCCGGGAAGGGGGGTGAACTGGATGGACCTCTGTCTTTTTTTCAACCAAGGTAGGGAATGTTTGCAATTACTGAGAAATTACCTCTTACTTCCTGTCCTTCTGAAAATGTTTCACCAAACAGAAAGTGAGAGGGAACTCTCCAACAGCAAAAATGATTTTCTTTAGTAAAATAGGGGAAGGCTAGAAACATTTTCAGATTTCTGTGTCCCTGTTGTGGATTTTTCCTTACTACCTGTCTGGTAAAAATGTTGACAGCAAGACAGGAAGTGATCAGAGACCTCTATAATGGAGCCCAATAAAGCAGTAAAACCCAGCAGGATTTTGACTCTTTCCATATTTTATCCAAAGCTAGAAAATAAAGTTTTGGCTTTGACATACTGTCACGTACCTGGCTTAGAGGCCAAAGTGCTGAGAGGACTTCCCCTGTGGCTGAGTGCAGGGCACCCCTGAAGGTGGTAACAGGGAGTGCTATGTCCAAAGAAGCAGGGTTGCCAGCTGTGACAGGCTGAAGTCATGAGATGTCTGCTGAATGATGGCTGGATGGGCAGTATGCACTGCTGGGTAGGAGTCCCTCAGATGTACCCTCAGATGTACCAGATGAGACTGGGCAGAAGGGAGAGCTAGAAGCAGGGACAGGAGCCAGGCCAGTAGTCATACACGGAACATCAGCCAGGGGTAAAAAGCAAGAAGAGTTAGGGGAAAGCTGGGGTCATACACTGGTACACAGGCAGCAGCGGAGTTCAAAGAGCAAGCCAGTGTCATACACAGATCAGCAGGCAGAAGCGGGTCAATGGAACAAGCCGAGGGTCAAATCTAGGAATGGAGATAAGACAGGTCAAAGGCAAGCTGGGTCAGTAACAAGAAATCCAAAAACAAACTGGAACAGGAACTGATGAACACACCCGGGAGCTGAAGATCATCCAGCAACTAGTGGCTGATGCTGCTAGTTTTAAATAGGGCACTGGGCGCCAGATTCTGTCACACATTGCATGCACACTTGCACTCTTTTAGCGACCATTTGTACCCATGCACATCTGCATTTGCAAATTCTTGTGTGTCAATCTGCAATGCCATTGGGCATTAGCAGATGTGCGAGTTCTTCTGTAAACCGTTCTCTGACATATACATATTAAAATATGTAAAACACCTTACAACACGTCCATTTTGACCTCTGTAGCTGCAGGCAGGCAAGATAAATTAAAGGTCATAATGGAATTTATGGAATCAAAGCTCCTCTCCCCTTAATTTCCCTAGCACCAGGGACTTGCTATCCTGCTAAATTTCACATGTAAACAAACAGCAGGTGCTGTAAACTATTATAAACTGACTGAACTTTAGAATCTCTGTTCAGATGTTTATGTAATAATACTCCACAGTACCTGTGGGTTAAAGAGATCAGTGACGGTGTGTTTTAAAGCTGTTTCACTACTTGTTAACAATATGTAAATGTTGTGCTGCCTCAGTATCTTATGTATCATTATTCTTTTTATTTGTTCCTTGGTATGTTTCCCTGTTCTCTCTCCTGTTTTGCTTATTGTTAATGCAATTCCTAGTTAGACAATCCCTGCCTCGCCATTTTGTGCAGTTAGTCTCACTTTACTACTGCAGTGACGGGGCTTAGGAGAGTTTTTTGTTCTTTTCACACTTTAAAAGCCTGGCAAAACATCCTTTGCATAGCACTCATGTGAAGTAAAACTACATTAGATTCCACTTATGAGTCTGTTTGAAGAGTTATGTTGATTGTGGATTCCACCAAGTCAGCAAGAGTCTGTGATTGCCTCTGTTTGGTTTCCATGTTGCATAGACCCCTGTTTTTCTGTATAACCTAAGACTGCACACAGATAAAGCTACACTGCTCACATTTGAGCAACGTGTCTCAGCAAGGATCTGAGCATTATCTGCAGAAACCTTCATGCCATAGACCCTCCTGAACCCAGACCAGCAAATTGTCCCTAAACCTCCTGAGACCAGTTACACAGTTCTTGAGACTCACATAACAAGAACTACGGATGACAAACCTTCAGCTTGACTGAACTCATCTGCTACGTCAATTTCTTCTCCGACATGATCACCTAAACAACAGGTAAAAGATACTGCCACCTCCAACCAAGTTGGAGGTGCACTCAAACTGACAAAATACAATAGAACAGATACATCAGACCTGTGATGTACATGTCCCACAGAGAACCTATTAGCACTACTCCTTTGAGGTTTGACAATCACCCAGAGAACTACAGGAGCAGGAGATCCATGCTGAAGTCAAAAGTGCAGGACTTTAGAACCCCACCTATGCAATAATTTGCATTGTTAATCAGATGGTTTGGCCCTTGGTCATTGAACTGTGTTAGGAGACTTAAAATTGTTCACATCCTTGAACCATACAAAAGCCCTAATCTGGCATGGTAGAGACTAGAGCAAATTTATGCACTGACCTGACCCTAAAGTAAAAGATTACATGACTCTCCCTAATTGTCCTTCAGAAAACCATACATTTCAGGGAGCTAAGTGATCTTCTTGAGCTTGAACTTGGCAGGGAAGACCCACATCTATTAGGTCTTACCCTATCAAGACTAATTCACAACTAGCTACCTAGATACTGCCTAATTAATGAGAAACCACATCCTCTTAGGAAATGTCATGCATTCCAGGGAAAGCCTTTGAAGATCTCAAGGAGTCTTTAAGGAAACATAGCATTTGCTTCAGATGTCCTGCATTCACAAAGCACTTCGCTAAGGCTGCAAAGCTGAAGTTAAGTGTCTGGAATGTGACATTGACAATCACGTATCAGCTTTACACCAAGGCCCCTTTAAACAAGACTACATCCACTGAAGTTCTTACACCTGTGTCAGATCATGGTGGGGAGAGCCATGGACAGTAACCTTTAATAATTATAGCTAAATATAGTGAGATACATCAAAAAGGACTTTCAGAGAAAACCAGTGTTAAAATATGACTGGTAAGGAGGTTGACTCAAGGTCAGTCAAAGAAAGCGGCCAGGGAGGTATGTTGTTTTCGACAGCATGTAAAGAGAGGTATTGTCCTGCATACTGTAGGCATGTGCTGGCACAATAGAAACGACCAGAAATATTGCTCTGCTAAAGAATTTATTACTTCAGTCATAAAAAGAATTAAAGGAATTCCAACACTCACTGAGTGCAATTAATTACCTAATTATAGAGGAACGATTAGGCTGGTTACATTATGCCACTTAACAACAATGGCATAGATCAATGTTGGGGAAAAAAAATCTGAAAAGTGCACAAAATTCATAAACTGTTCAATAGTTGTAACAATGGTGCCTATGCCAAAAAGACTGACTTGGGTGGGGCTATTATCGGCACAGCTCACTCCAGTCCAAACAGTGTGTTTGAACAATTGTTAAAGCGGAGTTCCACCCAAATGTGGAACTTCCACTCATTTGCTTCCCCCCCCTCCAGTGCCACATTTGGCACCTTTCAGGGGGGAACGGGTACCTATTTTTGACAGGTACCCTTCCCCACTTCCGGGAACGGCGCCGCGGCGAAGTGAGGACCCCTCCTCCTATCCTCCGCCATCGAGCCAATCCGAATGCGCAGCGCGCTTCGTGCATGCGCAGTAGGGACCCGCCCATGAAGCTGCAAGGCTTCACTGCCGGGTTCTCTGAAGGGCAATGGTGGTGGGAGCACCCGACAGCCGTTGCAAACATTGGCTGCAGTGCTGACATCGCTGGACTCCAGGACAGGTAAGTGTCCTAATAATAAAAGTCAGCAGCTACAGTATGTGTAGCGGCTGACTTTTAATATTAGGAGGGGGGGGGGCAGAACTCCGCTTTAAGTGAATTCAACACACACCTTTCACTTCTCAAAACTCATTCTACAGGGACAGGAAAAAGAAATTAACTCAACAATGGGACTTCTTGTGGGCGATGAAATCTATGATCTTACAGCAGCCTCGGTGAGACCACATTGCAAACTACAACTGGCAATGAAAGGACTGAACCTTCAACAAGTGACCAGGAATCTACAAATACCCAGATCCTCCGCAACAATACTAATGTTTATCAATGCATGCACTGTTTAACTAGTAATCCCAAATCATTATCTGCTGCATTTGATGCTTCAGAATTGCTTACAGAGGACCAGTTGCAGCTTCAGGCTTGTCCTGTCACTGATGAAACTACACCTGACAACTGTAAAACATAAATATTCCTACACTTAAATACTCTTGATAATAATTTCAAAAACTTTGGTTCTACATTCCTGAAACAATTTCTTGACCTAACCTGCAACTCAGCTACAGATTCATCTATTAAACCCAATCTGACATAGCTCCCAGCTAAAGCCTCACACCAGTAATCCTGCTATAAGTTAACAGCCTAAACTAGAGTCTTTCACAATAATTATCATGCAAGAACTTTCTCCACATCACAAATGAGAAACAGACACTCTGTACAAAAGATTCCTTGATCCAACTAGAGAGACTAACCAACTTTTATCAATGAGGTCCCATTCACACCTTTGAATGGGGCCCTTTACGATTACCTGCAGGAAACTCAGCGAGATTCTCTGTGATTCAGGCCCCTTTCACACGTGTGCAACTTGGGACTGCAAAGTCGCATTAAAGTTGTTCCCCATGATTTCCAAAGAGTACTGTTCATATCTGTGCGACTTCAAGTTGAAGCGACTTCAAAGTAGTCCCCGCACTACTTTGTTCCAACTTTGATGCAACTTGAGGTTCATAGACCTCAAGAATACACAGGCATTGCTTCAAGTCCAGTCAAAATTTACAGCAAGGTCGTGGCAAAATAACAGCAAAATTGCAGGACTTTCAGGTCGCACAAGTGTGAAAGGGGCCTAACTGTGAGTGGATAATCCCCACTGAAAGCAATAGGAGCCTGACAGCTCCTGCAGCTATTCACGGCCGCTCGCATGTAGTCACTTATATTATTATTACTAACTTCTATTAATACCCCTACACATATATTCAAATCTAACAATTATAATTTATCTCTTATAAAAAACATTGCAGCATTTATATGTTGAAAGTAAGCTGGGCTGAGCTTTGCAATATCAAAAACAATTGTGGAATCATCCACTGAGCAGGCATACTACCTTTATTAACAAAAACTATCAGTTTAAAAACCACCAAATCATACTTATGTGTAATTTCCAAATTCATTTATTATCAAATAGGGATGGGAAATCGAATGTTTAGGTGATTCATTCATTATAAATCCATTGTATCAAGAGACTGTAATGATAGAATATGAAATAAAGAGAGGGGGTGGGCTAAGAGAGAAGAAAAGAAAAGGGGGGGGGGACATGAGAGAGGGACAAATAAAGTAGGGACAGGGAAAAAGGGGCAAAAGGGGGAAATGTGAGGAAAAAAGCATAAAAGAGAGTGTGGGGGGGGGGATGTAAAGGTGGAACCTTCTTATATGATCCGGAAACTGACAGAATGATGGTCCTTAAAAAGAGGAAGTCCACCCTGTGCAAGCATTATGGGGGTGCTGGGGATGTCCCGGGACACGATAATCTAGTGAGGTGAAGAGGTCAACACCTACAGGGATTGTGCTGGCTCAACTCCAGGATGAGGACACCTGTTCTTTTAATATAACAAAACACTCATGAGCACACTATTTGCTGGGGGGAACCAGCACGGGCAATCAGAGTACCTGAAATGAAGGTTCATAGACTGGGATAGTCTCTGGAAATAAAATGCTTATAAAATAACATTTTTGATGGCTTCAGGCTCTGGTAAGAGCTAGAAGGGACTCTGTGGACATGCAGAAGGAAAAAAGAGCAGCGCCATCTAAGTGCAGCAATAAAGATACATTTCATTTCAAGGAAAAATGGTAAAACTCACAAAATAAAAAAGTTGTCAGCACACGTCGTGGTATTAAGGGGTTCATCCACTGCAAGGGAGGACGGGGGGCGGTGTAGGATGAGGTTGCCACTGGTTTCGGCTGCGCTGGTGGATCCCAACACTTCCTGGGACTCGGGTGCACTCAGACAGAGCCACTGATACCACATCCAGGTTGAGGGTGGAGTAGGTGCTGTGTGCCTTCAGACCATGCTTGCTCCTTCTTCAGGGAATCTGCCTGATGAAGAAGCACGATGAAGGAGCACGCATGCTCCAAATGTGTGTACCGCCCATTCCCCCCAACCTGGATGTGATGTCAGCGGCTCTGTCTGAGTGTACTTGGGTCCCAGGAAGCATTGGGATCCACCAGCACAGTCGGAACCAGTGGCAACCCCATCCTACACCGCAGCCCGTCCTCCCTTGGAATGGATGAACCCATTAATATCACAATGTACTCTGACAACTTTTTTATCTTGTGAGTTTTACCATTTATCTTTACCTTGGAATAAAATGTATATTTATCGCTGCACTTAGATAGTGCTGCTCTTTTTTCCTTCTGTTCTTTTATTATGTTGGAACTTTTGGATTCTCAATATAGAACAGCTTCGGGCATACTACATCACTTTATGAAGAGGGTTGGCACATTGCACTTTTGGTGATTCACACGCCCCCTTTATTTAGGAAATAAAAATTAACGTTTGGCCCCTAGAATCCCATAGAGTCAGCATGAAAACTAGGAAGCCAGATTTGTATCCAGTTATTGAGAGAGGGAAAGTATTAGAAGAATTTCTGAAATATGTTGAAAGGGAACCAACCAATCTGGCTAGAGAAGTAGAAAGAAAACCTTGGAGAGATAACCTAACCAGGCGAAAGAGGAAAGCTCTAAAAGATTTAAAGGACAATTTACAAACCACTATTAAAATGGCCAATAAAGGAGAGACTGTAGTAATCCTAGACAGTCACTAATGAATATTGTGAAGAAGCCATGAAATACTGTATATGAGGGATATGGAAACCTGCCAATGTTTGATGAGAGATCTCACACAACATTTTAAGAAGAATTAGAAAGTTTTTCTTAAAAAAATCCCTAAGGTGTGTAAGAGGATGATGTGGCTACTCATATTATGCCTGATCATCTGGTCAACCCAATCTTTCACCATCTACCAAAAGTGAACAAGGATGATCTGTAGTATGTAGGATCTCTAGGTGAGGGTTTTGAGATATTGGATTGATTTAATATTACAACCCCTAATACAGTAACTTCCCTCATACCTTATCATCTGATACAGAAACTGCAAAGGATCAAACAGAATGATAGTAAGCGGGTTACCTGTGATGTATCAGCTTTTTATTCCCCTATGCCCCATGATCTGGGCCTCAGAGCATTGGAATATCATCTTGATCAGTTTAGTCAATATACTGTAATGTCATCATTGAAGGAACCCATTTCCTAATGGATTAAAAAAAGGTTTGCCTATATCTATTTAGAATAAAGCTTTATAAAATATGTAATATTAAATGATAATTCTAAGAAAGGTTACAATGTGATTTATATGTAATTCTGCTTCACCATGTATCATGATGTATATGTGCATTCATGTATCTACAATATGTATGTATGTACATATCTATTCATCTACACACAGCATTTGGAGAGTTTGAATTTACATAACCTAGTCCCAGTGCTGACCTAATTTAGCAATGTCACTGGAACTCCTTAGGGTTGATATTACTGTAAAGTCCACCAGCATCAACTGGCCATAAACCTGCATTCCTGATATGTATGGTATGGTTGCCCTTTTCATATTGTGCATTTTAGGACTCTTTGAGATTAACAGTGGTCTCATATCGAAACATTTAGTGGGTGCATAATAATGCATGTATGTATGTATGTATGTACATATCTATCCATCTACCCACAGCATTTGGAGAATTTGAATTTAAATCAGACTTTGTACATAACCTAGTCCCAGTGCTGACCTAATTTAGCAATGTCACTGGAACTCCTTAGGGTTGATATTACTGTAGGCTATTTCTTTTCTCTGGTGTCTTTGTATGTTTTTATTCAAAGTAGGCTTGCTTTTCTAACACTAAGGTTACATTTGTGAAAATTGCTTCATGTTAATTGCATGCAAACTTTACATAAATCTAGCATTAGTAAAGCAAACTGGAAAAGGAATGTCTTTCATTGATAATGCAGTAATTATTTGATATTAAACATGCTAAAATATACAAATATGGGTTATAAAAGGGTGTCGTTTCTTTTAAATCCCCTTTTTGGAATAGCTTATTTCAGTTTTTTTTTCTTGGGCTAATGACAATCTATTGTGGATTAAAGTTTAACTACAGCAATGATTTTTTTTTGTTTATTGTTATGTTTTGCATAGAGGGGAAAGGCTTGGAACCTCTGGCAGGGTTGTATTGCTGTCTTAAGCCTTGTTGGGGTAATTTCCCCCTCTCTTCCTGACCTCATGTTAGCCTTATTACCAAGATAGAAAATTTGGGAAATCCTTCAGTTGGGAAGACAGCAATAAAAACGCAGATGACATTTCTAGCCCTACCCTACTCTAATAAATAAAATATTTTGTTGTCTTCATACTGGTTCAAACTTTTCCTCACTCATTATCAAGAGGAAAAACATAAGTTAAACATTTTTATTTTCTACCAAACTGTACATCTGAAGGTAATAAGGTTGAGAGTATGTTCAGCTCAACTGACATCCATGAGCAGCATTGCCTGAAAAGTCCACCAGCATTAACTTGCCATAAACCTGCATTCCTGATATGTATGGTATGGTTGCCCTTTTTCATATTGTGCATTTTAGGACTCTTTGAGATTAACAGTGGGCCCATACCGAAACACTTAGTGGGTGCATAATAATGCATCCAGCTTTACAAATATTTATGAATAACATATGTATAGATGTAGCACCCTCCTAGTTAGGCTGATATTTACATTTAGTTTTGGCTTTTTCTGTAATCAAGGAAGTAGGGGTTGTTTGGCCTGGTCTGTTCAGGGTTCCACAGGCTGAGAGTTGGATTGCTTCCCCCTGCTTCTACAAGAATATTTTAGAGTGTTGGATAAGTCAAATAGCCGGCCTGAATATTGACCAGGGCCTAACCAATCCCTGGTGATAAAAGATAGTGACTGGGGAGCTGATAAATAGTCTAGAACTCTGGAGAGATGGTCTTTCCCCAGTAAGGAGAGTTAATAGCCTTGGGGGGGGGGGCTGTTGCCCCTGAGGCAGCCTATGTACTGGGTTGCTCCCTTGTGAGGTCTCAGTGGTGAACCTAAAAGTGACTTGGAACTGACTGCAGGACTTTTCCAAATGGATCTGACCTTAATAAGGACTGTCTCACTCGCTGGATTGTGTCTTGAGGAAGCTGAAAGGTGCACGGCTGTCCTGGGGACTTGTGAGTAAAGACTCTGAACTTATCCCAGTGTCTGTACAGTGTTCTGAAGACTTCATGGGATTGTGTTTTCGCACAAGGTAACCAGTTGTCAAAGAAACTTGCCCTTGGACTTCCGCTGTGAGGACATAGACTGTTCATTATTTACAATTACTTCAGGAGAAGATTGCAAATATAAAAACTAAGGAAATTTCTGCGCTAAAACAAATGAGTAAAATATGACACAATCCAAGTGACAAAGTGTAAAAAGCAGCTAGCACAAGATCCACAGACAATTATCAACAAAACAATATAATCAAAAAGTGCAGCGCTAAATTATAAATGACGCAAATAATGACTTAAAGTTCATTCAAGAAACATAAAAACGTAGGGGTGATTAAAAGAACCCAAAGAAAAGTCCAGTTTATAAACAAATCCAGGAGTGTAAATAAATAACAATCCTTCCTCCTTGTGACACCCAGGGAATGTGTAGAGAGGGGACACCTTAGTGCACTGATGTGAGAAGCAGCTTACCAAACAGCCATGGCTACTCAAATGAATGAGACAGCCTCGCCAGATACAGCATAAATCTCAGGGACTCCAAGAAATCATAGGTAGCGCCGAGAGATGGTAGATTCCTCAAGGTAGCTCCATAGAAATCAGGTGGGAGTATGGAAAAAAATTGTACAGAAGACCAAGCGTAATCCCGTCAGGTAGTAATAGTAAAATTTATTAAAAGAACTACTCACATATAGGATGTAAAAACAGGTACATAGAAAATGGTGGCTGGGGATCCAATCGCGGCGTCCCGCATGTATCCAGTCAGCATGAAATAATAATAGCCGGCTCGTAGAAGGGGCGTGTGGACGTTTGCGTCTGGAGTCGCCAACGTTTTGTCATCAAAAGACGTCATCTGGGCGTGACGGCTGTTTGGTAAGCTGCTTCTCACATCAGTGCACTAAGGTGTACCCTCTCTACACATTCCCTGGGTGTCACAAGGAGGAAGGATTGTTATTTATTTATTTACACTCCTGGATTTGTTTATAAACTGAACTTTTCTTTGGGTTCTTTTAATCACCCCTACGTTTTTATGTTTCTTGAATGAACTTTAAGTCATTATTTGCGTCATTTATAATTTAGCGCTGCACTTTTTGATTATATTCAGGAGAAGATTGTCCGCTAACTGTCGTTTGCTAATTGTTTTCAAGTATCCAAATCCTCTAATCCCTCTCCTTTCTCAAGTTCTACCAGCAATAACCTACAAAAAGACAACCCCTAGACTGTTTATTTGAGCCTCTGTATTATTTGGGAAAGAACCAGTTTATACCTGTAGCCCATGTGGGGGTAGCACTACATATAAATACATTTAACAGCCCTGGTAAATTGCTATGAAGACAAAATATTTGTGAACAAGTCTGACTAGTAATACTGTCTTCATAGTGTGTACCTATGTCTCTAAAATACATATAAAAATGACAAATACTGTGAATAGAAGTCACCTGTACTTTATTTTAGATTTGCTGTAAAGTGCCACATACTGTCATGCTGTGATATTCAAAAAGTGACCAGCTACTTTGGATTTTTTCAGAATCCTCCAAACTTTTCTCAGCGGGGAGCGATCTGCCGATCCCCGCTGAGCAGGTGGATGACAGCTCCGTCTCCGCTCTGTGTGTCAGATCCCCACTGTCCTCTATGAGGGATCCGATTCGCCAGACGGATAGAAAATAGGTTTTTCCATCCGACCGGATTTGACAGATAGGATCAGATCGGATGTCAGCGGACATGTCTCCGCTGACATCCGCTGCCCCATAGAGATGCATTGGGCATCTGTTCAGATCCGCCTGAAAAATTTACAGGCGGATCTGAACGGACCATATGTGTGAAAGGGGCCTAAGGCTTAACTCTTTTAAAAAACAAACATGTTATACTTACCTGCTCTATGCAATGATATTGTACCGAGCGGCCCTGAGCCTCTTCTTCTGGGGTCCCCCACTGGTGCTCTTGGCTCCTCCTCTTCTCAATGCTCCACCATAGCAAGCTACCTCTTATCGGGGTGCATTTGATGTTGATCAAATTAATTTACCCAGTTGCCGACCGCCCCCCGCAGATATACTGCGGTAGGGCCGCTCAGCTACGCAAAATCATGTATATCTACCTGATTTTGTGCACGCGGTCTTGGTGGTCTGCGTCTAAACACAATGGGAGGCAGGCCGTGGGAGGGGCAGCGGCGATGTAAACAAAGCAGGCAAGTCTTCTGTCACACAGGTCTGAGAGAGATCAGGAGTATCAGCTAAGCTGCAACCCCAATCTCTCTGTGCCTGTCACAGAGCCCCCCCCCCCCCCACAGTGAGTAAGCACAGTAAGGCAAACATTAACCCCTTGATCACCCCCTGTTTTAACCCCTTCCCTGCCAGTGTCATTTATACAGTAACAGTGCACATTATTTAGCACTGATTACTGTATTAGTGTCACTGGTCCCCAGAAAGTGTCAAAAATGTCAGGGGTCCGAACTGTCCGCCGCAATGTCGCAGTCCCGCTAAAAAGCGCTGCTCACCACCATTACTAATAAAAAATAAAAATAAAAAAAAATCTATCCCGTAGTTTGTAAACGCTATAACTTTTGCGCAAACCAATTAAAATACGCCTTTCGGGATTTTTTTTTTACCAAAAATATGTAGCAGAATACAAATTGGCCTAAACTGATTAAAAAATTTGATTTTTTACATTTTTTTATTGGGAATGTTTTATAGCAGACAGTAAAAAATATTGTGTTTTTTTTTTTTTCAAAATTGTTGCTCTTTTTTTGTTTATAGCGCAAAATCTAAAAACTGCAGAGGTGATCAAATACCACCAAAAGAAAGCTCTATTTGTGGGGAAAAAAGGACATCAATTGTTTTTGGGTACAGTTTTGCACGACCGCACAATTTTCCGTTAAAATAACGCAGTGCCGAATTGCAAAAAATGGCCTGGTCATCAAGGGGGTAAAACCTTACCGAGCTGAAGTGGTTAATTTGAAATATGTGGTTGGGGTGGGTACATGTATAGCACATACCTGTGGGGATATGATAGATCTGGCACTTTCACTAAGTAGTTCCTTATCATCTGGGATTGCACTAGACAATTTTGGTTGGAGTGAGACAAACTCAACTATGCAATTTCGTACAGGAATGATCCAAAAAGGTCCACAAAGTGCAGCAGTATACAAATGGTGCAAAGAGTGCAAAAATAAAGTGCTAATCAGTGCTGGACAAAAAGTGCTTGTACTGTTCCTCCACTGAAACATATGGTTGCTCACCTCCCGTTCTGACTCCTGTTTTACCAGCGGGTCAGAACCAGTATTTTCCCAAAGGGGATGGCAGTGATCCAATATCCTGAAAACCGAAGGCAGCCAAAGGTAGATCTCTCATCTAAATCCCTCAAACTTCCTTGGCATGGCTATAGGAGGAATGACAACGAGATCTAATGCTCTGTTTAAAAATGTATTAGACCATGCAAAAGTATTGCACTTACATGGGAAGCACATAAGCTGTGCAGGCTGGAAAGGCACACTAAGGGTGGGCATCCATGAGGTGCGTTGGATATAAGGCTCCACCCTCCCTATATGCGTTACCTCACACGTTGACTTCTTCAGTAGAGGTGGAGTCAACCTAATCATCCCGTCATTTCAATGGTCCTCAGTAGCTGTCAATCATATTGCATACACCTGCACATATGATTACTCGGATGGGCTCACACTCCCAGAAATGGTGTGCACAGGAAAAAGCAAAAAAGCTATAAGGATATGGGGACATCACACATGAAAGCCTAACTAAAAATGTAAAAGATAAAATCTGTAAAAACCGGAGCTTCTACATCTGATGCTTAGCACATCACTCCCTCCCACAATATATAAAAACAATCACATGGATCGACTACCAGGAAAATTTAATATGTATAACAGGTTAAGATACCAACACAGACAGAACAAAAATATATAAATAAAATACAATAAGAAAAATACAAATATATGTACAAACATATTTAGTTTATCTATAGCAATACAAAAGTTTACTGATTGTATATTATGCTATTTGGCACAGCCCTGCTGTTGTTTTGATTTTTTACCTACTATATGCTGTGTTAGCATAATTAGTGGCTGCAGTTTTTTTTATTAGTCAGAATTTATCATTAGTGTTGGTTGCACTGATTTTTTAGTTTTGATTTTTTCACGCAAAGACCTAATTGGATTTGCACATCTGTAGATTTCCCACAGCTCAAGACCTCAAGTTGCCGACCCCTGCTCTAAAAGAAGTCACTGAACCAACCCCACCCAGTTGCAAGATCTGAGATGTGTGATAAAGGGGTGTTGAATTGTTTTATCCTACAGGATTGTATAATCTGACAACCAACATATAGTTGACTAGAAAATAATTGTGATTTGCTAGACATTAAATATGATAATAATCCTATGTACTGTATGTAGCAGGTATATGGTGTCCTATCAGCCTTCTGCTCCTTATAATATTGGTTTGAGTTTGGTGTCTAACTGATTAGTATTTTCTTATATATTAGGGTAACTACATTTCATAAAGGCATCTCCATTACAGCCAGAATAATAACTATGAGCCAGAGCTTTGCATTCAACTTTTTTGCTTTTAGTGGGGGGTTATATGAAATTTGTCACTTCTCATTGAGAGAAGTAAGATTTAAATCTGACCATTTTCATCACTGACTTGTAAATTTCGAGGACAGTAAGCTAGCGCTGTGTTCACTATCCCATGCTCCCCACTCAGTTTGGGGTTCATCTGATTTTGTTATCTTCACAACATCTTTACCTGCATTAAGAGGATTTTCTGCTGATAGCGGAAAGGTGAGTAAAATTGACATTGCTGCAGACTACGCATGAGGTAAACAAGTAATATTTGGCTCACAGGAGGCAAACCTAACAGGAAGCCTGCAAAGCCTAACCATAATACCAAACCATACTTAAATCTAGGGTGAGAAATCTTGCTGTTTTTTTTTCAAAACCTTTTTCAAGGCGATTAACAAGCTTCTTTTAAAATGTTGCATGGCCTTCAAGATTTTATGACTCAAAAAGGGTCTGGTTTAGGGTCATACTCACACAGCTTTTTTCCTATTTTAGAAAATGTGTACTATTCCTTTTAAAGAAAACAGTGTGGGGGCCCCCTTAAAATTCATAGGTGGCCAGGAATAGGAGGTGCATCTTTCCCTCTGCAACTGGACTTTGATGCAACATTCATCTCTGAGGTATCTCTGTGAATAATTATATACATACCCGAGTACATGTGCACAATTCCACCAGAACTCTCATTGGGTCCTTTGCTGATACTGCCTGTTTGTACATTGATTGTATGTACTATCATTATTTTCTTCTTAAGTAAGGCTTGTGTTTTTTCTATAACAAACAAAATGGCCACTGCCCCATCTATAACTGGCCTTCAAAGCAAGGAGCATATGGAAGGGCAACACATGCAAGAGTAATTCCCAGCTCAACTCACTAACCAGTCTGCTTACCAACCAAATTAACCTGTCTAACAGTATACGTTAAAAACAGGGTTTTTTTTAAGCACACATTTGCAAACGCATGCGTAAGCTGTAAGGGCACTTCACAGTACCCTGTATTACCTACAGTCCTAACTCCAGTAAGTTTATGAGAGTCTCCACAGTGGAAGCACATGCATTCTAATGGATAGATAGGGGCAGGTGGGCCTGGAGGTAGCCCAATCCTCCTTAAAGGTACACACTAGACATACAGCACATAGCACAATGGCAGCAAAGGTGTCCAGTGTGTCCCCTCACCAATATTATATCAGTAACAAACAAAATGGCCCCTGCCCCCACCTATAACTGGGCTTCCCAGCAAGGAGCACATGGAAGGACAATGCATGCAAGACAAAACTAGAGACATTCCCAAACTCCTGTTTTTAATGCACACTGTTAGACAGGTTAATTTGGTTGGTAAGCAGACTGGTTGTTGAGTTAAGCTGGGAATTTCTCTGGCTTTGTCTTGCATGTTTTGTCCTTCCATGTGCTCCTTGCTGTGAAGGCCAGTTATAGGTGGGAGCAGAGGCCATTTTGTTTGTTACTGATGTAATATTGGTGAGGGGACACACTGGACACCTTTGCTGCCATTGAGCTATGAGCTGGGTGGGGGGCATTTCTCATAACCCTTCCCCCCAAGAGGCCCAAGAGGGCCCCATGTAAAAATCAAAGACAACCACACTTTAATAAAACATTGTAAATAATGTCCGAACTTCATATGTCCATATCCATCACGATGACCTGCAACCAGAATGACCTACCTAATGAGGTTACTTCACCACACATTGATGCTTCCCTGCCACTACTTCTGCCACTATTTCTGTCACAAATGGCAGAAACCTAGCCAGATACTTCTGTAAACAAACCATATCCATCACGATGACCTGCAACCAGAATGACCTACAGCCTAACGAGGTTACTTCACCACACATCAATGCTTCCCTGCCACTACTTCTGCCACTATTTCTGTAACAAATGGCAGAAACCTAGCCAGATTCTTCTGTAAACAAACCACCTTGGGTGACCTTATTTGGTCAATGATATCACTCTGCCCTTGTCTTGCTGATTTGTTTGCAATAGAAGATGGGGGTTAGGGAGAAACAAGTGACCTAATCTAGCTAGTTTGTTTGGTGGTTCGTTGAACCTAAAGCTAGATTGCTGGTGACCTCCACAGTGCAAAAAAAGAGGGTGCAAAAGGAGCACCAGGAGTTCCTCCCTTATATGCCATTTGAGAAAAAGAGGAAGGAAGAAACTGCCCTAAACAACACAAATGGATTTCCATAATCCACAAAATGTTTTTAGCTCAATAATTGAAAGTTCAGTGCACAAAGGCACAGCAATCCCCAAAGGATGAGGCACTAGTAGATCAACAACCTCCAGCTCTGTTTTTTAACAGGATCATCATCAAGGACATAATAACAACAGCAGAATCCCTATGTGTTGTATAGGGGAGTTTTTTCTCCTCCTTTTTCCATTTGGTATAAAAAGGAGGAACTTCTGGCTCTACTTGAGCTCCTTCTTTTTTATGCACACCTACACCTATGGACACATAGTTTTAATTCTTGGCTGAATATCTTCTGTAGTCTGTCAGTTTACAATACCTAAAATGTTAATATACAGGGCCAATCTGATGTTATATATAACATATAACGTCCATATAGTGGATGATGAAAAAACAGATGAAAGCCCCGCACCAACTTCAGTGTGAACAATGATGCACACAGCACTAAAGTGTTTCCAGCAAGTATTCCTACCAGAGTACAAAAAAATTATACCGTGATATGCATGCCATCATCCCCGTAAAACAGCAAAAAAAACAAAAAGGTAAGGACCAAGGGAGATCCAGAAAAGCGGGACTATATCGGCATGTGTATGGTTGGAGGAATGCAATCACAACACCACTATGTAAAAAATATATCCAACCATACACATGCCGATATAGTCCCGCTTTTCTGGATCTCCCTTGGTCCTTACCTTTTTGTTTTTTTTGCTATCCCTACCAGAGGGTCTGTATATATAAACTCCCATGCAACCGTCATCATGATCATATGCACACTCCACTCCCAGATCACATGAAGCTCAGAGGGATAATAAATAGGAAAAATCCCATAGTGAAGCACGTTTTAAAAGGAATCAAATCCTTTATTAAAAATCATACTTACAAACATCTTATAAAATCAGGCATCAAAACGGTACAGTCAAATTGGCCATTGCTTGTAGCGTGCTTGTGTCATATGTCAGATCCCGCCTAACGCGTTTTTTTGTCATCAAATAGACATTGTCAGAGGCGGGTTTGTAATACTTTCCACCAGTCTATCCCAGAAGTATAGTTTCTTGAAATCGAAATGCGTTGAACCCACATGTAACAATTGGTCAAAGTTTAATTGGTTGTAATATATACAGTATATTACATGTGTGTTGTCAGGTGGTTATGATATTTAAGTTACTTCTGGCAAATTTTGGCAACTCATGTAATCAGCCTTGTGTTTTGATGAAAGCTCATTTTATGTAATTTGTAATAAAATGTATTTGTTTTATATTTGTGCAATGTGTGGTGCCTCAAAAATCCAATTTTTGGGCTTTTTTTGTTTTTGTATGTAATCACTGGGGATATGGCACCTTGGGAAGTTTGGGTATATTCTACACATATTCTATTCTACACATATGCTGCTGGTATCACAGTAGATCTTGTGTTTTACTGCACATTTTGCTTTAAAAGAAACATTGGATCTTTAGGCCTGGTTCCCACTGCCGCAACTTCCATACGACTTTGAAGCCGACATCCTGGCGCTGCTTCAGCGCAACCTGCATACAACTTCTTTAACAGGAGTCAATGTCGCTCCTATTAGAAGGGCTTTATTGAACTTAATGGGGTGCAACTTGTGAAGCGACATGTGCTCTCAAAGTCAGAGTGCATGTCGCACCAGTTTGAACTGGGCCTAAAAGCTTTTGTACATACTGTACATGCCCTCCGCACAACTCCAGGGCAGTGTTAATGGATATAATAATATAATATAATAATAATAATGTAATAATAATAATATGCAATACGTAAAAGCTTCCAACTTGGCCCATGACCTTTTACCACAACAGGGAAGGCTCTAAGAGGACCTATAAATGATCAGAAGAGATATTGCTTCACAAAATGTCTAGCCATGTCTATTGTATATTATTTTAAAAAGCAGATGCAATGGCAGTTGGACAAAGTTGGGCTCTATTATTTTAAATAGAGAATTCACCATTTGGTAGCTGCAGGTGAATATTTTGTTGACCTAAGCTAGCAAATACAGGCCACAATGACCTAAAATTTCCACTAGGGTAATATGTGTGAAAACTGTGCTAACATTTTTATTGGCCATGCAGAAAAAAAAAAATTTAGATGCAGTTCACTTGCTATGAAAATGGCTGTTTTTACTATAATGGAACTCGTGGACCAGTACTGAGGGCAGTTGAGTTAGAAGGGGCAGCAGAGAGTCTCTCCTGGCCACCTCTAGACATTGTTTCCTAAATTCAGCAAGCAAATTATAATCGGATGGAGGATCAGAAGAATCTTTAAAGACTCTCTGCTTTTGAATAAATGCGCACAACACCCTACCTCCCATAGCTAATTTTGGCAGTAGTTTTTCTCTAAAATAATCATGTAATACAAGGGGTGGAGCTTGTACAAAAGGGTCTCGTCATTCTAATTTCTCTAGAGCCGCATGATGTCTAAATATGGCTTTGGCTATGGATGCCAAGAAAAGTTCTTGTTAGCACATTCTTCATACCTAAACCTCTAGATAATTACTGCCATCAGAGTTTAAGACAGTTTTAAGAGCCTTACTGCTTCAATATTCCAATATTTGAGCAATACTGTGCGCATGGCAGTAGTTTAGCTAAGTATTTAACAAAAAAAAATTGCAATTAGTATTTACTGAAAAAAATAAAATATATAGAATTTTAAATTTTCTCGTTGTACATGAAATAGTGAGACTATATTCTGGTTTACATATATCAATCTCCTTTCTTTCATAGATTAGTGAGTGTTCACTTTTCTGTGCTCTGCCTTTTATCAGCTCATGGCTTATATAAATTTAGTCTGGGGCACCAGTTGGTTATTTTCCATTATTAATGTTTTTATTAGCTTTTTTTTTTGAGTATTTTATTGCTATATATTCCTTATTAAGTATTAACTACTTAGTCCTAGCAATGCTACTTTTTGAAATTTTCAATCTCTGCATTCCACTGAAGGTATCCTCATTTGCACCTTTATTTTATCTCGTGTAAAACTAAAAGGTTATAATACCCCTTTTAACATAGTTCTGTTATTTTTTTCCGAGCCAGAAAAGTTGCTGCTGAAAGCAGGATAGTTACCATGACAACCTGCTGGCAGCCTCCTCGATGCATTTCATACTAAGCAATAGTGTTGATTCCCAAGGCTGGGTGTAGGACGTAGGTCTGTAAGGAGCTAAAGAAAGGTTACTCTGCGCTTGGTTAATATGCAAAACCACTTTCAGCACTGCCGCCTAAGCCATGAACAGGCTTACACATAACTGAACTCAGTAATAAAAATCAGCATTTCCTGTACACTGACAAGATTATCTTACTTAAAGAAGAACAAAAACACTTAGGTCTCATTCACATCAGATGCATTTACGCCAAGGCAAGGACACAAAGAAAACAATTGTTTGTTATGTACTCTGTTCACCCTATAAAGGTATGTTGGTGTGCATTGCAAAAAAGTAACTCATCTGAAATTTTAAACAGAGCACAAAAGCACGTGTCAATGAACTGCATCGCTTTGTGACACGCTGTTGTGCATGGAGTCGAATTAAGTGTAATTTTGTGACATTTTAATAAATTAAAATGTCTCAAATGTTTCATTCTCACAACAGCTAAGCGCATCTTGCACCCGTTTCTTAGCAGTGACTTGTCAGCCTTCTCTAAAGTAAGAAAGAAGCAGGAGCTCTAAGAGAGGATGTAGGGTAAGCTGCTTTGAAGCAATAACTTCAGAGCTTCTGCTGAAAAATGTAAGGATGAATTACTTCACAGCACATGAAGCTACAGTGATCAGCACAAGTTAGTTTGAAAACTCATTGTTAAGAATGTGTAAATGAAATACTAGAATGTGCATAGATTTGCCATGGGTTTACTTTAAGCCATTTAATATAAAAACTGCATAATATGCAAAACAAATCTCATTAAAATTGTTAGAAAAATAATTAGTGCATTTTTGCAACAACACAGTTAAATATTGTCTATGGTACTTTTTTTTAAATCAGAAAAGTGTTTATTGAACAAGGTTAAACAATTTCCAATGTACCTACAATGCATTTGCTTACATCTATTGATACACTTCAAGGTCATCTTAGTGCCCTTAACAATAATCTTATCATCATGATCTTCAAGTCCACAAGCTGCTGAAGTATATAAGCTTATACAGTATCTCTGGTACTACACAACCACAGCTTGTTAGGTTCTCCCCGTTGGTCATTGCAAAACTCTGGACATTACAAGTTCCCTGGGGCTCAGCCCAGGGGTATCCAGCCATGGTGACCAGATTTTTTTTTAATCTACCTGGGCTTCCCCTGTGTTGATAAATGTACCATGTTTCCATGACCAAGGTGTTCCCATGGATATGTAGTATCCATGAGGCTACTGGGGCGGTGAGATTGATTTCCATCCCAACAGTATGAGCTCAGGTGCTTGAAATAGTGCTCTAGAGAATGCTATTCTAACCATCTCCTCTGGGATAACCTCTTCCAGAACCCCCAGGATACAATGAATTGGGTCTAAAGGGACGGTCGTCTGGAACGCCTGATTAAGCGTCCCAAGTACCATACTCCAATACCTATGGAGCTTTGGGCATCTCCAAAGTAGATGGATGAGATCCCCCTGGTGTTGCCTTTATCTTACACACATGGGGTCTGACCGCCTACCCATCTTATGTAGTCTAAGTGGGGTGTAATGCACCCAAAGGACAATGTATAGACTTTTTGGGCAACGTTAAGAGAGCAGGTAGTAATAGAGTACAGGACTTCCTCCCATTGGTTTTCCATGAGTAAGCCTAAATCCCTTTTCCATAGGGACAGTGCCTTGGTGGGGTAAGATTTTAAATGGTGTGTTAGTAGCATTTGGTAAGAATGTGAGATGATCCCTTTGGTTTCAGTACTTGTTTGCAACAGATGGAAAATGGGGGTATTGGACATAACCCAGCTACCCACGTCCCTCTGCGCGCACACAGCTGCCTAAGCTGAAGATAGGAGTAGTATATGGTGAAGGGCAAATTAAATCTTTTTTGTAACTCAGGGAAGGATAGCAGCTTGCCATCCTGGAATATCTGTGACAGTAGAGTTACGCTGAAGGACCGCCACTTGGGTCCTTGCTGTAGTTTTGCCAGTTCGACATAGGAGGGGTTTTCCCATATCAGACTAAATTTAGTGAATTCCATCTCCCCCTGCATCTGCCTGCCTTTATTCCATATTTTTTGGATTAGAGTAAGAGTGGGCATCTGTTTATTCGATTTATGGAACTTCTGTGCCTCCAGGCCCATCAGTCTTGCCAAAGAACCCACCAGATCATGAGTCAAGGATCCCGTCAGATGCTGCAGCTGAGCTGCAATAAAGTATAACCAAGAGTTGGGCACCGCCAGTCCTCCACTGTCCTTAGGGTGTTGCAACTGTTCTAGTTTGATCCTGGAAGGGCCTGTACCCCACAGTAGGCGTCTAAAGAGGGTGTTGACCACTCTAAATATTTTCAAGTGAATTACTAATGGTGAGTTATGAAGAAAATATAACAGCTGTGGCATCAATATCATTTTTATTAGGTTGGCTCTACCTGCCAGCGATAGTTTGAGTTTGTTCCACGTGTTAATTTTATCCTGAAATCAGGATAACAGGGGATATACATTTCATGGACAGTAATCCGCTAGTCTAGGTGATATTTGTATTCCTAGGAATTTGAATGAGGTCACTACCGGGATTGGGCATGAGTCAGACAAACCCCAACCCCCCGGTCCCCATCAATCACCATCAGAGCCGATTTAGACCAGTTTATGGTCAGACTGGAGAAGTGTCCAAATCTGGAAATTACGGCCATCACCTCGGTCACAGAGGTAGTGGTGTCCCCCAGGAAAAGCATCATGTTGTCCGCATACAACATGATCTTCCCCAAATCTAAACCCCAAAATCCCCAGGCTAGCCCTCACCAGTGCCGCCAGAGGTTCTATGACGAAAGTAAAGATCAGGGGAGACAGGGAGCAACCCTGCCTTGTAACCGTGCCCAGAGCAAACGAGTGAGACATTCTGTCCGACTTCCTCATGGTCACCTGTGGGGAAGCATACAGCAGCTTGACCCAAGCTATGAATCAATCTCCGAATCCAAATTTGGATAGTACCGCCCACAGATATCGCCAACCAACACTGTAAATGCCTTGTTGGCGTCAAGAGATAGTAGAGTCCAATGTCCCCCATATGCAGTTGCATATTCAGAAAAAGGCGTCTGAGATTAGTGGCCATGGATTTTTGCGGCATAAATCCAGCCTGGTCAGAATGTATTATGGAGGTTATACTCCCATTGACCTGAAGCACCAAGACCTTAGCTAGGATCTTAACATCACTCTGAAGGAGGGAGATGGGCCTAGAGGAACCTAGGTCAACTGGATCCTTACCAGGCTTAAGCAATAATATCACATTTGCCCTGGCCATCAAGTGCGGGAGGTGCCCCTCTTCAATGGAGGCATTGAACACCTCTAGTAGCCTTGGCAGTATCTGCTCACCATATTGGGAATTAACCTCCATGCGCAAATGATCCTCCCCGGGGGCCTTGCATGTTGGAAAGGAGCATGCTGCCTTCTGCAGCTGCTCCAAAGTTAGAGGTACGTCCAACATTCATCTGGCCCCCTCGGATAGGGAGGATACGTGGACACGAGAGAAGTACCTCCTAAGATCAATATCTGTGTAATCATCCCTCGCCCCATAAAGGTTCATGTAGAAGGACGCCAGTTCAGATATGATTTGTTCCAGCTCATTAATGACTCTACCACCGGAAGATCGGATTGCCCCTACAGCCAAGGATTTGTTGCTGAGACCTAGCGATTTTTGCCAGTAGGCCTCCCGTTTTTTCTCTGTGAAAAACCTCTTGTGTTCTGCAGTGGGAGATCGCAGGCATTCCAAGGAGTCCTGGGCCAATAGCCATGCCTCCCTCGCAGAGACCGTTGGGTCTGCAACATACGATAGTTCCAGCCTCCGTACCTGATCTCCCACCTGCTCCAGGAAAGTGGAGGAGTTCTGTTTGACATTTGTAATTTCTGCAATGAACAGTCCCTTGAGGTACGCCTTGAAAGTTTCCCACTTGTGTATTTTATCGGTATACTGGCTATGGGATTGGAAAAAGCTCTCAATTTGGGCTGCTATTCATTCTGGGGAGGTGAACAACTTGAGCCAGAAGGCATTGAGCTTCCAGGGGGCCTTGGGCAGAGAGGTGGGGGGCTGGGCAATCGGCCATAGGGCCACTGGGGAAATATCTGACACTCTGCATGGGAAATATTCCACCCTGGGGGTATAATCAACAAAGTTAGGTGTGCCTATGTACAATCATTACGTGATAGGGAGCCATGGGTTTTTGGAGAAACAGGAAAATTGTTTTGTGGTAGGGTTACGTACACGCCCTATATCTGTCCAACCCACCTCCAAAAGTAGGCTACTAAGAGCTGTGCCCCTGCCTCCCCTGGGGGGGGGGATGCCTATCCAATCTGGGGTTTAGGTATCAATTGAAATCCCCCATGATCAACACCGGAACCTCAGGCTTGTTCGCCAGGTACAACAGCAGCAACTGCAAGACTTCTCGTGAAAACGGGGGTGGGATGTATACTATAGCGAAAAGCAAAGTTGTGGTGTATAATTTGCAATATAAAAATACAAATCTACCAGATGCATCCACCAGTGAGTTGAGCTCCTGATAGGCCAGTGTCTTGTGTATCAATACACTCACTCCGCGAGAATAAGCGGAGTGAGTGGAGTGATAAGACTTGCCCACCTAAGAGTATTGAAGGAACCCCAAGTTGGCTTCCAGGAGATGCATCTCCTGCAGGCCAATAATGGCTGGGTGGAATTTGCGCAGGCAGGATGAAATCATGGTCCATTTTGGGGATCATTCATTCCTCAGACATTCCAAGACACAATGGGTGTGAATGACATTGCGTGGCATGGAAGTTAAAGAGAGAACACAAACTGAAGCAAAGGATACCCTGGGACAGCGCCATGATCAACTGGACATAGATAATACAAAGATAAAACCAAATAAAACCTTGTTTAAAACGGGAATGAATCCTCACTGTCTCACCAATTAGGTGAGGGATAACCTATAGGTCAGAAACCAGAGAAAACAAAATAAACAGCAAAGAGCTGTTCAGAGATAAGTATACATAGTCCCACGCGGTATGAATAGGCTGAAAAATGGATTAACTTTATTAGATGTAAAAAACATATGAAAGTCACATTGGTCAACAACAAGTCACATAAGTCACATACAATGACATATAGAAAAATAAATTAAAATCTTTAATTAAAATCAAAAATGTTTTCACAGATTTATCAGCTACCCAGGCCTTTCTGTGCACTACACTTCCGATCTGGTTATCACCTGTGTTTTCTTTTAATTTATGTTTCTATGTCATTGTATGTGACTTGTTGTTGACCAATGTGACTTTCATATATGTTTTTTACATTTAATAAAGTTAATCAATTTTTCAGCCTATTCATACCGCGTGGGACTATATATACCTATCTCTGAACAGATTTTTGCTGTTTATTTTGTTTTCAACCGGACATAGCTCTTTTCTCCCAGGCGCTGTAAAGTAAACGTTCCATAATATTTTCTCGTGCCAACTGGGCCATGTAACCAAGCATCTTACATGGTAACATAATTCGTGTGGGCTGGTGCTAGCTATCGATACAACAAAAGGTGGAGAGTCTGTAGTCAATCGCTGTGTATAAATTGCAGGAATAATTCCTCTTAAAAATCAAACTGTATAAGGGACTGAATCAATGACCTGGTCATTGTAGTTTCAAGCAGGTTTTATCCTGCCCCATCCTCACGGCCACGGTGGCGGAGATCTTGCTCATTGTGGTTCAGCCAGTTGGTGGCGTCCTGTGCACTTTCAAAGAACTGATTCTGACCTCTGGCTGCTACCCTTAGCTGGGCCGGGAATAACATAGCATAGTATAATTGCAGCCGTTCAAGCCTCCTCTTTACTTCCGCAAATTTTGATCTTAGAACAAGACTTTGGCACCATTATATTGAATGGCCCCCTTTTCCCTGGCCAGGCGCAGCACCACCTCCCAGTCCTTGTAGTTCAGGAGTCTGGCTAATATCGATCGGGGAGGGTTGCTAGGCGGGAGGGGTTTTGGGAGGTAGCCTGTGTGCCCTTTCCAAAGTATAGATAGGAGAAAAGGCTTCTTTGCCAAATACATCCTGCAGCCACCCTTCAACAAATGCTGTGAAGTCCCAGCCCTTCACCTGTTCTGGGATCCCCACTATGAGCACATTATTGCGCCACAGGCGATTCTCAATGTCATCCGTTTTGTTAAAGGCTTGGGATGCCTGCTGAGTAGCCACTCTAACATCCCTAAGCAGAGGGGGCAACTGGTCTGCCACATCACTCACCCTGCCCTCTACTGCGGTGGTTCTCTCTCTGATTTTCTGAAGGTCTTGATGTAGGAGAGACACCGTTTCCCTCAGTCCCCCAAACTTTTCTTTAAGGTCAGCCACAGAGGCTGTGCACTTGTGGATTGCATGCAGGATCTCACTCAGTGAGGGTTGAGCACTGTCCTCTAAAGGTATATCAAATATATCAGGCATGGGGTCATTCTGGACGTCTAATGGCACTGTGTCATCCATCAGGCCTGCATCCTCCCTGTCTGCAGGCTCAGGGGAGTATGTGTGTCGCTGTGAGGTAGTCAGGGATGAGTCAGCAGAGCTAGGCAGCTTCTGGGTGTAGTACAGCATGCCCCTGGGTTCCTCTTTGTGCTTTGGGGGCTTATTGAACTTACCACCCTGCTCAGCTTTCTTCTCCAGGCCTCGTGGTGTTTTAGGCGGCTGTGACTGCCCGGCACCATCTTGGTCAGCATGGGGCGCCATGGACGCAGCTTCTCCACGGTTCCCCTGGGTCATCATCAGCTCGATGCGGGTATCCAGCAAGCCCTGATGGGTTAGGGTAGTAGCGGGTAGTATTTGTAGTGGAATCCGGGCAAAATCGTTTGCGAGGACAGGATTAGTTACAGGATCACCAGCGGGAGCTCCGTGCAGCACGTTTGCTCACATGCCTCATCAGGCCATGCCCCATCAGTTAAATTTTCAGATACATTTTTAGGGGTCTACCCCCTTCCTCTAAGTTCCAAGCAGTACTTATACATACAGTTTTTAAAACCTTTGTGTATCAGTACTGCCTGAACCTTAGGAAAAGGGTGTAGACTCTACAAATGTAACTGTTGCTAAAAACAGTATCATGAATGGTACTTAGCTGTTGTTCTGTCATAACAATATATATATATATATATATATATATATATATACATATTAACACACATTAACCTACTAGCTTAATGTAAGCATGTAAAGTGTCAAAGTAGAATTAAACTCCACTATTTTTTATTATATAATAAATGTGCCCCCAAAAGCTGTATGCCACAATGTGCTAGTGCAGAATGTGCTACACAGTAGCACATTATGGCAGGCTTACTTGTCAAACAATACTTTCAAGCCCTTTTCATTGTCACAAGCACTCCCATCCTCTCCCTGGTCTTCCTTTCAGGTTCATTCTGTTCACCCACTTGAATGGCCAGACATCACTTCTGAGTATGAGTGCAGGAGTCAAATCATCACAACACTGAATGGGGGTGCCGTAAATGTATGCTGAGCTGCGCATGCGCGGTTCAGTGTATATTACTGCTGACAGGCAGAGGGAAGCATTTATAACAGAAGAGATAGGGTCTTTTCTGTCATAAAAACCCTCACTGTCATTGTTTTTTTTCTTCTTTTTTTGAAATTCAAATTGACTTTAAAAAACTATAAATAGTAATAGGCCATGGTAGGGAAGAATTTTTAGATATTTACATTTAACATTACAAACACAACAAAAGGAAACAAATTTGCTACACTGGCACTGCACGCATCCTTTGACCATGATATAATAATGGCTACTAGTAGCTGTCAGACTCTGTACTCCATCACCACGTAACCACAGGTGACATCTGTGGGCCACCTTTCTCTCCTTCACGTCCCCTCCTTATTTATTTATGCTCTGTTAAGCCAGCCTGTCAGCCGTGCTAGAGGACTTCTCTGGGAAGAATAAAACCTGAACAGAATAAGCAGACTCTATATGCTGTATGTTCTTTCCTAACTTAAATGCATAAAAAAGATACATATTATTCATAATATTTAAAGCAAAACTCAGACAAGTATAAAAAAAAAAAAAAACAGTCCAGTTATTTTGTGTTTATTAATTAAACTCATTATGAAAAAAAAAAATCATCAAATGTAATTTGAAAATAAGTATTACTGCCTAAAATATTTTTTATTATCTTCCCTTAGCAGAGATTTGGAGTAACAGCCTTATCCTATAAAGATATCTTATTTCTGTGTGCTAATTCTCAAAGCAGAGCTCCAGGCTCACTGAAAACATGTAGCTGCCACTGATAGATTCCCAGCATTAATGGAATAGAGAATGTTTCTTGCATAAGCAGGCAATGTGCTAGAAAAGGGGTCGTTTAGTAAAAACAAAAAAACTGTTCACTTTGCCGAGGGAAGTTACACTTTGCAGGGGCATTTCCCCAGAGCTTAGTGAATGTGCTGAAGCTTCACTATGCAAAGATTATCAATCAAGTGATGAAAGTTTGCATAGCTTTACCCATAGGTGTGCACAGTCTATTGCATTAGGGTGTGCACCCCAAAACCCAAACACATATGCATGTGTGTATATGTACTGATCGTGTCAGTAGAGCACTGGGTGGTGTCAGTAGGGCAAAGTTGGTGTCAGTATTTTTTTATTTTTATTATTTTATTTTTATTATTTTTTACAATTAAATTTTTTTCGGAGCCCCAAAACCCCATTGGAGGGACGGACTTTGGTGAAATATCAGGGGTCTAAACAGGGGAAATCGGTGCTGCACTGGCTATTTAGGGTGTGCCCAGGCACACCCAGTACACCCTTTGTGCATGCCTATGGCTTCACCTCATTCACTGGGGAAAATTCCTTTGCAAAATGCAACTTCCCTTGCAAAGTAAATGTCTATTAGTTTTTGTCTAATTGTCTAATAATTCTTTAGTAAATCAACCCGTAGTAACTTTCAAAGCAGTCTGCAAATGCTTCATTCAGGTAACTGTTCAGACTATAATCCTATGTGGTTGATTTAGTAAAACTGAAGAGTGCAAAATCTGGTGCAGTTGTGCATGGTAGCCAATCAGCTTCCAACTTCAGCATGTTCAGTTAAGCTTCAACAAAAAAGACTGGAATCTGACTGGCTTCAATGCAGAGCCGCACCCTCCAGTTTTAGTAAATCAACCAGTATATATATATATATTCATATATATATATCTTATACTGTATATATCAGGGCAGGGACAAACGGGGGGGGGGGGGGGCAGGAGGGACTGCTGCCCTGGGCACTGGTATTGTGTGTTGTGAGTGGGGGGGGGGGGGCTGCAATGAGTGCAATGAGAGTTCCTGAAGCTACAAGCTGACAGGAGTACTGACAGTGACACTTCACTACTCCTGTCAACATAGTTCAGGAAGTTACAGGCCAAATCTTTAGACTAGGGGAGAATCGGCAGTGGGCTGTGCTCTTTCTTCCCTCCAGCTCCACACTCGTGCCACTGCAGTGCTCCCGATTGAGAGTGTTAGTGATCAGGACTATGCAGGGTTTGTTTACCCACCCCCATCCCCTCCCAAAAAAGACTGTGGGTCTGGTAAACAAAGCCTAGAGCCTAGAACTCTAAAGTCTGGATCTGACAGCGAATTCCATCGCTAGTGCAGGTCCCTGGTGCTGTGATCCCATGCCTGTAAAAAGTATTGCAATGCTGTTTCCACTAAGCTCCTCCTCAATTGTCCCTCAATTGTCAAGATGAGGAGGAGACCAGGAGGCAGCCTGCAAGCTGAGGAGGAGCCCAGGAGGCAACCTGAAAGCTGAGGAGGAGACCAGGAGGCAACCTGAAAGCTGAGGAGGAGCCCAGGAGGCAACCTGAAAGCTAAGGAGGAGCCCGGGAAGCAGACCGGCATCTGAGGTTTGTATGTTGCATGAAGGAAAGGATACTATGCGCTGTGGACCTTGGGGGACAGAGTAAAAAACATTTTTGCTGGGGAGGAGAGTGTGCTAGTAGGAGGAAGGAGAAGAGGATTAGTGCTAGATGGGGAGATTTGTGCTGAAAGAGGAAAATTTGGGGGATGATGGGGTAAGATTTGTTCTGGGAGGAGACATTTATTTTGGGGGGGGGGGATTGTGCTGGGAGGGGGAATTTTGGGGGGGGGTCACAGATGTAAGATTTGAGGGAATTTGAGGGGTGATGGGAGTAAGATTTCTTCTAGGCGAGGAAATTTGGAGGGGATATGCTAGGTGGGATGATTTGGGGGAGATTTGCGCTGGAAGAGGGGAAGGGAGGATTTGTGCTGGGGGGATTTTGTGGATGGGATTTGTTCTGAGAGGTTGAATTTGGGGGTGGACATGGGTAAAATTTGTTCTAGGAGGGAAAATTATGGGTGGATTTGTTCTAGAAAGGGAAATATGGGCGAATTTGTGCTAGGGAGAGTGATTGGGGGGGAATTGTGTTGGGATGGGGGATGGGAGAAAATTATTTGTACTAGGAGGGGGGGTTAGGGGGGGGGTTGTGCTGGGGTGGATTGGGGGATGGGGTTTGTGCTGGGAGGGGGAATTTGAGGGGCAGCAGGGAGTAAGATTTGTTCAAGGATGGGAAATTTGGGTGACGTGCCAAGAGGGGGAAATTGTGCTGGGGGAAAGAGGAATGGAGCTAGGAAAAGGAATGGGGGGGGGGGGGTGCTAGAAGGCATGATTGGGGGGAGGAAGTATTTATGCTAAAAGGGGGGATTTTGAGAGCGATGATCTGAACTGAGAGGGGGATGGGGGGACAAAGATTTGTGTCAGGAGGTCAAGAGGGGGGGATTTTAGCAGTGGGGATTTGTACTGGAAGGAGGGGGAATTTGAGGGGCAGCAGAGAGTAAGATTTGTTCTAGGATGGGAAATTTGGGTGACATGTGCTAAAGTAAATCACCAAGTCTATTGCTGGAGAAAAAGAGCAAGTAGACTTAACCCTTTCCATACATGTGGCAATATGGTTTAGGGAGTGAGACTGCTTCCACAAGCAACCTGGTGAGGCCAAGTGAGAGTTGTCCTTATCCAATGTACACAGTTGGAGTATCCCACTATTCTCTTCTCCCATCCAAGTTCCACAATAAATACTAAAAAACAAGACCCCTGGACTGTTTATTGAGCAATGAGCCATTGGGAGTAAGGATGAATGTGTGGACTGTACCCTAAGTGACTGTGAGCTGGTAATCAGAGGAGGCCCAACAAGTCATCATACAGCAAACCCAAAGTGGACAGTGCTACATCAATATTGACCAAAATCTCTGAAGATTGTTTCCAACACCTTGTTGAATCTATGCCACAAAGAATTAAGGCAGTTCTGTAAGCAAAAGGGGGTCCAACCCGGGAATTAGCAAGGTGTACCTAATAAAGTGGCCGGTGAGTGTAAAATGTGTACTTGTCTCAATTAGGATCACTGAGTTTAACTTCTGTCTGCTGCTTTGTTCCTCTATCAGCAAGAGTCACTTCTGACAAGTTTTCCTGACACCAAGAGAAAAAAGGTGATAGGTGAGGGATCTCCAGCTTATTGACAGCCTCAGCTCTGTTCCCAGGAGTTGCGTGAAGGGGTGTGTCTCTTCCCTCCATACTTGCAGAACTCTCCTCACTGAGCTCGACAGAGTGTAACTTCAGCTCTCCGCCCCCCTTTTTCCTGAATTCGCAGACAAACTTTCAAAATTCTGCACTTTGAACGGCTGTACGTAGAGAAGATAAACAGGTACAACTTATGTAGGAGAATTTGTTCAATCTCTCTGTATCAACTGAGACCAGTCACTTCACTGGGTATATGGAAGGGTTTAAAACAGTTTTCCTAAAAGTGTTTTGTATTTCTTTGAATAATTGCACTGGGACTGGGAGAGGGGGGTGTAGCACTCTGAGTCAATCAGGTTCTATTGCTTTGCATAGCGCTGTCTGTAGACATGCTGACAGCAGGAGAAAGCATAGGAATGATCTCATAAGTCTGCTGCAGTTCCTTCATTGTCCAATCACAAGTTGGGGTTGGCCCTGAGCCAGGCTTTATTAACTGGAATTTAAATAATAATATATGACAATGATGGTGAACCTTGGCACCCCAGATGTTTTGGAACTACATTTCCCATGATGCTCATGCACTCTGCAGTGTAAGTTAGCATCATGGGAAATGTAGTTCCAAAACAACTGGAGTGCCAAGGTTCGCCATCACTGATATATGATATGTAGGCTAAAGATTTTTTTCTTTTGCTTTTTTTCATTCTTTTCATCCCTTTTCTTTTTCGGTCTCTACTAAAAAGTTATATGCATTAATATTTTCCACATTAATCTAACATTCACATTTTGATATGACAGAAGACCCTATAAAATTGATTTAGGAGCAAACTTTCAGCAACCAAGAGAACAATGAATTTCAAGTGCAGGCTACAAGGAAATAATATTGTTGTGATTATCATTTTTAATCAATTTATTTATATTGTTATACGTGAAAAGTAGACTGTTTATATTCCGAATGAGAAATAACTCACATTTGTCTTTCTGCACAAGAGCAACTCGTTGTTTTGCTCTGGGAGTAAATATGAATAGATATTCATTACCTTTGAAGTGTATTCTTATTTCATTCAATATAAACTGACAGCTAAAATGCTAATAGGACTTCTATTTCAATGGGAGATTGAGAGACTTGCATTTGTATTTACGACTGGCCCTTTTTTTTCTACTGGATTTCAAACTGTATATATTTCAAAGTTTTAAATGACTGCCTTCAGATTTATCGCATATCTAACACAGATCAAGCATGTTACCATTTATTAGGCAGTTGCTGAAATAAAAGAGACAAATGTACACCGTGATTACTACTGCCTACTGCATCTTGTTACCTTTCATCTCCATTTGATCATTCTTATTTACATTTTATTATGATGCTCATGTTTAGTTCCATTGTTCTGCACTATTGATTTTTGTATTTGTGGGCTTTGATTCTTTTTAATAAACCAGAAAGAGAGCTTCTATTGATTTACATGGTGAATAAATAGGACGTAATGTGGGGAAATGTAATAAAAACTGGCAGCGAGTACAGTCAAGAAGTAAAGGCTGGAATAAATCTTCCACCTGTTACAAAAGCTTGAGTTACTGCCTGTTGTTTTAAAACTAAACCTTTCCTAAGAAAAAAATGGGGCCTTTTTGAAAAATGCTAGTGAAATGACTGCAGTGCTGATAAATGGACTTCAATACTTTATCAGTTACTGATGTGGAACAAGCATGCATTCATAGAAAGTCGAAGTAAAGTCACAAGTTCATATCTACATATTCGTTCTGGGTTAGTGCCTAAAACTCCTGAAGCCTGGTGACAATTATGACATCTAGGTGACTAGCATTGGCAGAAAAAGAAGTCCTAGCAGCCCCCAGATTTCTCTTGGGAAAGGTTTAATTTAATTTGATGACTTATTTGATAGCAGGACTGGGTCAAAGCCAAGTCAGAAGAAACACCTGCCTTGGGAGCCATGGTTTGGGGTTGCAATTGGGCAGGAGCCTCTTCTGACTCTGCATCACTTGAGAGAGCTACTACTGTACCTTTCATTCAGGAATTACATAGTTACATAGTTGTTGGGGTTGAATAAAGACAATAGTCCATCCAGTTCAACCTGTGTAGGGGTGTGTGTCCGTAATCATCTCTCATACCCCTGAATGTTCTGATCCTTGAGATGTACGTCCAAGAGTCTTTTGAAAGCCACCATACTTCCTGCAGAAACCACCTCTTGTTGTAGAGAATTCCCCAATCTTGTAGCCCTAACAGTAAAGAACCCCCTGCGTTGCCTGAGGTTAAAACGCTTCTCCTCTAATCGCATTGTATGACCTCGAGTCCTAATGCAATCCTTTCGACTGAATAGATTTTTTTTCTATGCTGAGATCACCATTGAGGTATTTATAAATTGCTATCATGTCCCCTCTCAGGCGTCTCTTCTCCAGGGAGAATAAATCAAGCGATTGCAGACGCTCTTCATAATTAAGGTCCTCCAATCCCCTAATTAGTTTAGTTGCCCTTCTCTGGACTCTCTCCAGCTCCAACACATCCCTCCTGAGGACTGGCGACCAGAACTGGACAGAATACTCCAGATGCGGTCAGACCAGAGTTTTATAAAGTGGTAGGATTATAGTTTTAACTCTGGAATACATCCCTTTCTTTATGCATGCCAATATTCTGCCTGCTTTGGCAGCTGCTGCTTGACATTGCATGCTATTGCCTAGTCTATCCTCTACTAAGACTCCCAGATCTTTCTCCATTTTTGATTCCCCCACAGGTTCCCCCCCTAAAGTGTATTGTGCTTTTATGTTTTTAGTCCCCAAGTGCAAAACCTTACACTTCTCCACATTAAACCTCATTTGCTATGTCGTTGCCCACTCTGTTATTCTGTTCAGGTCACTCTGTAGGATATCTGCTTCATTGCCCTGCCCAATTTTGTGTCATCTGCAAAAAATGATATAGAACTACTGATCCCGTCCTTTTATGTGTAAAAAAAAACATAACATTTTTCATGAGAAGCTTCCCTGACATAATCATAAAAGCAGTAAGAACTTAAAAAGTGATAAGACACTGGTATACGTAAGAAAAGAAAACGCCGTTCTGATTAAAAACAAAACAATTAAGGATTTTCAGTGGAGATCTTGAAATCTCAATATATAACAATCACACATACCTCCTATTTATTTATTACAGGTATTTATATAGTGCTGTCAATTTACACAGTGCTTTATATATAAATTGTACATGTACAGTACATTCACATCAGACCCTGCCCTCAAGGAACCAACAGTCTAAGGTCCCTAACTCACATTCATGCTGTGGTTGGGATTTGAACCAACACCCTAGTGCTTCCAGGTGGCTACATAGCCACCCACCTGGAGTGCACAGGCCAGTAGACCTGTACTAAAATACCTAGAGCTTAAAAAAAAAAAAACAGCAACATTTTAGCCCCTTAGTAATCCATTAGTAAACACCTTTTCTCATTTCCTTCATTCCCTCCTACCTGTCATGGTCTAGTCTGTAGTTTTCTGTTTGTGAAATTCTTAGCTCCTTGTGGTAGTTTTCTGCTAGATCTGTGACTCCATTTCACATGTGCTACTGGCTCCTCTTCCTATAGATATCAACTGCTTTACTCTGGATTTGAGTTCCTTTGTGTTTTTAGTACCAAATTTAAAAATGTTTTGTACCAGAGACATGAAGTGAGTACCTTTATAAAAAAAGGTCACAGGATAAGATTTGTAGTTATTTGTTATTCTTCTGTGGAGACAAATTGAAGAGCTGAGTGACGGGTCACTTTGGTATCTTTGTCTTGGGTTCCAGAGGATCTTTTCCTGGCACTGTATGACAGTGTGAAGGGGCAGTTCTGTTTAAAGCAGGATAGAAAAGATAGCAATGCTTGAGAACTTGTTAGTGCCTGACATTGTTATGAAAAATGTAGATTGATGACTATCTTAAATCTCAAAAGTAAAGACCTGTTTAGAATTTTACCTGAAAATTGCCTGGAATTGATTATGGATTCTTGTAATTAGTTGCTCAAACCTCTAGCAACTGACTTTGCTTCCTATCATCTCAAGGAGTTTTTTGTAGCCATGACATATCACACACTAGGCCAATCAATAGTGGCTAATAAAATGATCATTTAAAAGCATTTTGTTGTAGTGCATATTACGCCATTAAAAGTTGCCCATGTAATCTGGATCCAATGTACAAATACTCTCATGCTCTTGATGTTATTGTGGCAATATATGTGGAACCTGTGGAGCTTTAATTCCATACTATTTACAGGGGTGGGAAATAATTTATGTGGTACATGATATTGTAAATGACAACTTTAACCTCTAACCTCTTAAAAGAACAGAATTTAAAGTAGTGTAGTGCTGTGCCCCTTTATCCAGATGCAGGTGCAAGTCCCTTTAACTTGATTCCCCACAATCCTCTGTGCTCCCAGCATCCCCTGAATTCCAGGACATGCCCAGGGAGTATAAATGCCAGCTCCACCCAGCTTCCTGTGCTCAGAGAGATCCTGCCTGATGGGACAGCAGTGACTGGGCAAGTGAGCTGTCCCCAGGTGCTGGGTTGATATCTGCCAAGTCTGGTGTGCGGGCCACCAGCAGTGAGCACAAGAGCATGCAGCATCTATCCAAGCCCCAGTCACTGGAGAGGACTCTGTTACAGTCCATGTGGAGAAGCTGTCCAAGCAGTGGGTTGGTCCTATCTATGGCCCCCAGATCCTCCTGACCAAAGTCAGCATCAGCAGTGCCTGTGTGAAGTCTGTGCCAGCAGGAAATCCCCTCAGCTCACAGTCTGCTGAATGAACGATCAATCTCTTGGAACACGTGAGAATCTTCAGTTCTTTATCCTATCAGTAAACTGAACTCAGAACCCTCTGCTGCCATCTAGTGGCCATTACTAGAACTGCAATAGAATTGTTTTCACATGTTTTATGAATGTTTCTCCCTTCCTCATATTGCTGTTTTGTACTGCAAACCCCTGTTCACATGATCTCCTGTGTAATCTATGTTCCACATTGTTAAGTAAAGAAGAAATTTCACATCACCACTGGTCTGATCATTTGTCTGATACCGTTACATAACAGTAGTATCAATCGATGTTGAGTGTAGTTGGCTTACACAAGAGTCTCTATGCACAGGCCCATATGTGCAAGCAGAGTGATTTTGAGAATGTCCTACAATAATCAGGTCATGTGGGGTTTAAAGTAAACCTGTAATGACCACTAACGATGTATGGAATTATGTATTATCAGAGATCTTCAAACTATCAGACACTCCAAATGTCAACAATTGGTAAAATAAAGAAATGATGATGAGGGATGGTAAGTGAACATGTGTACCAATGCAGTAAATGTGTTAACTTACCATCTCATAATCAATGCTAATCAGCACACATCAGGACTCAGGAGAAGAAGAGAAGTTGTTCGGAAGAATCGTCATCATCTCTCTCCAGAGTCAGACACTAGTGAGTGTTACCCGAATAATATGAGAGTTAATTTATCTCAGACAATATTTGGGTTAATAATGAGAGTTCTATGACTGTGAATGAAAACTTTAAAACAGCAATTATTTATTGGTATATAGTTTGAAAGCCTATAGTAATTTCACAACAATCTAACTAGGGTACACACAACAAAATGTAAAATATTCAAAGTTTAACAGAAAACATATATATATCGCATAGGATTCAAATGATTATGATATACATCATAAGACAGACAACACACATGTATACATTTAAGAGCGGGGAGGTGCCCTGATATTTACCAGTGGTTTAAGATGATATGGGGTCCCCTTCTCAGATCAATGGCTCCTACTTCCTCTCTGTTGGGCTTGCTATGATATACCCCTCTATCTCATAGACTTGCACATGGCTATTCTGATTGGGTCAGCTATCCCGCTTTATTCCACCCTCTGGGTGTATCTCCTCCCGGATTGGACACTTTCCTACTCCCCTAATTAAGCCTCTTCCTGACCACTCCTCTCTGTTGGGGGGGAAATTATTCATAACTGCGGAGTAGCTCTGAAATTGCTACTTAATTATCTTTGAGGCCTGTGGCCCACCCCTCACCAGATGGCTTATCCTCATTGCATATCTTAATGAGAGTCTTTTGATATGGAGGGATACCAATCAGGGCGGGCATGTCAGTCTATTCATCCTAGCTCATTGGCCCCAGAATGTCCAGTTCCCAGAGATGTAATCGCAGGGTGACACCATGAGGCACATCCACTGGCTCCCTCCCGGCTACATGACAGCTCAAATTCAAACAGACTAGATAAAAAGGTATTCACTTTATGTGTTTACATGTAAATAGTCAGCTGGCCTTTCAAAGGAACGTGTTACCCTGGATTCATTGATTACTAAAACCGGTCTGTCTGGCTCACGCAAATTATATATCTACAATAAATTCCCAAGTATGAGTTTGCAATCAAAATTGTGTACATTTACTTTCATTAATATATATTTACAATTACTGATGGAGTTTTATACATAAACTCCTCATCGGGCAACATGAGTGGCCAGACCACCCCCACCGCTTCGGAGTCCGCACTCCAGTCCGCAGCCAGCCAACTTGTGTGAATGACTCTGAGTGTGACAGTCGTCTCAGACCGTGTCCGACTCGAGTCCCGCAACTCCCGCCGCCCTGGGCCTACTACTCGACTCGAGTCTCAGAGCAGCAGGCCAGCAGCACCCTACGCCACCCAGCCGGTCTGACGGTCACCGTCCGTGAGGTAAGTGTGCAGCTAAAGCAGGAGTGACACTGCTGCAGAACCTCTTTGCTCCCTCTTCCCTGTGTCATCCACTAGTTAGAGCTTCTGCAACCAATCGTTTACAGGTTCATTTTAGGCTGGGTTACAGATGTAGCAAAGACAGAAGTGACACTGCTGCAGAACCTCTTTCCTCCTCCTGACCAGTGTAACCCACTATTGTAAGAGCTTCTGCAGCCAATTCTACAGGTTCACTTTCGGTTACATACATGTGCAGCTAAAGCAGGAGAGACACTGCTGCAGGAGTGACACTGCTGCGGAACCTATTTGCTCCCCTTCCCTGTTTCATCCACTAGTTAGAGCTTCTGCAACCAATCTTTTACAGGTTCATTTTAGGCTGGGTTACAGATGTAGCAAAAACAAAAGTGGCACTGCTGCTGAACCTCCTTGTTCCCCAGCGTAAGACAAGGGTTTCTGAAGTCAATCTTTAACAGGTTCACTTTAGGTTGGGTTACAGATCTGGCAAATACAGAAGTGGCACTGCTGCAGAACCTCTTTGTTCCCTCTTCCCTGTGCCATCCACTAGTTAGAGCTTCTGCAGTAAATCTTTTACAGGTTCATTTTAAGCTTGGCTACAGATCTAGCAAAGACAGAAGTGGCACTGCTGCAGAACCTCTTCACAGTGCCATACACGATTATCAGCTTCTACAGCCAGTCCTGAATTTTCGGGACATTTCAGAGCTCTGCTTATGTCGGGAGTTCCTCACCCCGTTAATAGAATCCCTAACAAAATGTGAATTATTTCAAGGGGTAACTATGAATACTTTTTCAAGGCACTGTTCCTTGATTACTGAAGGCCCCTTTAACACTTGTGGGACGTCAAAGTCACCCAATTTTTTTCCGCGTTTTTTGCCGCAAATTTTTCTTTTTGCGCCCCCCCAAAAAAAATTTGAGCACCAGCCGCCACTGGCTGCAAATCTTACTGGTTGAGCAGATATTACTATACCGCTATGTCCACCAATCTCTTTCTAATTTATCATTTTATTGCATACATTGCAGATTTCAAGTTAAAACACCTCTGAGGCATTTCCAGAAGGCTATCCTAACAGTCAGTGATTCAAGGCCGAGAAAATATCACAATGCAGAATGTGAACTTTACACTCTTAACAATGGGAAAGACATGTTAAGACACTTCAATACTTGAGGATTTTTAAAAATATAATTTTGTATCCCATTTAAAACAATATCTAACATGCTCATGATCATATTATCTCAGGAATTTCCCAGTGTCAAAAGTGAAGATTTGCTAAAAACACACAGGATTGAGTCGGTTTTCTGTGCATGGTAACCAGTCAGCTTATATCTTTCCTTTTTAAAGCTTGATTGAACAAACCAAAAACAGAATCTGATTAGTTGCCACCCACAGCTACTTCAAATTCTGTCTACTCCAGATTTGATAAATGTTCCTGTGATATGAATAAATGATACTAGGCATCCTGGCACACCCTTGCAACACTGCTTCGCTCAGACCTCAAGCCTAGGCCTTTGGTCTGGGCCCACATACCAACTTACAGCACTGCTTTTGTGATGGATCCCCTAGCACCCCGCTTGGGTGCTATCACCAAGATACAGCTTCTTCCACTCTGTAACCAGGAACCAGGCATTATAGCTGAGCATTGCACCCAAGAACTAGAAAACACTAGCTAACTGGAACCCACTTTATTGTAGACTCACACAGAATATATACCACACAAAATCAGGTAAGAGCTTGATAACATTATCCTAAACAATGAAAACTGTAAACAGTAATATCAGTACATCTAATGAGCAGCTAACATAAGCATGAACGGTAAGCTAATTAAAGAGTATTCTAAATAACAACTTGTCACCTAGACAGTGCCCAGCCAGGCAGTTTGACACCATTATTCAAGAAGACCCAGGGCTGTCTAAATTAAATTTACCAACCTCACTAGTGTAATCTGTCCACTAGTAAAAGTCGTCATACGACAAAACTCATCCAATGTTTCGGCAGTCTGAAAAAGTGAAATTATTTATCTTCATAGATTTCTTGGGGGAGATTGTTGATAAATATTTCTGTCCCAAGTGAAGCTTCTCCAACCTAGTGTGCAGGAGAGTCATTGTATTTCCCCTGACCATTAACCTGTACAGGATTATTACACCTTTCCATCCACTCCAGAAGGAAAACCTTATTGTTTTTATTCAGATAATTAATTCAAGCCTCGCTCTCAGCGTTGATCCCGTTGTTGTCCTCAGTAGAGAATGATCTGCTAACTCCATGGGATCAGAGGCTGAACTGAGCCCTTTTTCATGCTCTGACCGGGTGAAGCAGACAAAATCCCTTGTCTTCTCTATGGGCCATGATCAGGGAGTAGAAGGTAAGCCCCTAGTCCCCTCCAAAAGCCCCTGTCCCGGTTGGGTCTGTCACAGCTGTGTTCCAACGCAACCTCTGCACCCTACTCACAGCTCATATAGCTTTCTCACAGTGCTTCTTTTCTGGCCATTAGGCTTAGGGCCTGAGTCTGTTTCCTCACAGACTGCACCTGTCCTGTATAGACATGCACATCTCTAGCTGCTCTCTTGCTTCCTCTTGGACCTCTGGGGAGGGTGGAGCCCAAAACTGTCAGGCCTTATATTATAAGGGCTATGCACACTTGAACCTACACCCTGCTGGTCTCCAGCAATACCTGGGCACAGGGTCAGGGCCTCACACTGTCACAATCCTCCATTGTTTTTTAGTGCACCTTATCTGTGTAAGTAATTTAGCATTATTTTATGGATATCATTTTAACAATGAATAGGATAATGATGAAGTCTCTATTCTCTTCTCTTCTGGTTTGATGTCATTTCTGAGAATTATTTATTTGCAATTAAGTAGGAAAGTGTACAGTGGATGATTTGGTGAGATGAACCATGAATGTTTAATTTTTAGCATTTCTGACCTGTTTCAAGGGGTCATGTATTAAAGTTGAATCCCATTTCTAGAAATATGCCCCCCTCACCTTGTACCTCTCAGTCACTAAGTGAATTTTCTCTTTGGAAAGTGAATGTTCACTTAGCTTGGCAAATGAGGTGAAGTTGTGCTGCTTTAATCATCTAATCACAGTATCACTTGTGAACATCCTGTAATATTTTTGTAAATTTGGCCAATCCTAAAATAGCTTAGTCAATGAAGTAATGCATGATTTGTGTTGACTTCAGTTTTACAATCACATGCAAGTAAAGTCCTGGTATTTGAATTTCCCTGCACAATGATGGATATTCAACATGAACAGAAATTTAATTTATTCACTAAACAGTAAATAAAACAGTAAACATTGACTTTGTTAATCAAACATTTTTATTTCCTTTTTTTCTTTTAAATCAACCCTTATAATTTTTACAACTAGAGTAATGCACAAAACTTTGCACAAAGAAAACTGAACCTAATTGGTCTGTGAACTTTGGAAGATTCCAGAAGGGAGAGGACTCAGAAACACAAAACTGTCTAGCTAATCTTGGCTGCATGACAAAGTAACCAAAATGCACTTAGTCAAGTAGTGTTAAAAATAATACTAGACTTCCCAACACAGGATACAGTTTAATAGATGGAGTGTCATTGATGCATTCTTTGCAATAATGTAAAAACAGTGCAGTTTCCCAAAGCCTCCCCTTATACTGTATATATACCTGAGCCCAATCTCAAACCAGCGACAAGAGCAGCGGCTCCCTCAACTTTCTCCTTCCTCCTAGGCTCAGACACAGCAGTGGGAGCCATTGGCAACTGTAACAACTGTTGTAACTGTCAATCACAGCTAGTAAGGGGGGAGCGGGGGAGCTGTGTTCTGGGTGTCTATGGGGGGGTGAGCCTGCACAAGTGCCCCAAAGCAAGCTTTGGTGGGAACTCAGCGGGGGGGGGGGGGGGGGAGCCAGGAGCGCTGACAGGACCAGAGAAGAGGAGGATCGGGGCTGCTCTTGCAAAATTACTTCACAGAGCAGGTAAGTATTGTGACGGTGGCGGGTATCAGACCCCTGGCCTTCTCATCCAACTCATGACCAAAGACCAGGCAATCTCACACCCTGCCGTCACTTGCATAACAATGCCACTCTTAGCTGCACCCGGCACACAGATTGTCTGGCTTGTGTGACCACAATCTAGATGCCAGCTGGCTGAGAGCGATTGTCACCGGGCTAATTAAGCAATTAACCCTTTCTCTGCCACCACCTCTACGTTATGATGAGCCCAGAGGACGCTCGTAATTTTAGAAATACCAATTATGACTTTAGTATAATCATCTGTAACACGCACTGTCACCGCAGACAGGGATGTCCAGAGGATTTATTCTAGACAGTAGTGCTCTTCAAGAGACAGGTTCTTTGGTAGCTTTGCATTTAGAGCTTCGTGACAAGATTAACACTTTTCAAAATAAGGTTTAATAAAAAGGTTAAAATTGGTGCAAATAAAAATATTTACAGAAAAATGGGTTACAAAGAAATAGAGACACAATTCAGCAAAAGATTAACACTTTTCAAAATAAGGTTTAATAAAAAGGTTAAAATTGGTGCAAATAAAAATATTTACAGAAAAATGGGTTACAAAGAAATAGAGACACAATTCAGCAATTTAGAAAAATAAAATAAAGAATTAGAAATAAGAATACTTGCAGTCCACGTCCTTGTATTATCAGAGTTTCCAAAAGCTGAGCATGTGTGATCGGTTCTCCAATTTGGTGATGTTTCTCTCCTTCATGTTACATGAGAACTGAAAAACCCATCAGCTTCTCTCTTTTTCTCTGACCCGCAGGGGGTGTCACCAGAGGTCCCTTACCAATAAATACAGGGCCATGGGCAGCCCTGAGGCTCAGAAAATGCCAAGGAACCTCCCGTTTAGACAGATTTATAGCAGAATTCATATCTTGAAATATGTAAGGGTTACATTCTTTAAACTGCTAGTTCCTCATTCCGCATGTGATTTGCTTTCAAACAATATCAAACATGAATATATCTATCATACAGGGAATATCTTATCCCTATTTCCCATATGTGATAGGGTGATCATGCATGATCTCGTTTCATTTAGTATTTTATTTGGCATTCAAATATATACTTTCTAGAGACATATCTTGTTTGGGTATAAAGTTGTGTGTAACTGTGGTCATTTTCCTAATGAACAATTTGGCTGTGGAATTACAACACAGCCTGGTCAGCCATAGTGGACATCTGCCAGGATGTGCTGAGATAAGGTTTGCTTCGTTTATGACCCGGCCTGTACATCCGCCAGGATGTGCTGAGATAAGGTGTTCTTTGAAGCTCTGCATACTAAGTTAATTGTGGTGGGGGCTGGTGAGTGAGTGGCCTTTTGGTTTGAAACTGTCATGGCTGAACTCTGAAACAAAATGGTATCCCCGTGCAGGATATCATTACAAGTATACCATGTTTGTTGGAAATAAATTACGAGGACCAGATGACTTACATCCAAAAGATCTCAAAGAATTTAGCCATGTTATATCCAAACTGTTATTCCTAATCTTTTAGGCAGCTGTTCAGCGGAAAGCTAATGTAGTATGATTATTAAAAAAAAGGCCAAGATACAGCCCCATGCTACTCTCTGTTTGGTGTCCCCATTTTCACACACTTGACCAATCTGTTTTTACATCCAGTGTTTAGGAAATTTGGCTGAGTAGATGGGTGAGTTGGGATTGGCTGTCTTTGGCTTTATCTTTCTTTTTTGTCTCTGGATGCACTTGTGGTCTAACACCCCTTCATATTTCCTAATCTAGGGTTATTTGCTTCCTTTCCAACTTGGCTGGTGGATTTTTGATCCATGGTATGGCCTTCTTGGGGCTGATTTTTACTCTCTGGCCAGTACTTTCTCCCCTCCTTTCACCTCAACCATCAAGTTTCAACTGGGCTGCCTTCCCCTGCAAGGAGTACTACTATTATTAGGGTAGGTTGCCCCTTTATTGCCTATATACACCAGTGTTTTTCCTTTTTTAATATACAAATGTTGTTATCTTTTATATTTAAATATATTTAATTAGATATTTAATTTAATTTTTCCATCTCCCGGGTATCTTTTTTATCAGCTTCCCATATTACTTTAAACTTTGGGGTAAGTATACCATGAGGTCATGTGCTCTGTTTTCTTTTGCCAACTCCCCCCCCCCCCCCCAGTCTCTCATTCTTGCATGCTCTCTTTAGAGTCAGTCATCAATCTGTTTGGTTTTTGTGTGCATTTTTTTTCTCTTTCTTTCTTTTATCTCTCCTTTTTGCGGATGTACAGTACATTTATTGGTGCTGTATTATATATTTCTTTTTTTTTTTTTTTGCTTTGGATATGGCATGTATAATTTCTAGTAATATTTTGTTAGAATAATGTATTGTCTGTATTACTTTCTGTAAAGCTATGACTACGATTTGGATCCTGAAGAAGCCCATGTTGGGCTTGGTAGCATCTATTACATGTTTTTCAAATGTATCCTTTGAATTTAAATGTGTATACATTGTTGTTTTTATTCTACATTGTTCTTGTTTATTACTGTATTTTTTGGCACGTTAAAAATCCCCTATTTCCCGGTACCTCTCTGTTTGGGAGACTTGTTTTCCATAACCAGTGTCACTTTCGGGGATTGTGCCTCTTTTTTCTTGCACAAGATCTCCCACCTAACACTCCAAGATATTTACCTGGAGACTACAGACCAGCCAGCCTAAAAAACAATACTGTAGTATGTAAACTATTTTAGGGGACGCTAAGGGACCATATTCAAGAATCTGCTGATGAAATTAATATCATTAGTAGTAACCGGCATGGATTTTTTGAAGGACCATTCTTGCCAGACTAACTTGTTAACATTGTATGAGGAAGTAAGCTTTCAATCTGGTTAGAGGAATGTTGGTGGATGTGGTGTGCCTGGATTTCGCCAAAACCTTTTATACAGCACCGTATAAATGCTTAACCACTTCTGGACCAGAAGGATTTGCCCCCTTAATGACCAGGCCATTTTTTGTGATTCGGCATTGCATTGTTTTAACTGACAATTACACGGTCGTGCAAAGCTGTACCTAAATAAAATTGATGTCCTTTTTGTTCCCACAAATAGAGCTTTCTTTTGGTGGTATTTGATCACCTCTGATTTTTTTTTTTTTTTGCGCTATAAACAAAAGAAAAGTGACAATTCTGAAAAAAAAAAAAAAAAAACAATATTTTTCACATTCTGCTATATAACATTCCCAAAAAAAAAATATAAAAATCAAACATTTTTAATATTTTAGGCCAATGTGTTGTCTTGCTACATATTGTTGGTAAAAAAAATTGCAATAAGCGTATTTTGATTGGTTTGCGCAAAAGTTATCACGTTTACTAACTACGGGAAAGATTTATGTAATTTTTATTGTTTTTTCTTTTACTAGTAATGGCAGCGATCTGCGATTTTTAGCGGGACTGCGACATTGTGGTGGACAGATCGGACCCCTAACTGACATTTTTGACACTTTTGGGGAGGACCAGTGACATTACTACAGTAATCAGTGCTAAAAATATGCACTGTTATTGTAATAATGACACTGACAGGGAAGGGGTTAACACAGTAGGTGACCAGGGCTTAAATGTGAGCCTAGGGGAGTGTTTCTAACTGTATGGAGGTTGGGCTTTTGAAAGGATCACAGAGACCTGTGATCCTATATAGAAGGATCACAGGCGCTCTGTGATCATTCCAGAGAGAAGAACGGTCAGCTGTGTCTACAATAGCTGACCGTAGTTCTCTCTCAGCGGGGAGCGATCACAGGTGGCAGGCGGCAAATCGAAGCCACCTGCTACGTGCATGGGAGTCCCCATTGCCGATTGCCCCCTAGCTGCAGGCGCGCGGCCGACGTAGAGCTACATTGGTTCACGCAGTAGGGGCTGCCTGCCACAGTAAAACTGAGGCGGGAAGTCGGGAAGTAGTTAATGTACAAATTGAGGTCTGCAGGCACTGACGATAGTGTATGTTCCTGGATAAAAACTGATTACAGGAGTGTGTCCAGAGGGTTATGATAAATAGTGTATCTTCTGAGTGGTCTGGAGTTGTAAGTGGAGTACCGAAGGCTCTATCCTGGGACCAATTCAGTTTAACTTGTTAATAAATGATATAGTGGTTGGTGTAAATAGCTCAATCTCAGGGTTTGCTGACAATACAATATTTGGGAGGGTAATCACTTCACAACAGAATATAGTACATTTACAATAAAATAAAGAGGAGAGCAACTACTCGGCAATTGAAGTTTATTTTGATAAATGTGAAGTGAAATGTAAATGCCTTTGAGGGATATACATATGACTACAAGCTATTTTCTGGGGGGGGGGGGGGGGAACCTCCTCTGAACCTCTGAGGAATCTAGGATGGGAAATGATCTTTGGGGCTGGGGGGAGGGGGGGGTTTAGGTCCAAGTAGATCACAGGATCAGCAATAACATGTAATGCCAAGCTGCAGCTAGCAAAGCTAGCAGACTAATAGCATGCATTAAAAAGGTATTTACTCAAGAGATAGGACTATAATTCTACTACTTTACAAAACTCTGGTTTGGCCACAACTTGAGTATGCCATCCAGTTCTGGTCACTAGTCCTCAGGAAGGATGTGCTGAAGTTGGAGAGAGTCTAGAGAAGGGCAACTAAGCTAAATGGAGGATCTCAGGAGCAAGGTACGACTACAAAAAGTAAACGTATTCTTCCTGTAGAAGAGACACGTAAGAGGAGATATGATCGTAATATAGAATATCTAAATGGTGACTCAAGCATAGGGAGACAATTATTCAGACTCAGGCGACTTAAGAAGACACGTGGCCACTCAATGAAGTTGGAAGAGAAGCAGTTCTTTACTGGTAAAATGGTAAGGATGTGGAACTCCCTTTGACAGATGATATCAGTAGTGAATGTCGATAATTTTAAAAAACAACATTCAACATTACAATTTATGTAACTACGTATGTTAAACAGCATAGACTATATACATAAATGCAGTTTAATTACCCATATAACACCATTACACCAATCAAAGTTTAGTCAGTTTTATTTACTAAGCCATGCTTAAAAGTTTTTATCAAAGCGAGCCACAGTTGTCTTACCAGTTGCCTGCCCTATTGTAAAAACCTAAGTAGCAGTCTTACCTGCTATAAATAGCTACTAGTTGCCCTTGTATTTTCTTTGCTAGCTTGATTTTGCTTCCTATAAAGAACTATTTCTAGATTGTTTTTGTCTGTGGTCCTGGTATAAAACAAAAGTGTAATATTTTGCAGCTTACCAGTACTTAGATGTGGTGCCGTATTCGTTTTTTTTAAAATCGTTTTTCCTTTATTTTCAACTGGTAATCCTGCCAGTAACTTATTTCCTTTACTGTGGTTATAATGCTTATTCACTGTACTTTATCTATAAAGAAAAAGTGTTGCCACCTTAAGACAGAAAGCATGTTTTGACTACAGAATTGTTCGGCCTCTTCTTATCTCAATAAAATATTGGAGATGTCCCATAGTCCTAACACACTTTATGACAACATTGTTTGATATAATACTGCACAAGACAAATTACAGTAATGAATATCTGACAGTATCAAAAGGCATATTTTGTACTTATTGAACAGGTATACCAAAACATTTTTAATAGTATATTTAACTAACCAAATAAGAGACGTTCATTGTTATATACACTTTAATAACTTTATTATCTTGTGGAAAGTATCTAAACTGACCTTAAACTGTGTAGACATTGCAAGTAATATAATTTTCACATTTATCAACATCAGTATTTTATAGTATTCAGTTCTCCTCTTACTCAGAGGCCTGGATTTCTATTATGTGCCCTCCTATGCCAATTTGAAGGCATCTCTACTCTGACCATGCATTTTTGTGGGTGCTTAGCTCTCATCAACTGCAGGGTATATCATGATTTAAAAAGAGCATTTTTATTTGCTTAAATTATTACAAAAATGTAAAACAAAAAGCATTCTGCTGCTTCAATGAAAATGCCTCAAAAAGTCATGGTTGCATTCGCACAAATCCAGACCTACTTATTAAATAAAGATGATAGATGTATATATGAAAGAGTGGGAGCAGATCTGTTCACACATTTGCTATATTACTAATAAAAACAATAATGATGATAATACAAATAATAATTTATATCCCAAGACTTTGGGGAAGGGAATTTAGTATTCTATAGATTTGTGAAGCATTCAGCATAACTAAGATGTGTATGTATTAAAATGTTTTATAGTATAATGTATCTTACAAATTCCTTCAAATTCATTCCAAGCAATTTAATTTCATGTTCCAAACTCACTCTTGAGGACATCTTTAAAATGCAAGCACTATTTAGTATGACATGTATTATGATGAATAATATCAATGCAGTTAAACATCTCCTCTAAGTAAGCTAAGCAAGTAGCTAATCAAATCATTATGCTCCCTGATTTAATCTGAGCTGAATATTTAACAAGGGTACTCATATTAAATAAAAAGTGAAGTGTATTTTACAATAGAATTTAAATAATAAAAAATATAATTACTTTGATTATTTACCAGCATAAAAATTAATTAGATAAAATCATTTTTGGCATAAGTCTCAAAAGCCAATAAGAAGATTGTAGTGATAAATTGCTACAATTGAATTGTTGAAAGTATTGTTTTGCACTTATTACTGTTCAGACTGTGTTTATTAAATAAAATACTACTTCACATGCTATCATAATTGGTCTAGCTGAAAAGAGTAGAAGCACACTAAATTATAAAAGGTAGAGTACAGTGTATCAGACAAATTTTGTATGAGAACATTAGAACATTATAGCTTTCAACTTGCAAATGTTCCTTCTGGTCTGAAATGACGAGTTAGAGTGAACAGCTTCTTCAGCTTCAGTGATGTAGTCACTACTAGGGTTGAGCGAACACCTAGATGTCCGTGTTCGACGGGTTCGGCCGAACTTTAAAAAAAAGTCCGGGTCCGTGTCCCGGACTTTTACCGAACTTTTCCCGGACACCGAACCCCATTGAAGTCAATGGGGACCCGAACTTTAAGGCACTAAAATGGCTCTAAAACACCAAAGGAAAGGGCTAGAGTGCTGCAAATGGCAGCAAAACGTAATTAAGAGCATGGCAAGTGCTCTGCAAACAAATGTGGATAGGGAAATAACTTAAAACAACAAAAAAAAAACAGAAAAATAAAACAATGTTCTTCTTCATCTCTGAAGGACGAGGCCCATATGGAGTAGGAGGGAGGTTGAGGTGGTGGTGGATGTGGCGGTGACATAGGCGTGCGCACAGGGTGTGCTGGGTGTGCCTGGGCACACCCTAATCACCTAGGGCACATAGCATTGCCAGTGAGGAGATGGGAAAGATCTCCCTGGGACCTGCTCTGCTCTATTTCTCCTTGCCTACAGGTACATGGCCCCGATACATTACTCTCCCTGCTGGCAAACACATGCATGTGTATTTCAACTTTGGGGTGCACACCTTAATGCAATAGGCTGCGCACACCTATGGGCGGTGTAGGTGGAAGCGGCGGTGGAGGAGGACCAGGGCCGGATTAACAGCATCATGGGCTTGGTGCTGAGGATTTTGAAGGGCCTTAAGGGCCGTGCCTTGCCATGCACCCAGAGGAGGAAGGGTGCAGCCATGCATGCCTAATTCAACATGGGATGCTGTCTCTGAAGCCCATAAACACATCCATGCATCGCCAACTGTCCCTCCTTGTCCGGCCTTCACGCAGTGTGGGGAGGTTCTGAGGGTGCTGCCTGGGGAAGCGAGCATAGAAGCCAGACTTCTGTGTTTACAAGTGACAGAAGAGCGGTAACAGTGAATATGGCCAACCCGGGGCCTATATAAAAGGTAGGGGCCTGGAGCTGCAGCTCCAATAGCCCCTACATTAATCTGGCCCTGAGGAGGAGGACGAGGTAGCCAACACTGCTTCTTTTCAAAAATTTTAAATGAGGGTACACCCCAAAAGAGTGAGAAAGAGCAAAAATGGAACAATGGGTGGGTAAGGTCGGTATCCATTGCTATTCTGCATAAGGTACGGAAAAGTCCCGTGGGATCCATGCCTGGTTCATTTTAATGAACGTGAGCTTGTCCACATTGTCTCTGGACAGGCGGCTGCGCTTGTCTGTTATAACGCCCCCAGCCGTGCTAAATACCCGTTCAGATAATACACTGGCTGCAGGGCACGCCAGCACCTCCAAGGCGTAAAGGGCAAGCTCAAGCCATGTGCCCAATTTGGAGACCCAGAAGTTGAAGGGGGCAGACCCGTCATTCACTACATGTAGGCGTGTGCACACATACTGCTCCACCATGTTGGTAAAATGCTGCCTCCTGCTAAGACGTTCCATCTGAGCTGCTGGTGCTGCTGTTTGTTGTGGCGTGCTGACAAAGCTTTTCCACATTTCGGCCATGCTAACCCTGCCTTCTGAGGTGCTGGCGGTGCCCTGGTTGCGTTGGCGACCTCCTCCTCCTCCTCCTCTGCCTTGTGCTTCCACTGTGGCCCCGCTGTCAGATGGGAATGCCAGCAGCATGGCGTCTACCAGCGTGCGCTTGTACTCGCGCATCTTGCGATCGCGCTCCAGTGAGTGAATTAAGGACGGTACTTTGTCCTTGTAACGGGGATCCAGCAGCGTGGCCACCCAGTAATCAGCACAAGTTAGAATGTGGGCAACTCGGCGGTCGTTGTGGAGACACTGCAGCATGTAATCGCTCATGTGTGCCAGGCTGCCCAGAGGCAACGAAAGGCTGTCCTCTGTGGGAGGTGTATCGTCCGTGTCCTCTGTATCCCCCCAGCCACGCACCAGTGATGGCCATGAGCTGGCCTGGGTGCCACCCTGCTGTGAACATGGTTCCATCTCCTCCTCCAGCTCCTCCTCCTCCTCATCCTCCTCATCCTCCAGAACTGTGCCCCTGCTGGACAATTGCGTCCCTGGCGTTTGCGTGTGCAGGAACCCACCCTCGGAGCCCCTTGCGAATGACTGCCCTGAAAGCCTTGGAAATGTTACCTCTTCATCCTCCTCCTCCTCCTCATCCTGTGCCACATCCTCTTCCATCATCGCCCGAATTGTTTTTTCAAGGAGGCATAGAAGTGGGATAGTTAAGCTGAGAACGGCGTCATTGCCACTGGCCATGTTGGTGGAGTACTCAAAACAGCGCAACAAGGCACACAGGTCTCGCATGGAGGCCCAGTTAAATTAAATAGCGGAATAGAAAATATGATCCAAAAAAAGTGTATGTATATCACACGTACACAACCACACTGGGCCCCAATTACTATTGTTTGTACCCCTAAAAGGCTAGATGAGGAGTAGGGGGAGTATGGAACAGGCAGCACCCTCAAACCTTCAGAAGTATGAGATGAACCCCAACAACTTGGAAAGGTGGATCTCTCTCACACGTACCGACACAGACTATCCCGCAATTCAATTGATCCTCAAAGGTTTTTATTGAATAGCGGAATAGGAAATATGATCAAAAAAAGTGTATGTATCTCGCACGTACACAACCACACTAGGCCCCAATTACTATTGTTTGTACCCCTAAAAGGCTAGATGAGGAGTAGGGGGGGTATGGAACAGGCAGCACCCTCAAACCTTCAGAAGTATGAGATGAACCCCAACAACTTGGAAAGGTGGATCTCTCTCACACGTACCGACACAGACTATCCCCCAATTTAACTGATCCCCAAAGGTTTTTGATTAAATAGCGGAATAGAAAATATGATCCAAAAAAAGTGTATGTATATCACACGTACACAACCACACTAGGCCCCAATTACTATTGTTTGTACCCCTAAAAGGCTAGATGAGGAGTAGGGGGGGTATGGAACAGGCAGCACCCTCAAACCTTCAGAAGTATGAGATGAACCCCAACAACTTGGAAAGGTGGATCTCTCTCACACGTACCGACACAGACTATCCCCCAATTTAACTGATCCCCAAAGGTTTTTGATTAAATAGCGGAATAGAAAATATGATCCCAAAAAAGTGTATGTATATCACACGTACACAACCACACTGGGCCCCAATTACTATTGTTTGTACCCCTAAAAGGCTAGATGAGGAGTAGGGGGAGTATGGAACAGGCAGCACCCTCAAACCTTCAGAAGTATGAGATGAACCCCAACAACTTGGAAAGGTGGATCTCTCTCACACGTACCGACACAGACTATCCCGCAATTCAATTGATCCTCAAAGGTTTTTATTGAATAGCGGAATAGGAAATATGATCAAAAAAAGTGTATGTATCTCGCACGTACACAACCACACTAGGCCCCAATTACTATTGTTTGTACCCCTAAAAGGCTAGATGAGGAGTAGGGGGGGTATGGAACAGGCAGCACCCTCAAACCTTCAGAAGTATGAGATGAACCCCAACAACTTGGAAAGGTGGATCTCTCTCACACGTACCGACACAGACTATCCCCCAATTTAACTGATCCCCAAAGGTTTTTGATTAAATAGCGGAATAGAAAATATGATCCAAAAAAAGTGTATGTATATCACACGTACACAACCACACTAGGCCCCAATTACTATTGTTTGTACCCCTAAAAGGCTAGATGAGGAGTAGGGGGGGTTTGGAACAGGCAGCACCCTCAAACCTTCAGAAGTATGAGATGAACCCCAACAACTTGGAAAGGTGGATCTCTCTCACACGTACCGACACAGACTATCCCCCAATTTAACTGATCCCCAAAGGTTTTTGATTAAATAGCGGAATAGAAAATATGATCCCAAAAAAGTGTATGTATATCACACGTACACAACCACACTGGGCCCCAATTACTATTGTTTGTACCCCTAAAAGGCTAGGAGTAGGGGGAGTATGGAACAGGCAGCACCCTCAAACCTTCAGAAGTATGAGATGAACCCCAACAACTTGGAAAGGTGGATCTCTCTCACACGTACCAACACAGACTATCCCCCAATTTAACTGATCCCCAAAGGTTTTTGATTAAATAGCGGAATAGAAAATATGATCCAAAAAAAGTGTATGTATATCACACGTACACAACCACACTAGGCCCCAATTACTATTGTTTGTACCCCTAAAAGGCTAGGAGTAGGGGGAGTATGGAACAGGCAGCACCCTCAAACCTTCAGAAGTATGAGATGAACCCCAACAACTTGGAAAGGTGGATCTCTCTCACACGTACCAACACAGACTATCCCCCAATTTAACTGATCCCCAAAGGTTTTTGATTAAATAGCGGAATAGAAAATATGATCCCAAAAAAGTGTATGTATATCACACGTACACAACCACACTAGGCCCCAATTACTATTGTTTGTACCCCTAAAAGGCTAGGAGTAGGGGGAGTATGGAACAGGCAGCACCCTCAAACCTTCAGAAGTATGAGATGAACCCCAACAACTTGGAAAGGTGGATCTCTCTCACACGTACCAACACAGACTATCCCCCAATTTAACTGATCCCCAAAGGTTTTTGATTAAATAGCGGAATAGAAAATATGATCCAAAAAAAGTGTATGTATATCACACGTACACAACCACACTAGGCCCCAATTACTATTGTTTGTACCCCTAAAAGGCTAGGAGTAGGGGGAGTATGGAACAGGCAGCACCCTCAAACCTTCAGAAGTATGAGATGAACCCCAACAACTTGGAAAGGTGGATCTCTCTCACACGTACCAACACAGACTATCCCCCAATTTAACTGATCCCCAAAGGTTTTTGATTAAATAGCGGAATAGAAAATATGATCCCAAAAAAGTGTATGTATATCACACGTACACAACCACACTAGGCCCCAATTACTATTGTTTGTACCCCTAAAAGGCTAGGAGTAGGGGGAGTATGGAACAGGCAGCACCCTCAAACCTTCAGAAGTATGAGATGAACCCCAACAACTTGGAAAGGTGGATCTCTCTCACACGTACCAACACAGACTATCCCCCAATTTAACTGATCCCCAAAGGTTTTTGATTAAATAGCGGAATAGAAAATATGATCCCAAAAAAGTGTATGTATATCACACGTACACAACCACACTAGGCCCCAATTACTATTGTTTGTACCCCTAAAAGGCTAGGAGTAGGGGGAGTATGGAACAGGCAGCACCCTCAAACCTTCAGAAGTATGAGATGAACTTCAACAACTTGGAAAGGTGGATCTCTCTCACACGTACCAACACAGACTATCCCCCAATTTAACTGATCCCCAAAGGTTTTTGATTAAATAGCGGAATAGAAAATATGATCCCAAAAAAGTGTATGTATATCACACGTACACAACCACACTAGGCCCCAATTACTATTGTTTGTACCCCTAAAAGGCTAGGAGTAGGGGGAGTATGGAACAGGCAGCACCCTCAAACCTTCAGAAGTATGAGATGAACCCCAACAACTTGGAAAGGTGGATCTCTCTCACACGTACCAACACAGACTATCCCCCAATTTAACTGATCCCCAAAGGTTTTTGATTAAATAGCGGAATAGAAAATATGATCCAAAAAAAGTGTATGTATATCACACGTACACAACCACACTAGGCCCCAATTACTATTGTTTGTACCCCTAAAAGGCTAGATGAGGAGTAGGGGGAGTATGGAACAGGCAGCACCCTCAAACCTTCAGAAGTATGAGATGAACCCCAACAACTTGGAAAGGTGGATCTCTCTCACACGTACCGACACAGACTATCCCGCAATTCAATTGATCCTCAAAGGTTTTTATTGAATAGCGGAATAGGAAATATGATCAAAAAAAGTGTATGTATCTCGCACGTACACAACCACACTAGGCCCCAATTACTATTGTTTGTACCCCTAAAAGGCTAGATGAGGAGTAGGGGGGGTATGGAACAGGCAGCACCCTCAAACCTTCAGAAGTATGAGATGAACCCCAACAACTTGGAAAGGTGGATCTCTCTCACACGTACCGACACAGACTATCCCCCAATTTAACTGATCCCCAAAGGTTTTTGATTAAATAGCGGAATAGAAAATATGATCCCAAAAAAGTGTATGTATATCACACGTACACAACCACACTGGGCCCCAATTACTATTGTTTGTACCCCTAAAAGGCTAGATGAGGAGTAGGGGGAGTATGGAACAGGCAGCACCCTCAAACCTTCAGAAGTATGAGATGAACCCCAACAACTTGGAAAGGTGGATCTCTCTCACACGTACCAACACAGACTATCCCCCAATTTAACTGATCCCCAAAGGTTTTTGATTAAATAGCGGAATAGAAAATATGATCCAAAAAAAGTGTATGTATATCACACGTACACAACCACACTAGGCCCCAATTACTATTGTTTGTACCCCTAAAAGGCTAGATGAGGAGTAGGGGGAGTATGGAACAGGCAGCACCCTCAAACCTTCAGAAGTATGAGATGAACCCCAACAACTTGGAAAGGTGGATCTCTCTCACACGTACCGACACAGACTATCCCGCAATTCAATTGATCCTCAAAGGTTTTTATTGAATAGCGGAATAGGAAATATGATCAAAAAAAGTGTATGTATCTCGCACGTACACAACCACACTAGGCCCCAATTACTATTGTTTGTACCCCTAAAAGGCTAGATGAGGAGTAGGGGGGGTATGGAACAGGCAGCACCCTCAAACCTTCAGAAGTATGAGATGAACCCCAACAACTTGGAAAGGTGGATCTCTCTCACACGTACCGACACAGACTATCCCCCAATTTAACTGATCCCCAAAGGTTTTTGATTAAATAGCGGAATAGAAAATATGATCCCAAAAAAGTGTATGTATATCACACGTACACAACCACACTGGGCCCCAATTACTATTGTTTGTACCCCTAAAAGGCTAGATGAGGAGTAGGGGGAGTATGGAACAGGCAGCACCCTCAAACCTTCAGAAGTATGAGATGAACCCCAACAACTTGGAAAGGTGGATCTCTCTCACACGTACCAACACAGACTATCCCCCAATTTAACTGATCCCCAAAGGTTTTTGATTAAATAGCGGAATAGAAAATATGATCCAAAAAAAGTGTATGTATATCACACGTACACAACCACACTAGGCCCCAATTACTATTGTTTGTAACCCTAAAAGGCTAGGAGTAGGGGGAGTATGGAACAGGCAGCACCCTCAAACCTTCAGAAGTATGAGATGAACCCCAACAACTTGGAAAGGTGGATCTCTCTCACACGTACCAACACAGACTATCCCCCAATTTAACTGATCCCCAAAGGTTTTTGATTAAATAGCGGAATAGAAAATATGATCCCAAAAAAGTGTATGTATATCACACGTACACAACCACACTAGGCCCCAATTACTATTGTTTGTACCCCTAAAAGGCTAGGAGTAGGGGGAGTATGGAACAGGCAGCACCCTCAAACCTTCAGAAGTATGAGATGAACCCCAACAACTTGGAAAGGTGGATCTCTCTCACACGTACCAACACAGACTATCCCCCAATTTAACTGATCCCCAAAGGTTTTTGATTAAATAGCGGAATAGAAAATATGATCCCAAAAAAGTGTATGTATATCACACGTACACAACCACACTAGGCCCCAATTACTATTGTTTGTACCCCTAAAAGGCTAGGAGTAGGGGGAGTATGGAACAGGCAGCACCCTCAAACCTTCAGAAGTATGAGATGAACCCCAACAACTTGGAAAGGTGGATCTCTCTCACACGTACCAACACAGACTATCCCCCAATTTAACTGATCCCCAAAGGTTTTTGATTAAATAGCGGAATAGAAAATATGATCCCAAAAAAGTGTATGTATATCACACGTACACAACCACACTAGGCCCCAATTACTATTGTTTGTACCCCTAAAAGGCTAGATGAGGAGTAGGGGGAGTATGGAACAGGCAGCACCCTCAAACCTTCAGAAGTATGAGATTGTGTTCACTGTACCCCACAAAGATTGAGTTCACTGCACCCCACAATGATTGTGTTCACTGCACCCCACAAAGATTGTGTTCACTGCACCTCACAAAGATTGTGTTCACTGTACCCCCCAAAGATTGTGTTCACTGCACCCCACAAAGATTCTGTTCACTGTACCCCACAAAGATTGTGTTCACTGCACCCCAAAAAGATTGTGTTCACTGCACCCCAAAAAGGATGTTGTTCACTGCACCCCAAAAAGGATGTTGTTCACTCCACCCCAAAAAGATTGTGTTCACTGCACCCCACAAAGATTGTGTTCACTGCACCCCAAAAAGATTGTGTTCACTGCACCCCAAAAAGGATGTTGTTCACTGCACCCCAAAAAGGATGTTGTTCACTCCACCCCAAAAAGATTGTGTTCACTGCACCCCACAAAGATTGTGTTCACTGCACCCCAAAAAGATTGTGTTCACTGCACCCCAAAAATGATTTTGTTCACTGCACCCCAAAAAGGATTTTGTTCACTGCACCCCAAAAAGGATGTTGTTCACTCCACCCCAAAAAGATTGTGTTCACTGCACCCCAAAAAGATTGTGTTCACTGCACCCCACAAAGGATTTTGTTCACTGCACCCCAAAAAGATTGTGTTCACTGCACCCCAAAAAGGATGTTGTTCACTGCACCCCAAAAAGGATTTTGTTCACTGCACCCCAAAAAGATTGTGTTCACTGCACCCCACAAAGGATTTTGTTCACTGCACCCCACAAAGATTGTGTTCACTGCACACCAAAAAGGATTGTGTTCACTGCACCCCAAAAAGATTTTGTTCACTGCACCCCAAAAAGATTGTGTTCACTGCAGCCCAAAAAGATTGTGTTCACTGCAGCCCAAAAAGATTGTGTTCACTGCAGCCCAAAAAGATTGTGTTCACTGCAGCCCAAAAAGATTGTGTTCACTGCAGCCCAAAAAGATTGTGTTCACTGCAGCTCACACACAGAAAAATGGATGTGGATCACTGACACCTGCCTATCTCCAATCCCACACCACACAGCAATATCGATTGTAGTTTGTAGAACACAGTTTCCCTAAAATTCAGCAGACTCTGTCCCTAACAGGATTGAGAAGAGATCGTAGATCAGGATTGAGTGCAGATTCACCCCACCCCCCACACAGCAATATCGATTGTAGTTTGTAGAAGACACTGACCCTATAATTCAGCAGACTCTATCCCTAAAATGCCTACAACTCGCCCTGCCTAAACACTCCGACCTGTCCCTCAATTCTATCCGGACACAAATGGTTTTTTCCTGCCTATCTTTCCCTAATCAGCAGCCAGCACGTTGATGTGTGCTCTGTCCCTGAATCTAAGCAGCATAATGACGCCGCTGCGGCTGCCTCGAACTTATAAAGACTTGGTCACATGCTTCAGACGGCCAATCACAGCTACTGAGACATTTGCAGGCATGGCTGGGATGGCTTAAGGCACACCAGTTAAACGATTGTTGATTGGCTGTTGAAAGCCCGCCATGAAAAGAGCGCCAAAGCATGCAAAACCCGGAAATAAAACGACCGAACACGGATTTTTACCCGAACATACAGTAAAGTGTCCGTGTCCGTGTTCGGGTACAAAAAATCCAATTATTCGGTACGAACACGAATAATACAGTCCGTGTTCGCTCAACACTAGTCACTACCCATAAAACTCAGTGAGGGACCTTTTGATCTGTGGTTAGCATAAATCTTTCCACTAATGCTCACAGACCATCATACAGTATTTGAATTAGTGAGGATTACTGATGAGCGATTCTTACATTTTGAGATTTATTTTGATTGGCGGACATTTCCATATCTTTTAAAGTACAGTCAAACTTTACCTGTCAGTTCTCTTCCCCCCACACATACAAAACCAATGGTCTTCATACCCTTACTGTGGCACAATTTCATTTTTTATGCATGACAAAGTTTGGGATGACTTATTCCCATGTTCTTGGTTGTGGAGGGGGGAGAGATTGGCTTGAAACCTAAACAAAAATCTAATGGCACCTTCCCCATAAATGTCAAACTGTAGAGAACAAAGGGGGGTTTTTAAACCCCCCTTTGTTCTCTACAGTTATTCCCATGTTCATTTCATATATTATTATTGACCTTACATAGTTACTAGAGATGGGGCGAATGATTCGGTTTGAGGCAGAACTTTCGAACATTGCAAGTTTTGAACCGAATAACGAACCCCATGAAGTCTATGGGAGCGGAACCTGTAAAAATGAAAAGCGCCCGTTTTGAAGGCTTACAAGCAAGTAATTGGGCATACAATGGTTATAGGGGTCCGAGTACTGCCCTGGGGGACATGTATCAATGAACAATAAATTCATAAAAAACATTATTTTTAAAGGAGCAGTGATTTACTGATGCTTAAAATGAAATCATCAAAATGAGAAATAACAATAAAAATGAAAAATTCCTTTAAATATAGTGCCTTGGGGGGGTCCCTTTAGTCTGGCTGTAATGTGGCACATCTGTACTGTGTAAGAGCCTGTTGCAGCAGTAATGACATTTATAATGCCAAAAAATTACTTTTTCCATTCAAGCTCTCTTTATTTTATAAACAATGGCTTGGGGGACTAGTCTGTATGATGAGGCCACAATTTAGTGCTCTTGGAACAAGATTAGAAATTTTTTGATAAATTCTGGTGTGTCTTTTGCAGACTTTGGATAGAAGTAACAGGTGTGGATAAATTGGTCTTTGGGTGTCGGTGGTGCCTTCACACTGTAACCCTATAGAAGTAGAATTGGCCTTGCTGTCAAAAATTGCAATGATATGCACCTGTCAAGCAGGTCATGGGGTGTTAATTGTGCCCATGAAACCTAAACCAAAAAATGTCTCCCAAATTAAATCAACACCCACAAATCTAGGCAGCCTAGACAGTATTTCAGAGATTCGAGATCCATAAAGCACTTAATCAGCGACATCAGCATCAGGGGCTTGATAGCTGCTGCTAATCCAGGACTGATTCACTTTGTTAAATATCAGCCGGTCCATGAAACGCTGGACACACACGCTCATCTTATCTGTCACAAAACCTCCGGCAGCACTGAATGGCCATTTGGAAAGCATGCTGGATGCAGGACAGCTCAGCAGCTCAATTGCATACTGGGCAAGTTCTGGCCAGTCATCTATTCTCATGACCCAGTAACTAAGTAGCTTGTCAACTGGAAAGCTCTCCATATCAGTTTTCCCCCCTTGATAATCTCCCACCATATGATGAAGACGCAGCTGATGGGATGTGGAAGCTGAAAGCCCTGGGCACAGAGGACTAAAACATTTTTGAAAGGCATCACTGAGGCAGCCCCCTTCTCCATCCCTCCTCTCTTGGCCAACAGAAGTCTCAAAATTAAATTTTCCACAAGACTTTTCCCTACCAGGGTCAGGAAAGGCATACATAAACTCCTCTTTAAGGTGTCCTAAGGTGGAAGCAGATTCCTCGGGTTCACTGAGGATTACAGTATTTGGAGCTGCCTACTCCCAGCCATGTACTACTCCCAAGGGTTTTGGGGATGGAAAACCATCTGTTAAGGGTTGATGCATGCCTTGCTCTACTTCAATGCTTCCTCCCTCTCCTCTTGTGTGTTCTGTGGCGTAGGAAGAATAGTGTCTGCATAAAGTGGGCCTTGAGAGGAAAGGAAGTCCTCATCTTTATCCTGCTGCTCTGCCTCGAGTGCCCTGTCCATAATGCCACGCAGAGTCTGCTCCAGTAGGAACACAACAGGGATGGTGTCACTGATTCATGAATTTTCATAACATCCTTGTGGCCTCCTCAAATGGTAACAGTACATGGCGTGGGGATCGAGCTGGCCTGAGCCTGTCATTGTGCCACACTCACACAAGTACTTGTTGATGGCCCTCTGCTGCATGTGCAGCAGCTGCAGCACTGCCAAAGTCTAGTTCCAGGTGGGCATGTCAAAAATCAGGCAGTTTATGAGCAAGTGGAATTCCCGCTGAATTTTAGCCAATCAAGCACTGGCTGTGTATGACCTCCTGAAATGGCTACAGGCTTCAGCAAATCTTCCAACCCATGGCACCTATTTAAAAAATGCTGCACCACCAAATTGAGGACATGTGCCAGGCATGGCATGGCACATGTGTTTTCCTGACTAAGGGCAAACAGATTCCTGGCTCCAGCTGGCGTGGCTTTAACCAGGTCTGGGCCTGCCCCTACAGGGCTGCCAGAATATCTGCTCAGGTGTGGCTCTTCTGCCCTAGACATAAAGAACAAAATACATAAAGCGCTCAGGTGAAACAGATAGAAGTCTCTGGTGCAGAAGGGGTCAGTCCATGAGGGATTAAAGAGTCTATCCGAAATTGCTGATGGTAATAGATGGCTAGTTACACTCAATTTGGGTGGAGGCAGTGAAGGGATACACAAAATGCCGGCTTCCTGGGTCTTCCGGGGTCTGGAACCGGGAGACGGAAGTGAGACACAGCGACTCTAGGGCGCTGAGTTGTCAGCGTGCGTTCCTAGACACCGGAAGACCCCAGAAGTTTGCATTTTGTGTATCCCTTCAAGGCCTCCGCCTGGGACCCGGATGTTCTACAGATTGCCGGCATCTCTTCCTTTGATAGACTACGGTGCCCCCGGGGGAAAAATTGGGCTGGACGGACCTCTCACCAGGAGGAACATTATTACCACACCATTACAGCAGCCTGTTGCCTGCAGGCTTCTGTGAGTTGCAAATTGTCGTTTTATTGTATTAATAAACAGCCTACACTCTATGCGCTTTTTCTGCTTTTTTTTGTATATTTCCTTCTGCCCTAGACAGACCAGCCTGACTCATTGAATAGCCCCTTGAATGCTTAGGGGGTACTTGTAGTTCATGCTTTGGGGGTACTTGTAGTTCATTGGACAATTCAGCAGAGGAGATCATGGAGGAGGAGGAGGAGCTGACAAATCCCGCATCATCACCACAAGCTGTATGGAGAAATGGCGGCACAACAAGCGTCAGCACTGAGCCCTGTCCTGCATCCTTCCAAGTTGCAAGCAGTTACTCAGTGTGCTGTGAACTAAATATATTGTTCCTGACCATGCTTGCTGGACCACGTGTCAGCAGTAACCTGGACCTTGCGGCTTACTGCCTTGCCCAATGATGCCACAACATTGCCCTCCACTTGATAGTAAAGAGCTGGAAAAGCCATACATGAAAATAAATAGTGACTGGGAACTTGCCATTGTGATACAGCACATTCTGCAAGTTCACGGAAGGGGGCAGAATCCACTAGACGGAAAGGAAGGGGTTGTAAAGCCAGCAGCTTTGACAAGCCTGAATTTGGATGCTGGGCATGTGGGCGGCAGTGACTGTATTTTTTTTTGCTTCAGAAGATGGGGCAGAGACATTTGCCTGCTGTAGTCTACAGCTAGCGGTGTGCTACTGGCAGATGTGCTGCAAGGAACTGGGACACCCTGCGTTATACTATCATCCCTGTCAGTGGAGGCTGCTGAGAGGTCATGAGCTATAATGGAGTTAGACTGAAAAGGTGAGGAGTGAGGAGGAGCAGAATTGCGTCCCTTTTGTGTGGCTTTCAGGTGCTCTTGAGTGGTGGGAGGTTAAATACCTTGTCAAGCATGTGGCACCCAAATGGCTGGTGTTTTTGCCTCGTTTGATGTGCTTGAGGCAAAGTTTGCAAACTGAAACAGTGCGATCGGCTGCACATGTGCTAAAAAAGGCCTCATTAGCTGAGCTGGGGGAAGTGGGCCGAGATATAACAGATCCACAATCTGGTGGAATAGGGTGGCTGCTCTACACACTTTCATGATGGCTACCTCTTTAGGGTTGTGCCTCACCTTCACCTTCCTCCTCTGCTCTATTGACCACCCAAGTTGCGTCAGTAACCTCATCATCATCATCATCTCCTCCATCTCATTATCACCGGAGACAACTTAACAATACACTTCAGCTGGGGGAACATGACTGCCAATTTTTTGTTTACCAGGGTTATCCCCTCTCTATAGGCTCATGTTCCTAACTCCCTCAACCTCAGAACCAACATGCGAATCAAGTATTGGCTGTGCATTGTCAAGGAGCAAGTGGCTGACGCTGTGCTCAATAACTCAGCTGACTCCTTTGGCAGGAGTAGCTGTGGACAAGGAGGCAGAATAAGCTCAAGGTCTGGCAGCTGCAGTGGACTGGGCACTAGTCTCTGCTTGGGTGATGGAGGATGAGGAGGAGGATGATGGTTTAGTAAGCCAGTCCACCACCTTCTCTGCATGTGGCTGGATGGCATGGGCAATGTCGATAAACTGAAGAAATGGTACCCTGACTAAGGACAGACCACGTCCACCTTTGCCTGTGGACACATACGCTGCTGGCCCCCCAAGGGGGGGAGAGGGGGAGAGAGAAGGAGACAAGCAGCAAAGCATAGATAGTAGTTGCTAGTAGATCAAGTGGAGCGGGATGGTCCAGATATCCAGATAGAACAAAGAGTAAGAGGAGAAGGAAAAGTACAGGGATCCTAAAGGGATAGTAAGTCAACTCTTAAATAGGGTAAGTACTTGGTACCCTTATCCTGTGAGCTCTGATCGGCTGTTATCTGCTGCTGCTGTGGGCTGTGTGTGTCCCTAGGGACCAATGGGATGTATGAGTCGCCGCCGCTCAGCTGCTGTGTGTGCTGGCTGTCCTTCCATGCTCTTGTTCCGGCTCTCTGTGGGGGAGTAGTTCCTGTCATTCTGGGGTCCTGGTCAGGGTCCTGGTAATGTCCCTGTGGGGTCTGTGTAGGCTTATGGATCCGGTGGGTGAGGTACAGTGGCGGGGAGATAGAACGCCGCTGTCTATGGAGCCGCCGGTTACTGTGTTTCCTCGTGCTGCTGCAGGGATCGGCGGCGTCACGTCTACATGTTTCACATAGAACAATACATAGCTTTGTCTGGACGTGAAAGAACAAGTCCTGCAAGCTATTTAACAGATCATGAACAGCACAGGGGCCGCCCTGTTCGATTAATTGATTAGATAAAGCAGATCGGGTGCTTGCATATCGTGTGTTGAAACAGCTAATGATGCATGTTGGATATATTAGTAGGGCACACCATGGCTTAATTTGTGGGGGAGGTAGCGATATTTAAATAGAAGGAAGGATGCAGTTTTGCTGACTGATTGGCATTGGGGAGTTAAATGGATATCAACACATATTTTACTTTGTGGGTGTATGTGCATTGCCAATTTGTATTTGGAGATTCCAAAATGTGTATATAGAATTATATACAGGGGGGGGAGAAACGTTTATAATTACAATGTCAGTTTCAGTGGTAACAGTGGTAGCATATAGAGAGGAGGTGCATGTCTCATGGTGGTACACGTTTGTGACCATGGGGTCTGCTCAGGGGTCTAGGAAGACCTGGAAGTTTAGTTCCAAATTCAACCCATGAGGGGAAAGAGATTTCAACATGAAAATCCACCATTTTTCTTTTTGGAGTAGAATCCGATTGAAGTCAACTCTTCGTTGGGACAGACGTAATTTGTAGATCCCTTTTATTTTCATTCCGTTGTGGTCACCATTGTGGAATTCAGTGAAGTGAATGGCTAGTGGTTTTTCGGGATCCTTCTTTTGTATTTTCCTCATATGTTCTCCGATTCGGATGCGAAGTTGTCTTTTCATTTTTTCTATATACCTTTTGTTGCATGCATATGGATGACCCTTGTGGTTGAGCAGTTAATAAGGTCTCTGATGTAGAATTCTGAGAATCATAGAAGGTGTCTGTTCTTTCCAAGTATGGGCACATTTGACATTTCCAGCATGAGAACATACCTTTGGACCTTGGGAATTTTGAAAGCCATGTGTCTTCCGATGATTTTACAAACTCAGATTGTGTCAGCATGTCCCCTAAGTTTTTACTTCTTCGGGCAACAAGTTTTGGTTCTGGGCCCACTATTTAGGCCAAGCCCGGGGTGTTGGTGTGTATCCCCCAATGTTTTTTTAGGATTGTGCGTATTGTGAGCCATATTGTTTAATGATTATTGTTGGGGTCGGGCCGATGTCCAAGTCCCGAAATGTTTCATCAGTCCTAAGGAGACCCTCTCTTGGGCATGTATCCACTTTTTTCCTGGCTTTTTTGAGTTGATTATGGGAATATCCCCTTTCCTGGAAACATGTGTACATTTCCTTTCCTTCTCTAAGATAGTCTGCTGCATGTGTGCAGTTGCGCTTGATTCGAAGGAATTGTCCGACTGGGATCCCATTTGTGAGCCATGTAGGGTGATAGCTGTCGGCTCTTAGCAAGGTGTTTGCTGCCGTGTCCTTCCTGTAAGTGCAGGTAATCAGTCTGTTATCTTCAATGGAAATCGATAAATTAAGGAAAGAGATCCGGTTTTGGTCATTTTGGTTACTTTCACCATTATCATTTTTATTGTGTTCATCACATCACATGGGTTACTGTATTACTCATTGTAAGCACCACATACCTCTGCACTTCCCTGTCTGAACCATAACTGTAACCTGTATTGATCAATCTTCAATCAGAATAAAATACACTTTATTTTGTTCATTATCGCCCTGTGGTTTCACTCTGTCCATCCCTCAAATGCTCTCTTTCTTGTCTACTGGTCTGTCCCAGTACACTTTGTATACATATGGTTTCAGAGCCAAGGGAAGGACCGCCCTATTATGGTGATCCCAGTGGCACTATGCAATTCTTAAGTTAGACCAACCCCCATTTTTTTTTTATATATACTGCAGGAAACCTGCCCTGACAAATTAAATTGACACTAAAGTAAAAATGAATGGTCATACTAGACCCACTAAACTGACACCAAAGGCAAAATTAATGGTCACACTACACTCATAAAAGTGACACTAAAGTAAAAATGAATGATCACACTACACTCACAAAACTGACACTAAAGTAAAAATGAATGGTCACACTACACTCACACTAAACTATCATCATTACTTCAGGGCTCTGACAGTGCTTTGTGCCCTGATTGGTCAAAGCTTTCATTGGTTCAGCTAATCAGGGCTTCCAATGCGCTGTGCGGCGGCGCAGTGCATTGTGGTCATTTGGCGAACCGTTCGCCCAACTCTAATAGTTACATATGTGAAAACGTAAACTTAAAACCCGCGCTACAAATTATATTGTATAAAATAGTGCTACCTGAAGCTGCTGCCCACTTAGGTAAAAAACCAAGATAGAATGAGATGTTATAAAACAGCGCTAACAGGAAAGGGAAAAATGAATAAATACAATCCTCCAGTAATAAATAATATAAAGTGCACTTAGTGATAAGATATGGCAATAAAAATTGTTATATATCAAAATATATATAAAGTGCAGTAATCAAAATACTTCAGTGCTAAAGTGAATTAGTGCATAAAGTGCAGTCCAAAATTATGAGTCCATTAAGATATTCAAATATTCAAATAAAGTGCCTGACAAAAAAGTGCTTGAAGTGCTCCACGCAGTGATAGAAGTGCTCCAAACGGCCCCTTTTGGGGATCCACTCACCAGATGTTATAGGTTAATCAAGCCTCAAAAAACAGTGACCCTCCAAAACAGCCCTGGGGATGGATGGATTTGTATCCCACCAGACGAGCCTCCAACCTTTGCTAATGGTCCCCCTTGGTTAAGCACTCAGAAGGAAGGGAAGGAGCCAGACATAGTGAAGCCTGTAGTAACTTTTATTAAATGTATTAAGTAAAAAAAAAACTACTCTTTTGGACTGCACTTTATGCACTAATTCACTTTAGCACTGAAGTATTTTGATTACTGAACTTTATATATATTTTGATATATAACAATTTTTATTGCCATATCTTATCACTAAGTGCACTTTATATTATTTATTACTGGAGGATTGTATTTATTAATTTTTCACTTTCCTGTTAGCGCTGTTTTATAACGTCTCATTTAATAGTTACATAGTTAGGTTGAAATATAAGTGCATCTAGTTCAACCATATAGTTCAACCAATAGAAAACCTCCATATATGTTTTTTTTTTATACCCACAGTTGATCCAGAAGAAAAAAAACAAGAAAACATGATCCAATTTGCTCCAGTGCAGGGAAAAAATCCTTCCCTCTCAGGAAGGAGGGATTTCTGGATTCACTACCCCTGGTGTTATTACCTATCGATGTTAATATCCTTTTATATTTCGTGCATTTAGGATTGCATCTAGCTCTTTTTTCTGATTTTACCTTACGGTTTTATTTTACCTTACGGTACCTGTCACTAATTCATACCATATATGTCAATATTTATGCTTCAAATGTTTCTTTATTGTAATCAAATTTGATGTTATACTACACACAATCCAGACTCAAAAGTGATTGCAATATTACTTTATTATAACTTGTTTAAAATGGCAAAAGTTGTTAAAATTGAATTGAACTAAAGTATACGGTAGTCAGCCAATGCAATTTCCACTTTCATTTAGGAATCATGATTTATTATACAATACCTAATAAGTACTTTGCATCACAGGTGGTGGAGCGGCCCACTCCACAATCCTCTGCTTACTCTGCAACTGTTTGACCTCCCTGCTGTTGCAAACATATTTTCTCTCCATTATGTTGCTAAATATTGTAGATACTTTCTACCAGGGCTTTTTTCCCCCGAGAATAGGTGCAGGTATTCCCCTCTTCTGAGTCACCCCTTGTCGCCACCCCCTACCTACCTCCGAGCGCTGTCCGTTGGTTCCACCCTTTACCCACCTCCCAGTACCCCCCTTTTAGAGAATACAGAACTAATTATCATGTTGTTGTTCTAGGTAATTTGTATGGAATTTGTTATTGATAACTAGAAAAGCAGTAAAATAGATCCCTTGGAATCAGCAGCAATAGACCCCCAACAATAGATCCCCTCAGCAACAATAAATCTTCCTCTGCAACAATAGAAAACACAGTAAAATACAGTAAAACAGTAAAAAACAGTAAAAAATCCTTCTCTGCAACAATTGCCCCCCAGCAACAGAAGTTCCCCCAAGCAACAATAAATCCTCCACGGCAACAATAGCCCCACCCACAACAAAATGCCCTCCAGCAACAATAAATTCACCCCAGCAACAATAGATTCCCCAGCAGCCAGCATCAATAGGCCCTTCAGCTTACCCCACTGACCCCCAGCACCCCTTTGCCATTGAATAAATTCAGACTGGAGGTTCCGGAACTGCGTTCCCGCTGAAAAAAAGCCCTGCTTTCTACACACAATTATCTTGTAAAAATGATGTGCTGATTAATTATGTATATTATCTTTCAATAGTTTATGTGAACAATATCCAGACTAATCTCCTGAAGAAGCTAAACATGTCGAGTAATGTTTGGGATACTGTCATATGCAAGTGACAACTGTCTTTTTAAACAAAGACTGTAATATTTGTTTATTAAAAATTTGAATAAGTTTTAATAATTGTTTGATATTTTTTCTAATTGCACCTAAAAAACCCTAAATTCTGGAAAATGTTTTATTGTTAATCTTTTCAGGGTGTGGTGCAACTGATGCTTGGTGCACTCATCTATTTAGATGTTGATATGCTAGATACTTGATATTTTCTCTGCATATTATTTCACCTTATTTCTTGTTAGAAGCATCTAGCGCTCCTGCTCCTCATTCCAGCCTCCTGGTTTTCACTGTTGCATTCTTCTTGTCTCCCTATCCACCTGCAAGCTGATTAGAGTGGTCAGTCTCTGGGTGGAGAGCAAACCTGGGTGTATGAACTCGGATCTGATATAAGACTATTCTCTGAATTCTGCCTGCCTTTTACCTGGGCTGTCATTGAACCACTCTGCCTGTCTTCCAACCAGTTCACGCATGCCCTGGGGTGGTGGCCAGACACAATAGCATTGTGTATAAGTCTTGGGGGCAACCAAGTACTGATAGGCCTACTTGCCTTATGGGAAAGGGGACTGCTATAGGTGAAGAACACAGTAGCCAGATATAGTGTCTGACCACCTGCATGTGGGGTAAGTGTGGCATTTACGAACATTCACTTTGTAGAGATCAGTCACTAATGAAGTGTAGTGCTGTAACCCAGGGGCCGCTGAATTTCAGGCCTTACCGCCACACAGCACCCACAGCCAGGCAAAAAGGGATTTTCCACACTCTCTCCAATGGTTCAATAATCAGTCTAGGGGATTGGTTTTAGGGTTTATTGTAAAATGATGAACTTGGATGGGGATTAATACTACACAAGATTCCGAGAACTTCAAACTTCAAACAGTTGAGGAGTCCTAGGGATGATCGAACTTTTGAAAAGTTCGGTTCGACCAGAACACCCGAATTTCCCAAAAGTTCGGTTCAGATTTCAGAACCTTATTGAAATCAATGGGACCCGAACTTCAGTAATCAAAAAACACCATTTTTAAGCCCTAAAACCCAATAAATGCCCCTAAAAAGTGCCTAGGGTTCTGGGTCATGCCCCATTAACTATTAATCACATAAAAAAAAGTTCTTAAAAATTGTCATTTTTGATAAAAAAGCCAATTATTGAAAAAATTTAAAAAAAAGAGAGATTTTTGATTTTTTTGGATTTAGTATCTGGGGGGTCTAAAAGGTGTGCATGTGAAGTTTCAGCTCTGTAGCATGTCCGGAACCATGAAAAAAAAAAAAGATAATTTTTCAGTAGAACAGGGATGTGGATCGGGACCCTCCTTTAACTTTAACACCTATATGATCTTTTTTTCTGGTTCTGGACATGCTACAGAGCTGAAACTTCACAGGTACACCTTTTAGACCCCCCAGACACAAAATCACACAAAAAAAAGTTCTTAAAAATTGTCATTTTTGATAAAAAAAAGCCAATTATTGAAAAATTAAAAAAAAGAGAGAGACTTTTTGATTTTTACTTTGGATTTAGTATCTGGGGGGTCTAAAAGGTGTGCATGTGAAGTTTCAGCTCTGTAGCATGTCCGGAACCATGAAAAAAAAAAAGATAATTTTTCAGTAGAACAGGGATGTGGATCGGGACCCTCCTTTAACTTTAACACCTATATGATCTTTTTTTCTGGTTCTGGACATGCTACAGAGCTGAAACTTCACAGGTACACCTTTTAGACCCCCCAGACACAAAATCACACAAAAAAAGTTCTTAAAAATTGTCATTTTTGATAAAAAAGCCAATTATTGAAAAATTAAAAAAAAGAGAGAGATTTTTTGATTTTTACTTTGGATTTAGTATCTGGGGGTCTAAAAGGTGTGCATGTGAAGTTTCAGCTCTGTAGCATGTCCAGAACCATGAAAAAAAGATTGTTTGTATTAGAAAACTTTCAGCACAGGAGGTTGGCTCCGCTGCTGTAACACCTTGCCGGTTTAATAGAAGGCATTTTTTTGGGTTCTTTGCAGTCAGGAAAAACATCTGAACTTGTGTATACTGTGCACAAGTTCTGATGTTTTGCCTGCCTCCAAAAACCCCCAAAAAATGCCAGCAAAAACACACCTGGGCATTTTTTTTTTACGCTAGCGTTTTTTTTGGCATTTTTTGGGGTTCTTTTGAGGCAGGCAAAACATCTGAACTTGTGTATAGTGGTGTATATACACACATCCATATATTTATATACACACCTAGACATATATAGGTGTGATAGTAGCAGAAATATATGCTTGCGCTAATGAAATCATTTACAGTAATATATTTCTGCTACTATCACACCTATACAGTGGGTACGGAAAGTATTCAGACCCCCTTAAATTTTTCACTCTTTGTTATATTGCAGCCATTTGCTAAAATCATTTAAGTTCATTCTTCTTCCTCATGAATGTACACATAGCACCCCATACTGACAGAAAAACACAGAATTGTTGACATTGTTGCAGATTTATTAAAAAAGAAAAACTGAAATATCACATGGTCCTAAGTATTCAGACCCTTTTCTGAGTATTTAGTAGAAGCCCCCTTTTGATCTAATACAGCCAAGAGTCTTTTTGGGAAAGATGCAACAAGTCTTTCACACCTGGATTTGGGGATCCTCTGCCATTCCTCCTTGCAGATCCTCTCCAGTTCTGTCAGGTTGGATGGTAAACGTTGGTGGACAGCCATTTTTAGGTCTCTCCAGAGATGCTCAATTGGTTTTAAGTCAGGGCTCTGGCTGGGCCATTCAAGAACAGTCACGGAGTTGTTTTGAAGCCACTCCTTCGTTATTTTAGCTGTGTGCTTAGGGTCATTGTCTTGTTGGAAGGTAAACCTTCGGCCCAGTCTGAGGTCCAGAGCACTCTGGAGAAGGTTTTTGTCCAGGATATCCCTGTACTTGGCCGCATTCATCTTTCCCTCGATTGCAACCGTTCGTCCTGTCCCTGCAGCTGAAAAACACCCCCACAGCATGATGCTGCCACCACCATGCTTCACTGTTGGGACTGTATTGGACAGGTGATGAGCAGTGCCTGGTTTTCTCCACACATACCGCTTAGAATTAAGGCCAAAAAGTTCTATTTTGGTCTCATCAGACCAGAGAATCTTATTTCTCACCATCTTGGAGTCCTTCAGGTGTTTTTTAGCAAACTCCATGCGGGCTTTCATGTGTCTTACACTGAGGAGAGGCTTCCGTCGGGCCACTCTGCCATAAAGCCCCGACTGGTGGAGGGCTGCAGTGATGGTTGACTTTCTACAACTTTCTCCCATCTCCTGACTGCATCTCTGGAGCTCAGCCACAGTGATCTTTGGGTTCTTCTTTACCTCTCTCACCAAGGCTCTTCTCCCCCGATAGCTCAGTTTGGCCGGACGGCCAGCTCTAGGAAGGGTTCTGGTCGTCCCAAACGTCTTCCATTTGAGGATTATGGAGGCCACTGTGCTCTTAGGAACCTTAAGTGCAGCAGAAATATTTTTGTAACCTTGGCCAGATCTGTGCCTTGCCACAATTCTGTCTCTGAGCTCTTCAGGCAGTTCCTTTGACCTCATGATTCTCATTTGCTCTGACATGCATTGTGATCTGGAAGGTCTTATATAGACAGGTGTGTGGCTTTCCTAATCAAGTCCAATCAGTATAATCAAACATAGCTGGACTCAAATGAAGGTGTAGAACCATCTCAAGGATGACCAGAAGAAATGGAAAGCACCTGAGTTAAATATATGAGGGTCACAGCAAAGGGTCTGAATACTTAGGACCATGTGATATTTCAGTTTTTCTTTTTTAATAAATCTGCAACAATGTCAACAATTCTGTGTTTTTCTGTCAGTATGGGGTGCTATGTGTACATTCATGAGGAAGAAGAATGAACTTAAATGATTTTAGCAAATGGCTGCAATATAACAAAGAGTGAAAAATTTAAGGGGGTCTGAATACTTTCCGTACCCACTGTATGTGTCTAGGTGTGTATATAAATATATGTATGTGTGTATATATACCACTATACACAAGTTCAGATGTTTTGCCTGCCTCAAAAGAACCCCAAAAAATGCCCAAAAAAACGCTAGCGTCAAAAAATAAAAATGCCCAGGTGTGTTTTTGCTGGCATTTTTTGGGGTTTTTTGGAGGCAGGCAAAACATCAGAAGTTGTGCACAGTACCACTATACACAAGTTCAGATGTTTTTCCTGACTGCAAAGAACCCAAAAAAATGCCTTCTATTAAACCGGCAAGGTGTTACAGCAGCGAAGCCAACCCCCTGTCTGAAAGTTTTCTAATACAAACGATCTTTTTTTTATGGTTCTGGACATGCTACAGAGCTGAAACTTCACATGTGCACGTTTTAGACCCCCCAAATCTCTTTTTTTTTATTTTTTCAATAATTGGCTTTTTTATCAAAAATGACAATTTTTAAGAACTTTTTTGTGTGATTTTGCGTCTGGGGGGTCTAAAAGGTGTACCTGTGAAGTTTCAGCTCTGTAGCATGTCCAGAACCAGAAAAAAAAAAGGATTGTATGTATTAGAAAACTTTCAGCTCAGGGGGGTTAGCTTCTCTCCACACCTTGCCGGTTTCAAAGCAGGCATTTTTTTGGGTTCTTTGCAGTCAGGAAAAACATCTGAACTTGTGTATAGTGGTACTGTGCACAAGTTCTGATGTTTTGCCTGCCTCCAAAAACCCCCAAAAAATGGGAGTTTGGTTGCCGAATTCCGAACTTTTTGGGCAAAAAGTTCTAAATTCGGCCGAACCTCGAACACCCAATGTTCGGGCCGAACCGATGGTCGACCCGAACCGTTCGATCATCCCTATTGAGGACTTGCTAAAATCTCTTGCTGTTATGAACTCACTCCAAACTGAGCTGCACACCAGTGGGAGTGATGGTGCAGCTGGAATAACGAACAAAAGTTAGAAAAATAAAGTTGCGGATGCAGCACCTGGCTGTTTTGCACAGCACCTGGCTGCATTTGATCCAAGCAATAAATATTGGGGTTTTCCTGGCTGTCTTGAACTACACTAAAGCTGCCCACCTGGTCCCGGACCTTTGAAATATTGCAATTCGCTGTCCTCTCTGTGGTCACAGATATGTACTCACTCAGTCCCTTTAAGTAGCTCCTAGAATCCAGAAAGCTGCTGCACAGGCTGATTCCGGCTCTGCTTGATGTTTGCATCTAAGCCTTGCTGAGACTAGGCTGAATAAAAGCTTGAGGCTTCCCACTTCTCTTATACTCTTTCATCAACCCCAGGGGCAGAGCCCCCTAGCACAGGGGGTCCCCTCTAGACAGCTGGACCTTGGAGTCTGCTCCCAAACTATCGGGCTCCTGGTTATTTATGGGTTGTTTCCCCACCTTCTAGGCCCTTCCTCCCCAGGGATTGCTGGAAACTCCATAATTATTCAGGTTGCAGCCTCTGTTCCTCCCCCCTCTAAGTACTAGAACCACCCAGAGAGTTTCAGAAGCAAGTCAAGGTTACAGAGCCACAGCGTTTGAAGCACTGCATAGTCTGCTAAACAAAATTAACCCATGTTCCTCTGCCTACAGGGGAGCCAAACTAAATTTACCTACACTAGCAACAGCGAGGGTGAAGTGAACAGCCTTCGCCGTTTTAATAAATCAACCCCAATTACTGCCGGTTGACCATCTTACTGCATGCGACATGTTGCACTATATGCCGAAAAGACACCCATCAAATGAACATGTACTTTTCAATATATATGTATATATATATTTTTTTTCTCTATAAATATCTTCATTGTATGTGTGGTTGCTTTAGATTTGATTGACCATAGCTCTCCTTTAATAAAAGAAAAAACTAACGAGCATTGTATGGCTGAAAGAGTGCTCATTAGAGTTTATATTCTTGAAAGAAGACAGGGAAAGCACTTGAAACAGATCTGGTAAGGTTTTACTGTAAGTGCAGAGTACAGATTTCTTGTTTACTCAGTTTTGCCAGTCAGCACAAATGTCCTAAATTAAAGCCTGTCTCAGAACTAATAATAGTAAAAGCAGATGATGTAGTTGCATACAATTGCAAATATACGTGGAAATGTCCTTTTACTATTAAGGACTATAAGCAAGCATAGTCCGCTTGTAAACTGTTACAGCTAACAGTGGGAATTATTATAAAGGGGCCAAAACGTGCCTGTAGGATACTATAAATTTCCAAGCAGTTACTGTATCTCCTGAGAGAACTAAGGTTTCTAAATACAAGTAAGTCTTTCAAGCATGAAACAGGTTGCTAGGATTATAACAATGTCGTTGATCAGTTACAGACTAAAAGTAGGCCTAGAATATAAAGACTCACCATGGCCAGTGATTTAGAGGGATTGTAAAGGCAGTAGTTTTTTTTTTTTACTAATACATTCTATGCAATAAAATAAAAAAGTCTACTGTGTACAGCAGCTCCCCTAATACTTATCTGAGCCCATCTTTATCCTGCGATGTTGCAGGAGTATCTCAGCTGCCCGGGACACCCTTCCTCGTTGGCTAAGACAGCAGCACGGCGCTGCTGTTAATTAAAGTCAGTCAGCCAATCAGAAGAGAGGCTCCTTGTCTGAATGGACACAGGGAGCTGTGACTCGGCTCAGGTGCCCCCATAGCAAGCTTCATGCTGTGGGGGCACTCAACAGGAGGGAGGGGCCAGGAGCACTGAAGATGGACCCGAGAAGAAGGGGATCCAGGCCACTCTGTGCAAAACAAACTGCGCAGAGCAGGTAAGTAAAACATGTTTGTTATTTTTTTTTTTATTAAACAACAATCACTTTAAGGTATAACTCATAGCAAACAGCTAAATACAGTATCTCACAAAAGTGAGTACAACCCTCCCATTTTTGTAAATATTTTAATTTATCTTTTGATGTGACTGAAGAAATGACACTTTACTACAATGTAAAGTAGTGGGTGTACAGCTTGTATAACCATGTAAATTTGCTGTCCCCTCAAAATAACTCAATACACAGCCATTAATGTCTAAACCACTGGCAACAAAAGTGAGTACACCCTTAAGGGAAACATTTCCAAATTGGGCCCCAAGTGTCAATATTTTGTTTGGCCATCATTATTTTCCAGCACTGCCTTAACCCTCATGGGCATGGAGTTCACCAGAGCTTCACAGGTTGCCACTGGAGTCCTCTTCCACTCCTCCATGATGACATCACAGAGCTAGTGGATGTTAGAGGACTTGAACTCCTCCACCTTTCATTTGAGGATGCCCCACTGATGCTCCATAGGGTTTAGGCGTGGAGACATGCTTGGCCAGTCCATCACCTTTACCCTAAACTTCTTTAGCAAGGCAATGGTCATTTTGGAGTTGTGTTTAGGGTCGTTATCATGTTGGAATACTGCTCTGTGGCCCAGTCTCCGAAGGGAGGAGATCATGCTCTGCGTCAGTATGTCACAGTACATGTTGGCATTCATGGTTTCCTCAATGAACTGTCGCTCCCCAGTGTTAGCAGCACTCATGCAGCGCCAGACCACCACACTCCCACCACCATGCTTGATTTCAGGCAAGACACACTTGTTGTCTTTGTACTCTTCAGTCTTCACCTGGTTGCCACCACACACGCTTGACACCATCTGAACCAAATAGGTTTATCTTGGTCTCGTCAGACCACAAGACATGGTTCCAGTAATCCATCTCCTTAGTCTGCTTGTCTTCAGCAAAGTATTTGCAGGCTTTCTTGTGCATCATCCTTCTGGGATGACAGCCATGCAGACCAATTTGATGCAGTGTGCGGCGTGTGGTCTGAGCACTGACAGGCTGACCCCCCCACCCCTTCAACCTCTGCAGGAATGCTGGCAGCACTCATACGTCTATTTCCCAAAGACAATCTCTGGATATGACACTGAGCAAGTGCACTCAACTTCTTTGGTCAACCATGGCAAAGCCTGTTTTGAGTGGAACCTGTCCTGTTAAACCGCTGTATGGTCTTGGCCACAATGCTGCAGCTCAGTTTCCGGGTCTTGGCAATCTTCTTATAGCCTAGGGCATCTTTATGTAGAGCAAAAATTCTTTTTTTCAGATCCTTAGAGAGTTCTTTGCCAGGAGGTGCCATGTTGAACTTCCAGTGACCGCTATGAGAGAGTGAGAGCGATAACACCAAATTTACCACACCTGCTCCCCATTCACACCTGAGACCTTGCAACACTAACGAGTCACATAACATCGGGGAGGGAAAATGGCCAATTGGGCCCAATTTGGACATTTTCACTTAGGGGTGTACTCACTTTTGTTGCCAGCGGTTTGGACTTTAATGGCTGTGTGTTAAGCTATTTTGAGGGTACAGCAAATGTACACTGTTATACAAGCTGTACACATACTACTTTCCATTTTAGCAAAGTGTAATTTCTTCAGTGTTATCACATGAAAAGATATAATAAAATATTTACAAAAATGTGAGGGGTTGTAACGCTCCTGTGTTTTCTGAAACAAGATGGATTTGCAGCTGCAGAAAAACTCCACTCAGCAGTCATGTAGAGATACGTTGAAATACCAATTCCAACTCCCAAGACTCATCACTGTGGTCTGTCTGATTCAGCATACAAATATACACACTCAATAAGATGTTCCTGGAGTGATAGATGTATATAGCAGTATAGTGGTGATGAGCTGAAGAGACAGGTATGAACAGTGACAATAGGTGAACAGCACTTGAGAGAAATGTTCATGAGAGTATAGATGGTAACAGGTAGGATGCAGATAGGTTAGCAATCATGTATGGTAGTAGGTGGTAGGACAGCAGATGACATACAGGAGAGACTAACCCAGTGCAAGGATAGATGTTAGTAGGCTCAAGAGCTAGCAATCTAAACAACAGTGCAGATGATAGTTACAGTCCTTAATATGCAGAGCTAGATAGTGTAAGCTTAGTAGGAAGGTTATGGAGGATTCCCCTGCGGGGTACTTATCACTAATAGCAAGGAGTAATAGAGAGGTTCGGTATGAGCGAGTGATCCGGTAGCGGGATACAGGGATCAGCAGCGAGGTTCCGACAGCGAGGTACGCTTGTAAGCATATGAGCTTCAAGGCAGGTTGAACGAACATGTGAGTGAGAACGCCGGTGGTTGAAATAGCCGCTCTGCGGCGCTCAGTGATGACAGCATCGGTCTTAAAGGTGTATGCGCACCTACCAGAAGAGAATGGTGGGACGCATACACTGAATTGGAAAGTGGAATAAGGGTACCAGAACATTACAGGGGTGTACTCACTTTTGTGAGATACTGTCCATAGATAAAATAAATATAAATTAAACTAAACCCAAGAACAAAAATGTGATATATTGGAGCTTGCAGTCCTTAGATGTGGTGGCTGCATTTGTTTTTTTTATTCATGTAGCTCTGTCCCGTAGGGCTTGCTGTGTGATGACTTCTTGGATCTCCCACTGATTACCTGCAGACAGCCACTAGAGGATTTTTCACACATCCCTTCTTACTCCTAGTTGCTCCTTAATCAGCAAACAGTGCAGGGGATTTGGTTTTATATTTATTGTGGAACTTGGATGGGAGAAGGGAATAGTGGGATACTCCAACTTGAACTATTCACAGTAGATAAGAACAACTCTCACTTGGCCTCACCAGGTTATTTGTGAAAGCAAACACACTGCTCTGACCATACTACTACTTGTATGGAAGAATTAAGTCCTCTTGCTCTCTATAGCAACAGATTTGATGCAACTACATTATCTTCAGGACACTCTCTAGCATCCCTTTGACTGACACCCATCCACTGACTCTTCTAGCAGATGGGATGGCCCCCACAGGACAAGCTCCTTGACTCAAATCTGTACTTACTGTAGGCAGAATCAGATCCATTCCAGTGTCTCCCTTCCAGTCAGTTCTGTAGAACCTCTGAGTTCAGCTTTTCTCTGGCTCTCAGGCCCTCAGGTCGACCACCTGAGGCCGCATGGCAGCTTCTACAGAGGAGGGTCAGCCGTACCCTCACTCTGGGACCCCCCTCTCCAGCTGAAAAGACCCCGAGTACATGTCCTCTTGGCATTTGTATAGTATCCTAGTGTGCACCGGGGCACTTTCCTCTGCCAATCACCAGGACTGTAACAAATGCCTGTGCATTCACTTGTCAGGTTTCCTCCCACTGTCCAATATGCCTCCCTATTGGACCAGTGTGGAACATTTCAAACAAGCTGAGCTGCACCTGAGCACCATGAGCAGACCTCACTAATAGATCCTGCTCTCTGGCAAGCAGAGAGCAACATAGATTTACCTGGCAAGTGGCAATCTCTCTGGTAGAAGAAAAACCCAAAAACTATACTCTCTCTCCTGAACCTACCTAGAAGGCTGCTACATTCATGTTAAGAACATTTTCAGTAAATACAGAATATCTGTTGACCTTGCCCTTGTCACTTCCTGTGAGTTGCACACAAGAATATTTTCCTTCCTAGTTATATTCTGTAACTACCATCTACCAATGGCCATGTCCCCTAGGTAATGCATATTTGTAGTCCATATCACAAGAGCATTCCTAGGGGACAACCATGACTCCCACCCCAGATACAGTGGATGAGTAATATAGCCACCAAGAGACAGTAAGTGTAATTGTAGCACTATCCCCATTGGGCTTGCTGTGGAATGACTTCTTGGGTCTCCCATTGATTACCTGCAGACAGTCACTAGGGGATCTTTCACATATATCCTCCTTACTCTCGTTTGCTCGTTACTCAAAAAACAGTCCGGGGTGTTTGGTTTTTATATTTATTGTAGAACTTGAATGGGAGAAGGGAATAGTGGGATATTCACAGTAGATAAGGACAACTCTCACTTGGCCTCACCAGGTTATTTGTGGAAGCAGACACTGCTTCAACCATACTTCCACTTGTATGGATGTTTTAAGTCCTCTTGATCTCTTTAGCAGCAGACTTAATGCAACTACTTTATCTTCAGGAAACTCTCTAGCATCCCCTTGACTGACACCCGTCCCCTGACTCTTCCACTAAAGAGATGGCCCTCACATGACAGGCCCCCTGACAGAGATCTATACCCACTGAAGGAAGAATCAGATCCTTTCCAGTGTATCCCTTCCAGTCAGCTCTGCAGGACCTCTGGGTTCAGCTCCTCTCTGACATTCAGGCCATCAGGTCGACTACCTGAGGCTGCATGGAAACTTCTACAAAGGAGGGGCAGCCACCCCCTCACTCTGGGACCCCACTCTCTAGCCAAAGATTCTGAGCACATGTGCCCTTGTCATTTATACAGTCACCCTGCATGCACTGAGGCACTTTCCCCTGCCAATCTAAGGGGCTATAACAATGCATGTGCCCTAACTTGTCAGGTTTCCTCCCACTGTCCAGAATGCCTCCCTATTAGACCAGTGTGAAACATTTCATACAAGCTGAGCTGCACCTGAGCACCACGAGCAGACCCTACCAATCGATCCTGCTCTCTGGTAGGCAGAGAGCAATATAAATTTACCTGGCAATCTCTCTGGTAAGCAGAAAGACCCAAAAACGATACTCTCTTTTCTAGCACCTACCTAGGAGGGTGCTACATGTTAATTAAGGAATTCTAGGTAAAAAAAAAGCAAAAGAGACTTAAAAAAAAAAGAAAAGAAATGCAGCCACCACACCAAGGACTAAAAAATCTGTAATATATTACGTTTCTGATTTGGAGTTTAGATACACTTTTACCAGCAAAAGGATTTGTAATTTAGACACTTTTTTGATTCAAAACCCTCTACCCTACTGTATTATCAGAAGGGTGACACCAGTATTTCATATTTAGCAAATCTTTTGCCCTCTACCTGCTCAATCAATGGTTTGGTGGTGGTTATTCATGGTCCAGTGAAATAGGTGTGTCACTTATCTGGGTTTACATTGTGGCAGGGTTGCTGGAATTATTTAACCGTCTGAACATAGTATTAAATCATTTGGCAGAGCTTTGTCACAGAGCTCTGCTTTAAATATTACAATACTGTAGCTTCTATTCTGGACTATGCAGGCCATTAGGTTATTGGTATATATTGATGCTGCAAAAGGATTCTGATGTGTTTGTATGTCTCCATACTGTGCCAAGTCAATAGTCAATAAAATGTCAATTACTCTTGCCCTCGGGAAGATTTACCCCCATTAATGACCAGGCCATTTCTTGCAATACGGCACTGCATTACTTTAACTGACAATTGCACGGTCATGCAACTCTTTACCCAAATAAAATGTATGTCCTTTTTTTCCACAAATAGAGCTTTCTTTTTGGTGGTATGTGGTCACCTCTGCGCTTTTTATTTTTTGCGCTATAAATAAAAAAACGGCCGACAATTTTGAAAAAAACAAAAAAATAATATTTTTTTACTTTCTGTTATAAAACATATTCAAATAAAAAAATCTAGTTTCTTTATCAATTTATGCCGATATCTATTCTGCTACATATTTTTGATAAAAAAAACCCAATAAGCATATATTGATTGGTTTGCACAAAAGTTATAGAGTCTACAAACTATAGGATATTTTTATTTATTTGTTTTTTACTAGTAATGGTGGCGATCAGCAACTTATAGCGGCACTATTGTGGCGGACAAATCGGACACTAACTGACACTTTTGACACTTTTTGGGGACCAGTGACACCAATACAGTGATCAGTGCTAAAAAAGCACCGTCACTGTACTAACGACACTGGCTGGGAAGGGGTTAACATCAGGGGTGATCAAAGGGTTACCTATGTGCCTAGCTGGTGTGTATTTTCTTATTGTGGGGGTGGTGCTTGTACGAGAGGAAGGCATGGATGGGTGCCCCTGCACCGAAGCATCAGTGGGTGCCAGCGAACATTGAGTCCCCATACCCGCCGATCAGCTTCCACTATGTATAATCACAGTGGGAACGGGCTAGCGTCAGTGCGTGTGTGCGCCCCAGACCAAAAAGTGTCAGATCACATACTAGGTATGTGATATGGTGCAGAGCGGCCGTCCTGCCGCAGTATATCTACGGTGGGAGGTTCGCAAGTGGTTAAAGATCAATGTCCAAGAAGGTATAGGTGAGGTTTATTATGACTATATTTTATTGTCTCCAGGTTCGTTCCTCGCTCCCTCCTTCACCAGCATGCTGTTTTTTTTTTTTTTTTTATAAGACCTTTCCATTTTCAAGAAAAACCTCATTTTAGGCCTAGTGATCTAATCACTTGTCACTATGCAGCCAGATTAAGGTTGGTGGAAGGGGACGGCAGGGGAATGATTAAGCACACATCGTAGTGTGTGAAACGCGTCTACCTTGTCACTATTGTCACGTTGGGATGTCCAGTCAATAAATCTGGAATTTGACTTCATCTAGAGTGCAGCAGTTTCTTTTTCTTCATTGATTATTCACGGAGGCGAGCCGGGGCGTGCACCGGTGTATGTCATCTGGCTTATAGTCCACCTTGAGCAGTGAGTTCTTTTTCTTGGATTGCATTACCTCATTTTAGGCCTAGTGATCTAATCACTTGTCACTATGCAGCCAGATTAAGGTTGGTGAAAGGGACGGCAGAGGAACTGTTCATAGCTTCCTAAAACATCACCACACCCTGCCTCAGTACTCCTTCAAAGAGCTCTCAGCCCTGATGTAAGCAGCATGCTGGTTCTTGGAGTTTTTCAAATAACAAAATGACTTGATAGCTGGATGTAAGTCATGTGGATGGGCATCCCTAGGAAGACTGCATTTACATGTAGACTGTCCTAGGTGAACCCCCCATGTGTTGCTGAGCTACCATAATTGAAAGAACTGAATGAAAGTGATGGTCTGAAGACAATAAGACTAGGCAGGAAAGAATTATATAAGTTCACCTGTAGAAAGCAGAGGCTAAAGGTAGTATACAGTCCATAATATGAAAAAATGCATATATGGGGGATCAAGACAGGGATAAATAACAGAAAATAGCCTTTTCTATGCTTACCATGTTTTCCTTTTTTGGCCAATCCTCTTGTCAGCATACTCAAGGGTCAGCTCCGCCCCCTGACCCCACCTTAGGGTCTTCCTACAATAACATAAATCTAACACTAACCTGACCCTCTATGTTTAATAAGACTTGCAGCAGGCAGCCTTGGAAAGAACGTATGCTGACACGAGGAAAGACCAAGAAAAGAAAATTATGCTCATTATAGAAAAAAATATTTTTCATTTTTCATGCCACCATACTCATAGGATATAGCTAGCAATGCTCATTATGAAAAAGGGCGGGATAGCGCAATGCAAGGCAACATACTGCAAAACTCAGAACCAAAAAATTTGCCGATAAACTTTAATCATAGGGATGAGTAGCCAACAAAACAGCTGCACTGAAAGAAAATAAAGACAAGGCAGAGACTTTCACTAAGTAATGTCTAATAAATGTGTTGGGAGAACACAAACGAGCAGCCCTGGAAATAACATCTAAAGACAATTTTGCTAATGAAGCTCATGATGATGACACACTGCTAGTGGAATGAGCCTTCAATTCTTCCAGAGGGGGAAGCCCAGACACCAAATAGCAACCAACCAGGAAGATATCACCCTGGGATATGCTGCCCTTCCTTTCCTTGTGCCTTCAAGCAATATATTGAAGTTGCTGTCTATATGAAAGCTCTTGGTTCTTTACAGACAGAACACAACAAGATTTATCATGTCCAAAAGGTGTAGTTTGTCTGGAGCGGTAAGTATTAGCTCATTTACATCAGGAGGCAATTACAAGATGATTTTGCATTTAGGTCCCGGACCTAAGACCCTTCAGTTCTAACTCCCCTGTGTAGTGAATTTTCCTTCTGCTGGCCAGGAGATGTAAAGACATACAGCACTTAAGCTTCATGAGGATACATCTGATTTATTTCATTTCGGCTCACATATTTATGGGACATTTGAGAGGGAGAAACCAGTTCAAACTAGTGTACAATCCATGGGTAAGTTTAACAATAGAATATATCTACTAAAACAATACATGAAAAGGCTTTTGTTTTCCCTAACATATTGCTGTAAATGTGGGGTGTAGTGTGTGTCTGAAATTACGTTTGTGGAAGAGCCGTTCCGTCTCTGCTCAGCTGTCTGGTGTGTTAATATGTAAGTAATTGTCAATGTGTTCAGGTGTTGTCTGTAATCCATATGCAAAAGTTAAGTGTCCAGGATGAATGACTGAGATGTGTTTGATATGTAAATAGAGTTGAGCGGACACCTGGATGTCTGTGTTCGGCGGGTTCGGCCGAACTTGAAAAAAAAGTCCGGGTCCGTGTCCCGGACTTTTTCCGAACTTTACCCGGACACCGAACCCCATTGAAGTCAATGGGGACCTGAACTTTCAGGCACTAAAATGGCTCTAAAACACCAATGGAAAGGGCTAGAGTGCTGGAAATGGCAGCAAAACATAGTTAAGAGCATGGCAAGTGCTCTGCAAACAAATGTGGATAGGGAAATAACTTAAAACAAAAAAAAAACAGAAAAATAAAACAATTTTCTTCATCTGTGAAGGACGAGGCCCATATGGAGTAGGAGGGAGGTTGAGGTGGTGGTGGATGTGGCGGTGTAGGTGGAAGTGGCGGTGGAGGAGGACGAGGTAGCCAACACTGCTTTTTTTCAGTCATTTTAAATGAGGGTACACCCCAAAAGAGTGAGAAAGATCAAAAATAGAACAATGGCTGGGTAAGGTCGGTATCCATCTCTATTCTGCACAAGGTACGGAAAAGTCCTGTGGGATCCATGCCTGGTTCATTTTAATGAACGTGAGCTTGTCCACATTGTCTCTGGACAGGCGGCTGCGCTTGTCTGTGATAACGCCCCCAGCCGTGCTAAATACACATTCAGATAATACACTGGCTGCAGGGCACGCCAGCACCTCCAAGGCGTAAAGGGCAAGCTCAGGCCATGTGCCCAATTTGGAGACCCAGAAGTTGAAGGGGGCAGACCCGTCATTCACTACATGTAGGCGTGTGCACACATACTGTTCCACCATGTTGCTGAAATGCTGCCTCCTGCTAAGACGTTCCATATGAGCTTCTGGTGCTGCTGTTTGTTGTGGCGTGCTGACAAAGCTTTTCCACATTTTGGCCATGCTAACCCTGCCTTCTGAGGTGATGGCGGTGCCCTGGTTGTGTTGGTGACCTCTTCCTCCTCCTCCTCTGCCTTGGCCTTGTGCTTCCACTGTGGCCCCGCTGTCAGGTGGGAATGCCAGCAGCATCGCATCTACCAGCGTGCGCTTGTACTCGTGCATCTTGCGATCGCGCTCCAGTGAGTGAATTAAGGACGGTACGTTGTCCTTGTAACGGGGATCCAGCAGCGTGGCCACCCAGTAATCAGCACAAGTTAGAATGTGGGCAACTCGGCGGTCGTTGTGGAGAAACTGCAGCATGTAATCGCTCATGTGTGCCAGGCTGCCCAGAGGCAACGAAAGGCTGTCCTCTGTGGGAGGTGTATCGTCTGTGTCCTCTGTATCCCCCCAGCCACGCACCAGTGATGGCCATGAGCTGGCCTGGGTGCTACCCTGCTGTGAACATGGTTCCATCTCCTCCTCCATCTCCTCCTCCTCATCCTCCTCATCCTCCAGAACTGTGCCCCTGCTGGACAATTGTGTCCCTGGCGTTTGTGGGTGCAGGAACCCACCCTCGGAGCCACTTGCGAATGACTGCCCTGAAAGCCTTGGAAATGTTACCTCTTCATCCTCCTCCTCCTCTTCCTCATCCTGTGCCACATCCTCTTCCATCATCGCCCGAATCGTTTTTTGAAGGAGGCATAGAAGTGGGATAGTTAAGCTGACAACGGCGTCATCGGCACTGGCCATGTTGGTGGAGTACTCAAAACAGCGCAACAAGGCACACAGGTCTCGCATGGAGGCCCAGTTATTGGTGGTGAAGTGGTGCTGTTCCGCAGAGCGACTCACGCGTGCGTGCTGCAGCTGAAACTCCACTATGGCCTGCTGCTGCTCGCACAGTCTTTCCAGCATGTGCAAGGTGGAGTTCCACCTTGTGGGCATGTCACATATGAGGCGGTGAGCGGGAAGGCCGAAGATACGCTGCAGCGCTGACAGGCGAGCAGCAGCAGGGTGAGAACGCCGAAAGTGCGCACAGACGGCCCGCACTTTCTGCAGCAGCTCTGACATATCGGGGTAATTTTTAAGGAACCTCTGCACCACCAAATTCAGCACATGCGCCAGGCAAGGGATGTGCGTCAAACCGGCTAGGCCCAGAGCTGCTATGAGATTTCGCCGTTATCGCACACCACCAGGCCGGGCTTGAGGCTCGCTGGCAACAACCACTCATTTGTCTGCTGTTCCATGCTCCTCCACAAATCCTGCGCGGTGTGTGGTTTTTTCCCCAAACAGGCAAGTTTTAAAACTGCCTGCTGTCGTTTACCCCTGGCTGTGCTGAAGTTGGTGGTGAAGGTGTTACGCTGACCAGATGAGGAGGCGGTAGAGGATGAGGAAGCGGAGTAGGAGGAGTTAGGAACAGGAGGCAAACTGAAGCGCCCTGCAATCCTCAGTGGTGGAAGGACATGCGCCAAATTGCTATCCGCCTCAGGCCCATCCGCCCCTGCATTTACCCAGTGTGCCGTTAGGGAGATATAACGCCCCTGACCGTGCTTACTGGTCCACGTATCGGTAGTTAGGTGGACCTTGGCACAGATGGCGTTGCACAGTGCACACCTGATTTTTTCCCCCACTTGGTTGTGCAGGGAAGGGATGGCTTGCCTGGAAAAGTAGTGGCGGCTGGGCATGACGTACTGTGGGACAGCCACCGACATAAGGCTTTTAAAACTGTGCGTCTCCACCAGACGGAATGACAGCATTTCAAAGGCCAAGAATTTCGAAATGCTGGCATTCAGGGCCAGGGATCGCGGGTGGGTAGGGGGGTACTTCCTCTTCCTCTGAAGTGTTTGGGAGATGGAAAGCTGAACGCTTCCACGGGACATTGTTGAGATGGTTGGTGACCCAGGTGGTGGTGTTGCTGACAGATCGTCTGTTTGCGGGGTGGCAGGTGCCGGTATCACTACAGAGGTGGATGAAGAGGCCGAGACTGCAGCAGAAGAGGAAGCAGGAGGAGCCAGAGACCTTTCTTGGTTTTGAAGGTGTCTACTCCAGCTCGTGCTTTGCACTTAGATGCCTGATCATGCAGGTTGTGCTCAGGTTGAGAAGGTTTAAGCCTCGCTTCAGGCTCTGATTGCACAGGGTGCAAACCACTCGTGTCCTGTCATCAGCACATTTTCTGAAGAACTTCCATGATAGAGAACTCCTTTGAGCTGGCTTTGGTGCGCTCGGTCCCTTGCTGCGTTGGGCAGTAGCAGGCGTAGTGTCTAGGGCACGGCCGCTCCGCTTCTGCACCCTGCTCCCTCTTATGCTGTGCTGGTGGCTCTGTGCGACCACCGCATCTTCCTCAAAACTACTCAGGTCACCTGCATGACCTTCATTCCATGTGAGGTCGAGGACCTCATCGTCCTCCACATCATCTTCCACCCAGTCTTCACCCCTGCCCTCCTTGTCGGTCTCCACAATTCTGAGTGCCGCAGCAGTTGGCACCTGCGTTTCGTCATTTCGTCGGAGACGTGCTGCGATGGTCCTTCCATGTACTCATCTTGAGAAATAAGTGGTTGGGCATCGCTGCCCTCAATCTCTTCCACTTCTGGGGCAGGGCTAGGTGGATGGCCCTGGGAAACCCTGCTGACAGAGTCATCAAAAAGAAGAAGAGACTGCTGCATGACTTGGGGCTCAGACTGGTTGCCTGATTTGCAAGGGGGTGAGGTGAAAGACGGTTGGAAATCGGCTGCAGGTGCCAACTCTGACCTTTCTGCAGTAGACTCGGTGGGAGACAATGTGAAGGAACTGGAGGCACTGTCAGCAACCCAATCTACTATCGCCTGAACTTCTTCTGGCCTCATCACTTGTAGAGGCGCATGATGCCCTACCAAATACTGCTGCAGGTTCTGTCGCCTACTCACACTTGAGGAAGGTGTTTCACTTGTGCGTGTACCTGGCACAGATCGACCACATCCTCTCCTTGCAACAGGAGCTCTACCAGCAGCACCACAACCCAGGCCACGGCCCCTATTTGACGGTCTCCTCATATTTCTGTAATTTATGATCTTGCCCTAGAAAGGTGTTTATTGAATTGCGGAACAAAACAACAACAGTATCGCAAGGGTGTATCTCACAGTCAATTTTGCAAACTATGCCGCAATTTAATTTTTTACACTCCAAAAGGGTGTATATTGAATAGCGGAATAGAAAAAAAATTATAAAACGGTGTATCTCACACGTACAAACACAGACTAGGCCCCGATTACAATTTTTTGTACCCTAAAGGGAGGAGTAGGAGGAGTTCGGAACAGGAGGCAAACTGAAGCGCCATGCAATCCTCAGCGGTGGAAGGAGATGCGCCAAACAAATTTAAAAGGTGTATCTCACACGTACCGATACAGACTATGCCGTAATTGAATTTTTTACACTCAAAAAGGGTGTATATTGAATAGCGGAATAGAAAACATTTTACAAAACGGTGTATCTCACACGTACAAACACAGACTAGGCCCCGATTACAATGTTTTGTACCCTAAAGGCAGGATGAAGAGGAGGAGTAGGAGGAGTTCGGAACAGGAGGCAAACTGAAGCACCCTGCAATCCTCGGCGGTGGAAGATGCGCCCCAAAAATTTGAAAGGTGTATCTCACACGTACCGATATGGACTATCCCGCAATTTAATTCTTTTTACCCCAAGGGTGTAGATTGAATAGCGGAATAGAAAATATGATATCAAAAGGTGTATCTATCTCACACGTACAGACCCAGACTAGGCCCTGATTATTATTTTTTGTACCCTAAAGGCAGGATGAGGAGTAGGAGGAGTTCGGAACAGGCAGGAGGCAAACTGAAGCACCCTGCAATCCTCGGCGGTGTAAGATGAGCCCCAAAAATTGGAAAGGTTTATCTCACACGTACCGATACAGACTATGCTGCAATTTAATTATTTTTACCCCAAGGGTGTAGATTGAATAGCGGAATAGAAAATATGATATCAAAAGGTGTATCTATCTCACACGTACAGACCCAGACTAGGTCCTGATTACTATTTTTTGTACCCCAAAGGCAGGATGAGGAGTAGGAGGAGTTCGGAACAGGCAGGAGGCAAACTGAAGCACCCTGCAATCCTTGGCGGTGTAAGATGAGCCCCAAAAATTGGAAAGGTGTATCTCACACATACTGATACAGACTATGCCGCAATTTAATTCGTTTTACCCCAAGGGTGTAGATTGAATAGCGGAATAGAAAATATGATATCAAAAGGTGTATCTATCCCACATGTACAGACCCAGACTAGGCCCCGATTACTATTTTTTGTACCCCAAAGGCAGGATGAGGAGTAGGAGGAGTTCAGAACAGGCAGGAGGCAAACTGAAGCACCCTGCAATCCTCGGCGGTGTAAGATGAGCCCCAAAAATTGGAAAGGTGTATCTCACACGTACCGATACAGACTATGCCGCAATTTAATTCTTTTTACCCCAAGGGTGTAGATTGAATAGCGGAATAGAAAATATGATATCAAAAGGTGTATCTATCTCACACGTACAGACCCAGACTAGGCCCTGATTACTATTTTTTGTACCCCAAAGGCAGGATGAGGAGTAGGAGGAGTTCGGAACAGGCAGGAGGCAAACTGAAGCACCCTGCAATCCTCGGCGGTGTAAGATGAGCCCCAAATATTGGAAAAGTGTATCTCACACGTACTGATACAGATTATGCCGCAATTTAATTATTTTTACCCCAAGGGTGTAGATTGAATAGCGGAATAGAAAATATGATATCAAAAGGTGTATCTATCTCACACGTACAGACCCAGACTAGGCCCTGATTACTATTTTTTGTACCCCAAAGGCAGGATGAGGAGTAGGAGGAGTTCGGAACAGGCAGGAGGCAAACTGAAGCACCCTGCAATCCTGGGCGGTATGAGATGCGCCCCAAAAATTGGAAAGGTGTATCTCACACGTACTGATACAGACTATCCCGCAATTTAATTCTTTTTACCCCAAGGGTGTAGATTGAATAGCGGAATAGAAAATATGATATCAAAAGGTGTATCCATCTCACACGTACAGACCCAGACTAGGCCCTGATTACTATTTTTTGTACCCTAAAGGCAGGATGAGGAGTAGGAGGAGTTCGGAACAGGCAGGAGGCAAACTGAAGCACCCTGCAATCCTCGGCGGTGTAAGATGAGCCCCAAAAATTGGAAAGGTGTATCTCACACCTACCGATACAGACTATGCCGCAATTTAATTCTTTTTACCCCAAGGGTGTAGATTGAATAGCGGAATAGAGAATATGATATCAAAAGGTGTATCTATCTCACACGTACAGACCCAGACTAGGCCCTTATTACTATTTTTTGTACCCCAAAGGCAGGATGAGGAGTAGGAGGAGTACAGAACAGGCAGGAGGCAAACTGAAGCACCCTGCAATCCTCGGCGGTGTAAGATGAGCCCCAAAAATTGGAAAGGTGTATCTCACACGTACCGATACAGACTATGCCGCAATTTAATTCTTTTTACCCCAAGGGTGTAGATTGAATAGCGGAATAGAAAATATGATATCAAAAGGTGTATCTATCTCACACGTACAGACCCAGACTAGGCCCTGATTACTATTTTTTGTACCCCAAAGGCAGGATGAGGAGTAGGAGGAGTTCGAAACAGGCAGGAGGCAAACTGAAGCACCCTGCAATCCTCGGCGGTATGAGATGTGCCCCAAAAATTGGAAAGGTGTATCTCACACGTACCGATACAGACTATCCCGCAATTTAATTCTTTTTACCCCAAGGGTGTAGATTGAATAGCGGAATAGAAAATATGATATCAAAAGGTGTATCTATCCCACATGTACAGACCCAGACTAGGCCCCGATTACTATTTTTTGTACCCCAAAAGCAGGATAAGGAGTAGGAGGAGTTCGGAACAGGCAGGAGGCAAACTGAAGCACCCTGCAATCCTCAGCGGTATGAGATGCGCCCCAAAAATTGGAAAGGTGTATCTCACACGTACCGATACAGACTATCCCGCAATTTCATTATTTTTACCCCAAGGGTGTAGATTGAATAGCGGAATAGAAAATATGATATCAAAAGGTGTATCTATCTCACACGTACAGACCCAGACTAGGCCCTGATTACTATTTTTTGTACCCTAAAGGCAGGATGAGGAGTAGGAGGAGTTCGGAACAGGCAGGAGGCAAACTGAAGCACCCTGCAATCCTCGGCGGTGTAAGATGAGCCCCAAAAATTGGAAAGGTGTATCTCACACGTACCGATACAGACTATGCCGCAATTTAATTCTTTTTACCCCAAGGGTGTAGATTGAATAGCGGAATAGAAAATATGATATCAAAAGGTGTATCCATCTCACACGTACAGACCCAGACCAGGCCCTGATTACTATTTTTTGTACCCTAAAGGCAGGATGAGGAGTAGGAGGAGTTCGGAACAGGCAGGAGGCAAAGTGAAGCACCCTGCAATCCTCGGCGGTCCAAGATGAGCCCCAAAAATTGGAAAGGTGTATCTCACACGTACCGATACAGACTATGCCGCAATTTAATTATTTTTACCCCAAGGGTGTAGATTGAATAGCGGAATAGAAAATATGATATCAAAAGGTGTATCTATCTCACACGTACAGACCCAGACTAGGCCCTGATTACTATTTTTTGTACCCCAAAGGCAGGATGAGGAGTAGGAGGAGTTCAGAACAGGCAGGAGGCAAACTGAAGCACCCTGCAATCCTCGGCGGTGTAAGATGAGCCCCAAAAATTGGAAAGGTGTATCTCACACGTACCGATACAGACTATGCCGCAATTTAATTCTTTTTACCCCAAGGGTGTAGATTGAATAGCGGAATAGAAAATATGATATCAAAAGGTGTATCTATCTCACACCTACTGACCCAGACTAGGCCCTGATTACTATTTTTTGTACCCCAAAGGCAGGATGAGGAGTAGGAGGAGTTCGGAACAGGCAGGAGGCAAACTGAAGCACCCTGCAATCCTCGGCGGTGTAAGATGAGCCCCAAATATTGAAAAGGTGTATCTCACACGTACTGATACAGATTATGCCGCAATTTAATTCTTTTTACCCCAAGGGTGTAGATTGAATAGCGGAATAGAAAATATGATATCAAAAGGTGTATGTATCTCACACGTACAGACCCAGACTAGGCCCCGATTACTATTTTTTGTACCCCCAAAGGCAGGATGAGGAGTAGGAGGAGTTCGGAACAGGCAGGAGGCACACTGAAGTACCTTGCAATCCTCGGCGGTATGAGATGTGCCCCAAAAATTGGAAAGGTGTATCTCACACGTACCGATACAGACTATCCCGCAATTTAATTATTTTTACCCCAAGGGTGTAGATTGAATAGCGGAATAGAAAATATGATATCAAAAGGTGTATCTATCTCACACGTACAGACCCAGACTAGGCCCTGATAAATATTTTTTGTACCCCCAAAGGCAGGATGAGGAGTAGGAGGAGTTCGGAACAGGCAGGAGGCACACTGAAGCACCCTGCAATCCTCGGCGGTATGAGATGTGCCCCAAAAATTGGAAAGGTGTATCTCACACGTACCGATACAGACTATCCCGCAATTTAATTATTTTTACCCCAAGGGTGTAGATTGAATAGCGGAATAGAAAATATGATATCAAAAGGTGTATCTATCTCACACGTACAGACCCAGACTAGGCCCTGATAAATATTTTTTGTACCCTAAAGGCAGGATGAGGAGTAGGAGGAGTTCGGAACAGGCAGGAGGCAAACTGAAGCACCCTGCAATCCTCGGCGGTATGAGATGCGCCCCAAAAATTGGAAAGGTGTATCTCACACGTACTGATACAGACTATCCCGCAATTTAATTCTTTTTACCCCAAGGGTGTAGATTGAATAGCGGAATAGAAAATATGATATCAAAAGGTCTATCTATCTCACACGTACAGACCCAGACTAGGCCCTGATTATTATTTTTTGTACCCCAAAGGCAGGATGAGGAGTAGGAGGAGTTCGGAACAGGCAGGAGGCAAACTGAAGCACCCTGCAATCCTCGGCGGTATGAGATGCGCCCCAAAAATTGGAAAGGTGTATCTCACACGTACCGATACAGACTATGCCACAATTTAATTCTTTTTACCCCAAGGGTGTAGATTGAATAGCGGAATAGAAAATATGATATCAAAAGGTGTATCTATCTCACATGTACAGACCCAGACTTGGCCCCGATTACTATTTTTTGTACCCCCAAAGGCAGGATGAGGAGTAGGAGGAGTTCGGAACAGGCAGGAGGCACACTGAAACACCCTGCAATCCTCAGCGGTATGAGATGCGCCCCAAAAATTGGAAAGGTGTATCTCACACGTACCGATACAGACTATGCCGCAATTTAATTCTTTTTTCCCCAAGGGTGTAGATTGAATAGCGGAATAGAAAATATGATATCAAAAGGTGTATCTATCTCACACGTACAGACCCAGACTAGGCCCTGATTACTATTTTTTGTACCCCAAAGGCAGGATGAGGAGTAGGAGGAGTTCAGAACAGGCAGGAGGCAAACTGAAGCACCCTGCAATCCTCGGCGGTGTAAGATGAGCCCCAAAAATTGGAAAGGTGTATCTCACACGTACCGATACAGACTATGCCGCAATTTAATTATTTTTACCCCAAGGGTGTTGTCATGGGTCTGCTACCTAAGGGGTTAACTTAGTGTAGAGTCTGCAGCCTAATTGCAGTGATTGGCAACAGGCTGCTCTATTTAAACTCTGCAGCAGCATTATGTCCTTGCTGTCTGATCTGCAGCTTCCTGTGACCCCTGCTCCTGTTTACCTGCTTCTGTGATTGATCTCCTGTACGACCCGGCTTGACTTTGGACTTCCCTTGCTTTCTGCCTGCACCTGACCTCGGCTCCCCTCTGACCTTGTACCTGCATGCTCCTTTGGATTCCACGCTGCCCGCCTGTTGTTGACCCGGCCTGTGAACTGATCCGTTTGCCTGTGAACCCCCTGAGTGAGTGTGGACTCGGATGTTCCGTCCTTCTGCCTGCCTGCTGTTGGGATCCTTCTACCTGCTGGTTGTCTCCTCTTAAAGCATCTGGGACCTTGGAGCTACCCGTCCAACAGCTGACCCGCCAGGCCCTCATACCATTCTGCTCTCCCGTGCCACCTGTCTGCTCTACCAGGGGCCGCGAGTCAGATACGTAAGGGAGGCCTTCCTCTGCACTATCGGGCTCATCAGTCAGGTACGTGAGAAGTTGACAGGTGTAGATTGAATAGCGGAATAGAAAATATGATATCAAAAGGTGTATCTATTTCACACGTACAGACCCAGACTAGGCCCTGATTACTATTTTTTGTACCCCAAAGGCAGGATGAGGAGTAGGAGGAGTTCGGAACAGGCAGGAGGCAAACTGAAGCACCCTGCAATCCTCGGCGGTATGAGATGTGCCCCAAAAATTGGAAAGGTGTATCTCACACGTACTGATACAGACTATCCCGCAATTTAATTCTTTTTACCCCAAGGGTGTAGATTGAATAGCGGAATAGAAAATATGATATCAAAAGGTGTATCTATCTCACACGTACAGACCCAGACTAGGCCCTGATAACTATTTTTTGTACCCTAAAGGCAGGATGAGGAGTAGGAGGAGTTCGGAACAGGCAGGAGGCAAACTGAAGCACCTTGCAATCCTCGGTGGTGTAAGATGAGCCCCAAATATTGGAAAGGTGTATCTCACACGTACTGATACAGATTATGCCGCAATTTAATTATTTTTACCCCAAGGGTGTAGATTGAATAGCGGAATAGAAAATATGATATCAAAAGGTGTATCTATCTCACACGTACAGACCCAGACTAGGCCCTGATTACTATTTTTGTACCCCAAAGGCAGGATGAGGAGTAGGAGGAGTTCGGAACAGGCAGGAGGCACACTGAAGCACCCTGCAATCCTCGGCGGTATGAGATGCGCCCCAAAAATTGGAAAGGTGTATCTCACACGTACCGATACAGACTATGCTACAATTTAATTCTTTTTACCCCAAGGGTGTAGATTGAATAGCGGAATAGAAAATATGATATCAAAAGGTGTATGTATCTCACACGTACAGACCCAGACTAGGCCCGATTACTATTTTTTGTACCCCCAAAGGCAGGATGAGGAGTAGGAGGAGTTCGGAACAGGCAGGAGGCACACTGAAGCACCCTGCAATCCTCGGCGGTATGAGATGCGCCCCAAAAATTGGAAAGGTGTATCTCACACGTACCGATACAGACTATGCCGCAATTTAATTCTTTTTACCCCAAGGGTGTAGATTGAATAGCGGAATAGAAAATATGATATCAAAAGGTGTATCTATCTCACACGTACAGACCCAGACTAGGCCCTGATTACTATTTTTTGTACCCCACAGGCAGGATGAGGAGTAGGAGGAGTTCGGGACAGGCAGGAGGCAAACTGAAGCATTCTGCAATCCTCGGCGGTATGAGATGCGCCCCAAAAATTGGAAAGGTGTATCTCACACGTACCGATTCAGACTATCCCGCAATATAATTCTTTTTACCCCAAGGGTGTAGATTGAACAGCTGAATAGAAAATATGATATCAAAAGGTGTATCTATCTCACACGTACAGACCCAGACTAGGCCCTGATTACTATTTTTTGTACCCCAAAGGCAGGATGAGGAGTAGGAGGAGTTCAGAACAGGCAGGAGGCAAACTGAAGCACCCTGCAATCCTCGGCGGTGTAAGATGAGCCCCAAAAATTGGAAAGGTGTATCTCACACGTACCGATACAGACTATGCCGCAATTTAATTCTTTTTACCCCAAGGGTGTAGATTGAATAGCGGAATAGAAAATATGATATCAAAAGGTGTATCTATCTCACACGTACAGACCCAGACTAGGCCCTGATTACTATTTTTTGTACCCCAAAGGCAGGATTAGGAGTAGGAGGAGTTCGGAACAGGCAGGAGGCAAACTGAAGCACCCTGCAATCCTCGGCGGTATGAGATGTGCCCCAAAAATTGGAAAGGTGTATCTCACACGTACCGATACAGACTATCCCGCAATTTAATTATTTTTACCCCAAGGGTGTAGATTGAATAGCGGAATTGAAAATATGATATCAAAAGGTGTATCTATCTCACACGTACAGACCCAGACTAGGCCCTGATAACTATTTTTTGTACCCTAAAGGCAGGATGAGGAGTAGGAGGAGTTCGGAACAGGCAGGAGGCAAACTGAAGCACCCTGCAATCCTCGGCGGAGTAAGATGAGCCCCAAATATTGGAAAGGTGTATCTCACACGTACTGATACAGATTATGCCGCAATTTAATTCTTTTTACCCCAAGGGTGTAGATTGAATAGCGGAATAGAAAATATGATATCAAAAGGTGTATCTATCTCACACGTACAGACCCAGACTAGGCCCTGATTACTATTTTTTGTACCCCAAAGGCAGGATGAGGAGTAGGAGGAGATCGGAACAGGCAGGAGGCAAACTGAAGCACCCTGCAATCCTCGGCGGTATGAGATGCGCCCCAAAAATTGGAAAGGTGTATCTCACACGTACCGATACAGACTATGCCGCAATTTAATTCTTTTTACCCCAAGGGTGTAGATTGAATAGCGGAATAGAAAATATGATATCAAAAGGTGTATGTATCTCACACGTACAGACCCAGACTAGGCCCAGATTACTATTTTTTGTACCCCCAAAGGCAGGATGAGGAGTAGGAGGAGTTCGGAACAGGCAGGAGGCACACTGAAGCACCCTGCAATCCTCTGCGGTTTGAGATGCGCCCCAAAAATTGGAAAGGTGTATCTCACACGTACCGATACAGACTATGCCGCAATTTAATTCTTTTTACCCCAAGGGTGTAGATTGAATAGCGGAATAGAAAATATGATATAAAATTGGTGATTTTTCAATAGCACATGTGAACACAGCAGTGTCTTATGTCAGTCAGCTCTGCTGCAGGCTATGAAGAGAAAAAAAAAAAGAAAATTCCCCTTTGTAATTTTTAAATAGATTAGTACAAACTATGCCACAATTTAATTTTTTTAACCCAAAAGGGTGTATATATTGAATAGTGGAATAGAAAAAAGTGTATAAATTTTAAAATCACTAGCACATGTGAACACAGCAGTGTCTTATATCAGTCAGCTCTGCTGCAGGCTATGAAGGGAAGAAAAAAAGAAAATTCCCCTTTTAAGTTTGTAATTTTTAAATAGATTAGTACAGACTATGCCAGAATTTAATTTTTTTAACCCAAAAGTGTGTATATTGAATAGCGGAATAGAAAAAAGTGTATACATTTTGAAATCACTCAATAATAGCACATGTGAACACAGCAGTGTATTATCACAGTCAGCAGCACTGAAGGAAAAACGCTGCACACAACTGACTGATAAAAAAGATTGTTTTCTCCCTCCTCCTCAGCGGGCAAAAAGATTGTGTTCACTGCACCCCACACACAGCAAAATCGATGTAGAACACTGACCCTGCCTATTCTCCAGCCTCGCCCTAATATTATCGATGAGATCGTTTGCTGGCACAACCCCCCACACAGCAAAATCAATTGTAAAACACTGACCCTGCCTATTCTCCAGCCTCGCCCTAAAATGCCCTAATAATTCGCCCTGCCTGCACTCCGACCTGACCCTGCATTCTTTTCGGACACAATATAGCAGCCAGCACGTATGATGTGTGCTCTGTCCCTATACTACAGCAGAATGACGCAGCGGCGCTCGGTCTCGAACTTATAAAGACATGGTCACATGCTTCAGATGGGCAATCACAGCTACTAATACATTAGTAGGCATGGCTGGGATGGCTTAAGGCACACCAGTTAAATGCTTGTTGATTGGCTGTTGAAAGCCTGCCATTAAAAGCGCGCCATTACATACAAACCCGGAAATAAAATGACCGAACAAGGACTTTTACCCGAACATACAGCAAAGTTTTCGGGTCCGTGTTCGGGTAACAAAAATCCAATTATTCGGTACGAACCCGAATAATACAGTCCGTGTTCGCTCAACACTATATGTAAACACTTATCAATGTGTCTTTAATCTGTATGCGAAGCCTAACTGTTAAGTGTCCAGGATGAATGAGATGTGTTTAATATGTAATTGCAAGGGACCACATTCCATTGCAAAAGTGGGCACTAGCTGAAATGTATCATGAAATTTAATATTTCATTAAATGCACATTGATACACTCTTTCAGTAAGTTACAACTTGAGGACTCTTGCAGGACACATCTCCATTACACGGAACACCACTAACAAGTCCCAACGAAACAAGAGCTGCTTTTAGCTCTAGGATCTTGGAATATCATGAAGGTTGGTGCTACCACCTCTTCTGGAGTTGTTAGTCCTGGCATTTTGTGTCCCATCCCTGGCACCTGGTTTAAAAATGGTCTATGCCCCAAGATTCAGAGGCTTTCCTTGTAACAGGTTCCCGGTAGTGATGAGCCGAACACTCCCCGGTTCGGTTCGCATCAGAACACAGCAAACAGAGGAAAAGTTTGTTCGAACAAACGAACCCCATTGAAGTCTATGGGACTTGAACCTCAAAAATCAAATGGCCTCATTTTGAAGGCTTAAATGCAAGTTATTGCCCCAAAAAAGTGTATGGGGGTCCGGGTCCTGACCTGGGGAACATGTAGCAATAAAAAAAAAGTTTTAAAAAAACTTTAAAACTTTAAACTTTAATCGTTTTTAAAGGAGCACTGATTTACTGATTTTAATGAGGCTTAAAGTGAAACTCTAAAAATGAAAAATTCCTTCAAATATCATGCCTGGGGGGTCCCCTGAATGTGCCTGTAAAGTAGTGCATCTCTACGATGTATGTAGCCTTCTGCAGCTATACTGACATTTCTAAAGCAAAAATGTCATATACAAATATACATACAAGTTTCAAATCACATGTACTTGTCATACAGGTGCAGAAAATGTGGGCCTTGGTTGTTGCTGGTGCCTGAACACCGTAACCAACCCCTCACAGTTACTCTTGCTGGGTGCAGGAACGGGACCTGCTGGTAAGAATTCCATGCAAATTTGAAACCGCATGTGCTATACAAGTGCCAAAAATTGGGCCTTTGCAGTAGGAGGTGCCTGAACACAGCAACCAAGGCCTCGCAGTCACTCTTGCTGGGTGCAGGAACAGGACCTGCTGGTAAGAATTCCATGCAAATTTGAAATCGCATCTGCTATACAAGTGTCAAAAATCGGGCCTTTGCGGAAGGTGGTGCCTGAACACCATAACCAAGGCCACACAGTTACTCTTGCTGGGTGCAGGAACGGGACCTGCTGGTAAGAATTCCATGCAAATTTGAAATCTCATGTGCTATACAAGTGCCAAAAATTGTGCCTTTGCGGTAGGTGGTGCCTGAACACCATAACCAAGGCCTCGCAGTTTCTCTTGCTGGGTGCAGGAACGGGACCTGCTGGTAAGAATTCCATGCAAATTTTAAATCGCAATGGCCAAAAATTGGGCCTTTGGGGAAGTTGGTACCTGAACACCGTAACCCCTCACAGTTAGAAGGGCACAGGGACAGGGCCTGCTGTTAAAAATTACATATGAAATTTCAATTGTATCCACCTGTCATACAAGTGCAGAAAAATTAGGTCTTGGGGGTTGGTAGTGACCTAAACCAAAAACATTGTTGGAAGCTAGCAGAATAAAGGTAGAGGAATAGGATAGGCAGCATGTGCAATCTTCAAGGGATCGCAGACCCCTAACAAATTCAATCAGTTACATCAGCATCAGGGGGCCTGATAGCTCTTGTTGATCCAGGACTGGTTCATTTTGATAAAAGTCAGCTGGTCAACAGAATCTGTGGACAGATGCACTTTTTTGTCCATCAAAAAACCTCCAACAGTACTGAACTTCTGTTCGGAAAGCATGCTGGAAGCAGGACAGGCCAGTAGCTCCATTGCATATTGAGCAAGTTCTGGCCAGTGGTCCATCCTCAAGACTCAGTAAGCCAGTGGATGCGCACCTGAAAAGGTCTCCAAGTCTGCTCTTGCACCTAGATAATCATGCACCATATGATGGAGACGCTGCCGATGGTTGCTTAAACCTAACAGCCCTGGGTGCTTCTGAAGACAAAAGAACTGTTTAAAGGCATCGATCAGGCGGCTGCCTTCTCCACCACTCCTCCTTTGGCTGAATGATGCCTCAGAAACACGTTCGGAGAATGTTGACCTCCCAGTGTCTGGAAAGGCGGTACACGATTTTTTTTCAAGGTCTCCTCAAGATCTTTCATCCTCTGCTCCCTCTGCGAAGGCAGGATGAGCTCTGCAGCTTTACCCTTGTAACATGGATCAAGAAGGGTTGTCCTTGATAGCATAAATCCTCGGGTCCTTTCGCAGGCTTTGCAGAATCAGGGAGCCCATGCAACGTAAGTTGGAGGAGGCATGAGCTTCTGAGTCCTCTGGGTCACTAAGGATGACATTGTCAGTAGGAGCAACCTCTCCCCAACCACGTACAACTCCTGTGGTTTCTGGGGAATCAAAACCATCCCTTTAAGACTGCTGTATGCTATCCTCTTCCTCTACATCCATGCTGCTGATATCCTCCTCCTCCTCTTCCTCCTGTGTGTTTTGTTGCCCTGCAGGAATGATATCTGTATAAAGGGGGCCATGTGAGGAAAGGAAGTCCTCCTCTTCCTGCCGCTGTTCCCTGTCCATGATTCCACGCAGCGTGTGCTCCAGCAGGTAGACTAGCGGGATAGTGTCACTAATGCATGCATTGTCCCGGCTCACCATCGAGTGGCCTCCTCAAATGGTGACAGGACGATCCATGGCGTGGCAAAAGAAAGCCAAGCTCCCCTGACCCTGTCCTTGTGCCATACTCACACAGGTACTGATTGATGGCCCCTTGTTGCATGTGCAGCTGCTGCAGCATTGCCAACATTGAGCTCCACCTGGTGGGCATGTCACAAATGAGGCGGTTGGTGGGCAGGTTGAATTCCTGTTGAATGTCATATAAGCGAGCACTGACATTGAACGAATGGCAGAAAGGAACACAGACTTTCCTGGCCTGCCTCAGTAGATTTTGGAAGCCCGGGTATCTGCTCAAGAAACGCTGCACCACCAGATTCAGTACCTGTGCCAAGCATGGAACACGTGTCAAGTGTCCCTGTCGGAGGGCGGAGAGAAGGTTGGTGCCATTATCGCATACAACCATTCCTGGCTCAAGCTGTCGTGGCGTCAACCATCTCTGAGCCTGCCCTTGCAGAGCTGACAGAATCTCTGCACCAGTGTGACTCCTATCCCCTAGACAGACCAACTGAAGCACAGCATGCAAACAGAAAACACAAAAAGGGCGCACCGACCTAGTGCATTATCCTCAATAATGGTTTTATTGTTGTAACATAAAAAATGGCTACTCACAAACACAGATGAAATCAATCATATCGGACTCAGAAACTTGAGTGTCAAAAGTAGTCCATACGAAAGTCCATTGTCCTATCAGGATGACGGCTGACGTGTTTCGAGGCCTACGCCTCTTCCTCAGAGCCACTGTATCGTGTTCTACTCACAGGTTTAAATAACAGAACAATGGCTCAAACCCCATCCATGTGGTCTAGAGAGCTCCTCCCTCTGGGGTGTGGCAGTAATGCTGAACCCCCTCCCATTCGCATCACTGCCTATCCACCTCCAGAAGGGTGGGTTCATGATATCCATATACTACATACATCCTATTCCGATATTTAAGACACATGATACATATACATAAAAGAAAAGGAAAAATGCAACTGAAAATACAAATAGAATTACAAATACACATTTTTTTAAGTCAAAGTACAATAATAGATCTAAGTGCAGACCAAAGAATCTTAAAATCTTAAAATAGAGATAAAAGGATAAATCACCAGTGACCTTTGCTTAAAATAATAAATGACCATTTAAAAACGCATGTCCTATGCCTACCTTAACCTCCCTGGCGGTAATCCCGAGTGTGACTCGGAGTGGATTTTATAGTCCAGGATCGGTATCCCCGAGTCACGCTCGGGATAGATGTGCAGAGAGCGATCTCTCATTGCTGTGACCGCCAGCCGAGAGTCCCGCCGCTCGTCCGTCGGTGTGATGACTTCCTAGTCCCTTTCCTTGCAGCAGCAATGCTGCATGGGAGCGGAACTAGGCAGGGAAATTCAAAACATTGCACAAAACACAAACACATAACACATTTTATATTATTATATGCATATATATATATATATATATATATATATATATATATATGTATATATTTATATGTATATATATGTATATATGATATATGTATATATATATATATATATATATATATACACACACAAATATATATACCTATATACACACGTATATATATAAAATGATATTATTGATTCGATTATAATTCATGCGTTATATATGTGTATATATATATATATATACACACACACACACATATATATATATATATATAATATATAACGCATGAATTATAATCTAATCAATAATATCATTTTATTATATATATTATATATTATATAATAAAATTATATTATTGATTCGATTATAATTCATGCGTTTGTGTTTCAAATTTATCACATCTGGGATGTCTGCTAGACTCTTGTTTTGGTCAGGTTTAAGTCAGTAATTACTAAGAATTGTAGGCCTATAATACATAACGCCAAATTTCCATGAAAAAAATTGTATCGCTTTTGGTATATAATTCCTGACATAATCATACCGCCAGGGAGGTTAATGTATCTTGGGGTGTGTTGTGGACAGCCAGATAAGGATGCCAGATGGATGTATAGACTGTCTGTAGTATTAGTTATGGACCCCCAAACTGGTGCACCTAGTGGTTGACAACAGACATCGGTCAACCATTGCACAAAATGTATGCCTCAATGGGTGCAATCTTTTAGCCTGACTGCTTGTGTAGCCCCTTGAACGCTTAGGGAGCACTGCTGCTGCAGAGGAGAATTGCACAGAAAAGGACATGGAGGAAGAGGAGGAGGAGGAGGTGGTGGAGTAGCCAGATATGGCAGAACCAGCACCAGCTTTTTGGAGGCGTGGTGGCAAAACAAGCTCCAGCAATTGAACCCTGTCCTGCATCCTTCCCAGCTGCCAGCAGAGTTACCCAGCACGCCGTGAAAGAAATGTAACGTCCCTGTCCATGCCTGCTGGACCAAGAGTCAGCAGTAATGTGCACCTTCCTGCTGACCGCTTTGTCCAACGAGGCCAAAACACTACCTTCCACATGACGGTAGAGAACCAGAATGGCCATACATGAAAAGTAATGCCTTTTTGGGACCTGCCACTGTGGTGCAGCACATTCCACAAATTCGTTAAAGGGAGCCGAGTCTACCAGCTGAAAAGACAGCAACTGTAATGCTAGCAATTTGGCCAAGCTAGCATTAAGATGCTGAGCATGTGGATGGCTGGGACAGTATTTATTTCTATGGTTCAGCAACTGGGGTAGTGAAATTTGCCTGCTGCTCAAATCAAGCGGTGTTGTACTGCTAGCAGATTGGGTGAAAGTCTCTGTGCCACTCATTGCTATACCATCATCCCTTTCAATGCTGGTATTTGAGAAGGCATGGTATAGTAGGGTTAGAGATCGCAGATGAGGAGCAAGGTGATGTATGCTTGTTTTGATCTGGTGCCTCTTTCAGGTGCTGTTGCCAACAGACTGCATGGCAGGTCGTCATATGCGTTGTCAAGCATGTGGTGCCCAAGCGGCTGGTGTTCTTGATTCGCTTTAGACAGATGCTACAAACAGCAATGCTGCGGTCTACTGCACAGGTGCTGAAAACAGCCCACACTAATGAACTTTTTGGAGTCTGTGGGGATATTGCGGCACCCTGCACCTGTGGAGCTCTGTGCTGTGATGCAATAGGTAGGCTACTGCTATGGCGGCTCATGGAGCACATCCTGCCTGATTGGAGTTAAATAGTTGAATCCTATCGCTCAGTACCCAGTGCAAATGGCCATCATCCCGATAATTGGATACAAAAGAGAGGGGTACCCCCGATGGTTTGGGACTATATATGCCACTATTGCACTGAAACAATTTGTCTGTTCCGGTTCTTCCTACCAATGATACCCAAGGGTCTTCTGTACGGATACTGGTCTGTCAACACTTGCAAGTTTTTAAAATCTGTCGTGTCCAGTTTGTTCTAGACATACATTTTTGTGTATTCAATTTTCCTTGTTTTGTTATTCAATAAATTTGATTTTATACGCATACTAATCGTATTCTTGTTCAGTGTGTGAGTGGCATATAAAATCCCACACCAATGGGGGTACTCTTCCTTTTTCTAAATATCGGGATGATGGCCACCCACACTGGGTATTGAGTGACAGGTCCTACCAATCCACGAAACAATTTGAACGAAACAATATGTATATATAAAACATATCAATTTTATTACAAAAGGAAGATCAAAAAACATTTACATTGAACATTTGTAAATACCCAGTAAGACACTGGATATACATAGGATTAAAATATGCATGCAATAACAGAACAGTTACTGTACAGAAGACTCCAAGGGCCCTTGTTGGAGAGAACCGGACCAGACCCTACTCATTTCGGGTGTAGCACCCTGTCACCCCCTCTCTCTAGGCTCACACTATTCCCTTCAACAATCTGGGAAACAACATCACAGCTTTCAAATTGCTGAGCATCCTCCAGGAGCATGTCACTGACACTATGGTCGAATAGTTCAGGTGACTCCTCCGTGCATGATGGTGGGACGACTTAAGGAGTAGCTGTGGAGAAGGAGCCTGTGGAATGGGCCACTTTGGCAGCTGCGGTGGAAGGCAAACTACAAGGAACATGGGTGTCAGAGGGAGAGGAGGATGAGGACGGCTTATTGATCCACTCCACCAACTCCTCCACATGTTGTGGCTGAATAGCACGGGCAGTACCGGAAATAAAGGATGGGTGTGCCCCGCCTGCAGAGGATGCACTATTTCGACTGTGACCAACACTTTTCACAATGGACACAGAGGCTGCTTGCCCTCTTTTCGTGGCCTGTGAGCGTTGGCCTCTCCTTGTCGGCCTTTCGGACATGATGTTGATTCAGATCAATAAAGGGTATACGCAATTGACCAATAGAGCAGCCTTTATGTAGTGTGGAGCATGTACTTGGTCCCTAAGCCATGATTGACTAAAGGCAGCCTGCCTTTAGTCCAATCATGGCAGAGATCATTTGATTGGCCAAAGCATGAGGTCAGGGTGCATGCTTTGGCCAATCACATAACGCATTATGGGAAACTCGAATTTCCTGTGAAGAAGCACATTTTGTTCGTCATTCTTCATTCGAGCAATGTTCAAGTCGAACTTACCTTCGACTCGAACTCGAAGCTCATCCCTAGTTCCGGGGAACCATCCACCACAGCAAATCACAGCAAATTGCTAGGGGAAGCCACATCTGTTGAGACAATGACTCCACTGATTCAGGAAACACGAGTGAAGTTGGTTGCAATGCTACCTTGCCAAGAAGAGCACCGGTATCGTAGATGACAGCTTTCTCAGGAAAGACATACAATATCTCGCCATTGCAGCTGCAATTCCCATCATGGAACTAGCAGGTTCATTTCCAGATGTATTAGCCACCCAAAATCCACTAGAGTGCATACAAGTATATCCCTGGCAAACAGGAACACTGCCAGTAAACTTGGTAGTACCAGGATGTCATCCATACAATTAGAAACTTGCAGATGTTGCAAACAAAGATGTTCAACTATTGACAACAAGATATTTGAAAAAGTTATGGGTGCTGTCACTAGACCAAAGGGAAGCCTGTATGTTCTTGCTGCTTTAAACTGACCTACAAAACACCTGGGTTGAAAGGACTGTTATCTCTTCCTCTTGTCCTAAGGAATCAGACCAGACCTACCCCTAGTAACTCTCTGGATGGCCTCTTCCATTGTCTTTCTGAACAAGGCTTGCCGTTATAGGAAACAACATGATGACCTTGTTTAGAGGAGACATCTGCTGCTAAATGTTTCAACCGGAGAACTCTTTTAGCATTCACAGTTGCTTCATGAGCCATAAAGAAATGCTCCCCATACTAACTGCTGCTTCAGCCATAAGTCAGTTGACAATTTAAATTCTTCCAAATCCTCAACAATTAATGTTCTATTCATTGGATATTCAAACACCACTTAAATGTTGTCAATCCATTTCTTTAAAGACTTGGCCTTTGACGTTAGAGTCACAGATAGTCTGCAGGCCAAACCTGTCACAGGGTAAATTTTCTTCAGGTTGGCACCCACTCTAGGCTTTATCGAGTTATCAAGGGGCATGGTGCTGTGCTAACTTCCACAAAGGCATCCACCTTATGAGAAAAATCTCATAGGGACAAGTTCTCAGACCAGAAAGGATAGAGTTTTGCAAACCTATTATAGAGAGAGATGGTCTCTTCTCTGTGCACTGCCGCTCTTCTTTATCAAGCTCCTTGATTTCTGGCATTTCTGGAGGAAAGGAAGGTAATGATTTCTTAAGGCTTGGGTAGTACTTATGAACTGTCTGGGTTGCTGCAGACTGGTCCACCCATTCCAGTGCATACTTCAAAGATACAGATGTCAGAAATAGGGCAAAATTGGAGACACGTGGTTCTAGTGTTTCATCCTCCAACCCCTTGGACTTACCAAATTTGAAGGACCTTCCCTCTCTAGCCCTGGTGATCTTGAGGATCGACTAGCTGCTATATAGGTTTGAATTATTATTGAGCAGCCTGGCATATATAAGGGCACAGCTCTTGAGATTCATTTACTGTACACCCCTTGAAGTATGAATAAAAAATGAGCTTACAAGGTAATGCTGCAGCTCCAGAAATTAATCAGAATTCACTAGATGGACAGAATGAAGGTGACCTGTGGCAGGGGGAGATCTTGAATGCCTGTGCTGTCCTTTAGAACAATACCAAGAAGACCTTGGAGACCTTGAACAACCCCTTGACCGATGCCTTAATCCCAATATCCTAGAACTTCTCCCCCCTGCAGGACAGTGATCACAATTAGTTTCTCGATGGTCTCTTTTCTATTCTTATACAATTTTTGTCCCACCTTCCTACCTCTCTTATAGAATGTTCAGTGCCTCAAGATGAAGATAAATAGCTTGCTAACACTGAGAAACAAGGATGAAAGCAAAGTGACCATAGAAGGTAAAAAAACAGTGAGAGAGAAATAGAAACACAGGGGAGATAGAGATACAGGGTACTACATGGCCCTGTCTGGAGAATACCTAGCAAGAGTAGAGGAGCAATCACCATTCAATAGAAACAAGGGCAGAAAGTACAGAGAAAATAGGACCCTGGAACAGAATACTCCACCTAGCCACAGGGTGACACATATAGCCCAGGGCTGCAGGCTATACTCTCTATGGCTGGCATCTCCAGCCATGTCATCATATCACCCCAAACAGAACCAGAAGAGAGGGAAAAGGTGAAAGTTCAACCACTTCCATCTTGAAAAAGGGCCATCTGTCAGGAAAAAATAATTTCACCCGTTTGAGCCACATACTAGTGCTATGCGGCTATTTAGGCCTCATATAATCATGTCCAAGCACCATGGTGCTGCAGTATCAGGAGGATTTACCTTCAACAACACCACAGGAGAGCCCGAACCTGTGTAAAAACACTGGAAAAGGGAACCTAAGAAATCACTGTGTACTTGATCCTGCATCCTATGGTAACTTGAAAACAAGTAGTGGGGAAGTCCTGGGGCGAGGACTAAAAGAAAATAAGGAGAGTCAGGTTGGCCTTGGATTTATGCTATGATAGAGAGGTCCTATAGAGGGGTCAGAGAGCAGAGCTGACCCATGACTATACTTTCATGAAGTTGCCAGGAAAAAAAAATCTCATAAGACAGTTGTATCTTATGATATTACAATTGTACTGCTGTTTCTAAAACTTTTCAAAACTTGCTAATTTTGTGTTGTAACACTTGTATTTTTCCTTGCTGCTCCCTATTGTCTAAAAATAATTTATAAATAGCCACTACTTAATGGCCCTGTAATCTATTTTTCATGAAATAGTTTCCTACTGTGTTTTTCTACCTCCTTGTTATGTCTTCTCTGAGCTCCAGAACCTCTCTTTTTCACTTCCCATTGTTTGGAGCAAACAGTGCATGTTAGTTGCAGTCATATGCACTGCTGCATGTTATGCATCCCATAGTCAAGTGGTCTCCAAACTACCAGATCTGGCTTTTTACCTACCTTTATCTGGCCCTTGGGCACTATTTCTCCCACTGTTACAAGGCACTATTCCTCCTACTGGACATCAAAAGCAGGGCATAATTCCTGCTACTGACAACAATATTGGGGCACTATCCTTCACATTGACAACAGTGATGGGGCACTATCCCTCCCATTGACAACAATGATGGGGCTCTATCCCTCCCATTGACAACAATGATGGGGCACTATTTCTCTAACTACTACCAATGATAGAGCAATATTCCTCCAACTAATACTGATGATGAGACACTATTACTTCAATAATACCAAAGATGGGGCACTATTCCTCCAACTAGTACCAATGATGGGGCACGCTTCCTTTTTCTATTGAGCACAGGCCCTATGTAATTGTTTTACTCCCACTGATCACCAAGTTTTGAGGTATTGTTTACTTCTACTTACTGTATGTTGAGACATTTTTTACTCCCACCCCTAAAGTTTAAAAGATAGTAAACTGGACTTAGTCATAGTCCCTGGTCCATCTCAGGAGTAATCAAGAGAGGATTGCTAGGTTCCTACATGCATTGGGGCCATGGAGAATGAACATAGCCTTTGTCTAACAATACGTTAGATCCCAGTATAAAAAAAAAGAAAAGAAATGTGGATATTTGAAGGAGGCTGAGAGCAACAGAAGCACTTTTTTGAGGTAAGAAGTCACACTTGAATATATTTATTTACTTCCAATAATTTTTATTGAAGTTTCAAAAGACAAACAACAACAACATTAAAGTTGCAGAAACGATGCAAAGGTACAAACTGTTAATACAGGAACTGTGCCTAAGATTACACCATAGGCAGTCAGGAGGAACATGGTAAATAAAGATACAAGCATCCATCAGTGCAAAAACCAAGGTAAGCAAAAAGGGGTTTAAGTGGAGACAAACAGTCTTGGAGCGGATGCCTACCGCTTCCTGAGAAAGCATAAAGGAAGGGCGGGGAGGAGAAACGTACTCAACCAGGCCGGGCATCCCCCTGCCGGCCACAGAGGTCAAGCCACTAGAAGGTGGCGACACATTCGGCCCCTGAGCAGGAAGCCAGCGGGGGAGCTCCCGCCAGGTCTGTAGAGCAAATACCAAGCACAATAAAGGAGAGGAATAGAAAAAAGAAGGAGGGGGAAGAAGGAACAGAGAAGAAAAATGAGAGAAAGTTCTAGGTTTGATGTGTAATTGCCAACATTAGATAGTAATATGAACATATTTAGCCCAGGACTCCCAGGTGGTTTCAAATTGGGCCACGCGATCTGAAAGGATGCTGGACAATTTCTCTTGAGACATTATCCAGGATATTTTCAACTTTGCTTCTCTAAATGAAACGTGAGGTCTCTTCCACGCCCTAGCTATGGTGAGTTTCGCACCCATGAGGATAAAATGGAAGAGTTTTTGGGATAATTTAGAAATACCAGCCACCTACCATTAAGCAGGGACAGCTGAGGAGACTGGTCGATCGGATGATCAAGAACCTTCTGGGCCATACGAGAAATGGACGACCAGAAGGAACGTATCCTCGGACATGACCACCATGTGTGTAGAAAGTCCCCTATCATATTGCAACCCCGAAAACATAAGGAGGAGGTATGTGGATACATACAGGCTAAACGAGTAGGAACCAAGTACCATCGGGTGAAAAACTTAACATTAGCTTCAATCAGGGAAACATTAATGAGACCTTTGAAGGCGTGGTGGAACCGGGCGCTCCATTTGTCCAGGTCCAGCTCAAAACCAAGGTCCTTCTTGAATACATTTATTTAAACCAAAGTTTAGTGTCACTTTAAAAATGTATACTGAGAACATTTTAAAGACTGAAACTTTTTTTTTCTATCCTTTTTATTTAAAAAATTGTGGAATGATCATCTTCCAGATTGTAGTGTCATGGTGATACACACAGGGTTAAACAATTGCAGAGCTGGGAAGGAACATCCTGAGTGTGTGCTACTGTGCTCAGCATCCTGAGTTCCCATAGCAACCGCAGTCTCTCTGACATACTCCTCTGCAGCTGCAGAATATGTGAAGTGCAGCACACTGGGCTTTTCTCACTTCCAAATGCTGCACTGGCCTCTCTTGAAGCAACCATTAGTCTTCCCTGGAATGGAAAGCGCCTCTGGGGAAACACTGAACAGTATTATGGGCCGTCTAATTTTGGAATTCATTAGATACATCACCTCGCTATGTTAAAAAGATGCTCTGTTGTCAGTTAACTAAACCCAGGGGGACATAGATTAACTTGCTCTGTTGTGAAAAAATATGCTAATTTTTAAATGGCATCAACTGGAACCTCACATACAGTAAATGAAGCAAAAAAAAAAAAACAAATAAAAAAAAATAAAAAAAATCGAACCTGCTTCATCTCATCTATGCGTCTTTACTGCAAGCCCTTGAAATGCAAATCTCTGTATTTAGCACAGGAATCTTCACTTGCATCACATCAATATTAGTCTGAGTCTTGCTGCATCATAAATAGTACAGAGGAACCGGCTGCAAAAGGAGCTATGGCAGCTTCCCAAAATCATTATGTTCTGCTGCTGAAGGTTCTATAATATATAGCTATCTACATCCAGCTAGATTTTTTTTTAGCTATAAACACAGTGTTATAGCCCCGTGTTTGCAATAGCTTGGGAGATTTTAAATGATTCCGGCCTGCCCCGTTTCCTTGGTAGTTCTGGGCAAAAAGCCAATATTGTGTTAGGAATGTCAGGGCCCCAACTGGGTCAGACATTTGCAGGCTCCCAAGTTAGGACACCAGAGAGCGAAGGAAGCATTTGAATGGTAATGAGCGTAGCCCCAAAAGGCTTGCAGGAAATAGATCTGGGTACAATGGCCAAAGTGCAAATATGTGGAATGCAGATCTATATCAACTGTCAACAAATGAAAGTGGAACCTTCCTGTGTGGGGCCTAGTCCTTATTTACTTTCCCATTTGGTCTAATCTGCCACGACTCTGGGAATATTGGTAAATTGTATTTATTTTCTGTGTATGTTTTCACATTCAGACCTTTATGGTGCAATATCTCACGTGTGTTATTTTGTGTCAGTGCACATTTCTATAAGATTGTCCATTTATTTTAAATGAGCTGCCAGTGCAGGCTTTAAAGTGGGACCTACTGTACAGTGCCAGGTCCGCATTATGTATGCCCATACCTGGGAACTTTTGAAAAATCTAAATTCCTGAGAATGTGGGCAGAACAGGGGGCATATAGGTGGTGGGCAGGGCTAATAGTATTGTGCTCTGCACACTACTAAAAGTAGGTGCGGCAAAATTGTGCCAGCAGTGGGAGGGACCTAGAACTACGTAATGCAGGTGTCTGGGGGGGGGGGGGGTAGCATACATAGTGCAGGGGTCCAGGGTGGGTAACATACATAGTGCAGGGCTCCAGGGTGGGTAACATACATAGTGCAGGAGTCCAGGGTGGGTATACTACTTAATTCAGGGGTCCAGGATAGGTAAAGTACATAGTGCAGGAGTCAGGTATTGAGTGTGGGGGTCAGGTGTATGTAACATACATACTATAGTGGTCAGGTACAGTATCTCACAAAAGTGAGTACACCCCTCACATTTTTTGTAAATATTTTATTTTATCTTTTGATGTGACAACAATGAAGAAATGATACTTTTCTACAATGTAAAGTAGTGAGTGTACAGCTTGTATAACTGTGTAAATGTGTTGTCCCCTCAAAATAACTCAACATATAGCCATTAATGTCTAAACCGCTGGCAACAAAAGTGAGTATACCTAAGTGAAAATGTCCAAATTGGGTCCAATTAACCATTTTCCCTCCCCAGTATCATGTGGCTCATTCGTGTTACAAGGTCTCAGGTGTGAATGGGGAGCAGGTGTGTTAAATTTGGTTTTATCGCTCTCACTCTCTCATACTGGTCACTGGAAGTTCAACATGGCACTTCATGACAAAGAACTCTTTGAGGATGTGAAAAATGGATTGTTGTGCTACATAAAGATGGCCTAGGCTATAAGAAGATTACCAAGACCCTGAAACTGTGCTGCAGCACTGTGGCCAAGACCATACAGCGGTTTAACAGGACAGGTTTCACTCTGAACAGGCCTCGCCATGGTCGCCCAAAGAAGTTGAGTGCACGTGCTCAGCGTTATATACAGAGGTTGTCTTTGGGAAATAGACGTATGAGTGCTGCCAGCATTGCTGCAGAGGTTGAAGGGGTGGGGAGTCAGCCTGTTAGAGCTCAGACCATACGCCGCAATCTGCATCGAATTGGTCTGCATGGCTGTCGTCCCAGAAGAGGATGCACAAGAAAGCCCACAAACACTTTGCTGAAGACAAGCAGACTAAGGACATGGATGACTGGAACCATGCCCTGTGGTCTGATGAGATGAAGTTAAACTTATTTGGTTCAGATGGTGTCAAGCGTGTGTGGTAGCAACCAGGTGAGCAGTACAAAGACAAGTGTGTCTTGCCTACAGTCAAGCATGGTGGTGGGAGTGTCATGGTCTGGGGCTGCATGAGTGCTGCCGGCACTGGGGAGCTACACTTCATTAAGGGAACCATGAATGCCAATATGCACTGTGACATACTGAAGGACAGCATGATCCCCTCCCTTAAGAGACTGGGCCGCAGGTCAGTATTCTAACATGATAACGACCCAAACACACCTCCAAGACGACCACTGCCTTGCTAAAGAAGCTGAGGGTAAAGGTAATGGACTGGGTAAGCATGTCTTTAGACCTAAACCCTATTGAGCATCTGTGGGGCATCCTCAAATGGAAGGTGGATGAGCGCAAGGTTTCCAACATCCACCAGCTCCGTGATGTCATCATGGAGGAGAGAACTCCAGTGGCAACCTGTTAAGCTCTGGTGAACTCCATGCCCAAGAGGCTTAAGGTAGTGCTGGAAAATAATGATGGCCACACAAAATATTGGCACTTTTGGACTAATTTGGACATTTTCACTTAGGGGTGTAGTCACTTTTGTTGCCAGCGGTTTAGACACTAATGGCTGTGTGTTGAGTTATTTTGAGGGGACAGCAAATTTACACTGTTATACAAGCTGTACACTCACTACTTTACATTGTAGTAAACTGTCATTTCTTCAGTGTTGTCATGTGAAAAGATATTATAAAATATTTACAAAAATGTGAGGGGTGTACTCACTTTTTTGAGATACTGTATGTAATACAGTGTGGGGGTCATTTGTGTGGAATTTACATAGTGCAGGGGTCATGTTTGTAATGTACAGAGTGTAGAGGTCAGGTGTGTGTAACCTACATAGTGCAGGGGTCAGGTATGTAATGTTTAGAGTGTGGATATGCTCCGGTAAATGCAACATTGGTTGATTGATCGTCTTCATCTCCCTTCGGTTGGCCAAACAACTGCTCTCCTCACAAGACAACCTCCAAACCTCTTGTACAGGTTGGACAAGGTAAATTCTTGAGACATCGTGATGGACACTCCAGGTACCTCTATGCCCCTTCAGATAGTGAGTAATAGTGCCTGCAGCATCCTCAATGTATTAACCATCTATTATGACTATCAAATGCTTGTCTTTGAATGTTAGAGGTCTTAATCATCTGGCAAAAAGGTTTTCTATGTGGAAGGAAGCCGAAAAAGCGCGAGCTGATATACTCAGTATACAAGAGACACACTTTCTGGCCTCCAAGCCCCCAAGATGTACTTGTCACCAAAACTATCCTAATATCTTTTTTGCCAATGCCCTGGAAAAAAAGGTGGGTACTATTGGCTTTCAGGGACACTCTGAATTTTCAGCTCAGAAATTCCACTATAGATGAGAATGGTCAATATATTATCGTTCCTTGTGACATCAACTCAAGACCTGACATATTGGTAGCCCTTTATGCTCTCAATAGGCATCAAATGTGGTTTATCCGTGGACTTTTAAAAAAGGTTACTACCAATGTGTATGGCCATCTTCTTATTAGCGGGGATTTCAACTTGACAGTGAACCCTTTACTGGACTCTTCATCTCAGAATATGACTAGAAATCAATCTTTAAATCATTTATTGTATGATAAAAATCTTTATGATATATGGAGGTGTCATCATGCCAATGATTATACCTTCTTTTCATTTAGACACCATACGTATTCTCGTATAGATTTATTCTTAACCTACCAATGGCTACTACAAAAAGCTATGTCTATGTCTATATGACATCACATGGTCTGACCGCTCTGCTATATCATTGATATTGGAGGATGGGGCTGTCTCCCCTTCTAAACCCATCTGGCGCTGTAATGTCAAATTAATTCAAGATCCTATTATATCTAAAGGGATCTCCCAGCATCTTAGAGATTTTTTCCTGTATAATGTGAACTCTGTTACCAACCCAAATACCTTGTGAAATGCCCACAAGGCATACATTAGGGGAATTCTCATCCAGCAGGGTGCTAGGCAAAAAAAAAAGATTCTCGATTAAATACATTGACAACTCAGATACATGCTCTGGACACTTTAAACAAATGAATATCCACCCTAGCGAAAATTCTTTACAGTGACTTAGAAATTAACTAAGACTTTTTTTAATTCAGAGATATGATACACACTTCCGACGCCTAAAACTTAGTTATTATGCAAATGCCAATAGAGCAGGCAAAATGTTAGCCAATAAACTTAGGGGCGTACGGAAGAAAACCAAAATACCGTATCTATTGCATCCCACTTTTCAACATAAAATAGTAAATCCTCAAGAAATTGCTAATCAGTTTGCAGATTTTTATAGTGAGTTGTATAATCTCCAAAATGATCAGCACACTCCCCAACCTACTGTTGATATCATCCATTCGTTTTTGACTGATTTAGATCTCCCACTGCTGACTGAGGGCCCCCTCAATATTTTGAATGCTCTATATACAGTATTTGAAATTGAGAAAGTTATCAAATCCCTTTCAAACGGGAAATCTCCTGGGCCAGATGGCCTGACAGCTGAATACTATAAATCTTTCTGTCCATTAGTGACCCCGTATCTTATGGACATTTGTAGGACAGTGGTATCAGGATCTTCTTTTCCTGCTGAGATGCTTGGAACATATGTAGTAATGTTACCCAAACCTGGAAAAGAGCCTAATATTCCATCAAATTTCAGGCCGATTTCTCTGTTAAACACAGACATAAAAATATATGATAAAGTTTTAGCAAATTGTTTAGCTAAGGTAATTCCACACCTTATTAAGAAAGACCAGATGGGGTTTGTGAAAGGTAGGCAGCCCCCTGATGCTACTAGAAGTATACTTAATATTATGTACCATGCGGAGGCCTCTCAAACACCTTCTATGCTTCTGTCTATTGATGCAGAGAAGGCGTTCGACAGGATTCAGAAGGCGTTCGACAGGGACAGGATATATGCAGCAGGTGTTGGGTTCAGGGGTCCTATTGTATTTGCTATTCAAGCTCTGTATTCTTGCCTCTCGGCAAGGGTTCTTACCTCAGGCCTATTATCTAAACAATTTACTATTAATAATGGCACAAGCCAAGGCTGTCCCCTGTCCCCTTTCATGTTCAATCTGCTCATTGAACCATTGGCGGAAAAAATCCGCTCCCATCCTAACTGGGTTTTGCTTTTTGGACCATGAGCATGTTATCAATCTGTTTGCTGATGATGTCATCTTGTCACTTACCAGTCCTTTAATGTCTCTTCCACAGGCACATAAGGTACTAGAGCAATTTAGTAGAGTGTCCTATTATGGGGTTAATCATTCTAAGTCCCTAATCTTAGATTTGGGCTTTCCTTGTGCGGATATTAGGGTTCTGCATTCACAATTCCATTGGAGTACCACTGGTATTTCATACCTGGGGCTTACATTGACTAGCCCCTTTTCATCCTTAATTCATTCTAATTATGGACCATTTATAGCCCAACTAAGCACGCAACTTGTTACTATGGCTCGATATGAACTTACATGGTCTGGGAGGCTAGCAGCCCTTAAAATGATAGTTCTTACTCAAATGTTGTATTTGTTCAGAGCACTACCTTTTCTAGTTCCTTCCTCTTATTTTAGGAAACTTACCCAACTGTTAAAAAGATTTGTTTGGGAAGGCACAAAATCTAGATGTTCACATTTTATTTTAACAAAACATAAATCTGTGTGTGGGATGGGGTATATTAATGTGCAAGACTATTATTGGGCTGTCAGGTTGGATCAATTGAAGCATTGGTTTCATGACACAGAAGGCCCTAAGTGGCTTGATATAGAGACTCATCAGTCACCTACCCGGGATCTGCATTCATTGCTATTGGGCGAAGTTTGGAGACCCTGGGATATTAAATTATTACTTCCTTCGGTCAGGATTTCCCTCTTGGCATGGAGGAATTTGATATATTTCAGCCTTTTATATATCTGGCTTCTCCAATTCCTCAAATACCTTTTCAGATATTGGAAAGCATGATTCCTATGCTGTACACTAAACCACTTATAGAATTTGGGGTGACCACAATACAACATCTCTTGGACAATTCTGTAGTCAAGACATGTCAAACCCTACAAACCGCATTTCAGTTACCTGCATCAGTCCAATTACCTATATTAGGATAAAGCACTTCATCTCTAAAAATCCCTTTCCTAGCCTTATCCTTCCTCCAGAGGTTTGGGCATTCTACTTTGGTCCACAACCTCAGCCTAAAGGTATATCTATCTTCTACAGACATCTACAGGGTAAATGCATACCGTTTAAGTCTGGTAGTATGACACTTTGGGAAAAAGATTTTCAGACAGGCTACTCTATGAAACAATGGCAATCAGCCTTCAGGGCCATACATTCCTATTCCCATTGTGTAAATCATTGGGAAATTATGTTTAAAATAACTCATAGGGGGTATTATACCCCTTGGAGGATTGCTAAATTCTTCCCTGGTACCTTTTCAGACTGTTGGCGAGATTGTAATGGACAAGGGACATTGATACATATATTGTGGGACTGCCCTAGTCTTACTAGCTATTGGAAGAGTATTTTTTGTCTATTGGGATCCATCACTGGAGTATTAACATCTCTAAATCTGGGTTTAGCAATCCTTAATTTAGGTATAGATTTATATCCGAAGTATATGAGACCGGTAGTAACTCATATCCTGTTAGCTGCTTGTAACATTATACTCAGGAAGTGGAAATCCTTCGAATCGCCCAATGTCTCAGAAGTTATACACGTGGTACAAGGGAATTTTCCAGTATGAACGCCTGTTAGCACTAAATAGCTCTGCCTGCATTCAATTTGATAAGAGTTGGTCAATATGGCCGAATAGACTAAACCCTTGAACCTTCTTTGTGAAATTCAGCTCAGGCTACCTTTCCTTTTTTTTTTTCTTTCTTGTTTCTTCTTTTTTTTTTTTTTTTACCTCTTTATTCTTTATGGCACATAGATTCAATAGGGTCCAAATTTAACCCTAAATGACGATTTGATATGTACATATGGTTGCAGTATGGGTGTTCTAAGAGATGTACTGGTGGGGTGTGTCCCCCTGGCCATGTTGAGAGATCAGGTGGATACACCCTACCATTTATTTGTTATTTGAGATTCTGCGACTTAGTTTTATATGCCTTTTGTGACTAATTTTTTGATATTTGATACGGATGTTGTATACCCTAATAATGTATATTAGGATGTTGTGTATTGTGATAAGATTCTTCCTAAAATTAATAAAAAATTTTGAAACAGAGTGTGGAGGTCAGGTGTATGTAATGTACATAGTGCAGGGTTCAGGTATGTAATGAACGGAGTGTGGGGTCAGGTGTGTGTGACGTACATAGTGCAGGGGTTAGGTATGTAATGGTCAGAGTGTGGAAGTCAGGTGTGTGTAATGTACATAGTGCAATGGTCAGGTATGTAATGAACAGAGTGTGGGGTCAGGTGTGTGTAATGTATGTAATGTACAGAGTGTGGGGGTCAGGTTTGTGTAATGTACATAGTGCAGGGGTCAGGTATGCAATGTACAGAATGGGGGGGTCAGGTGTGTGTAACATACATAGTGCAGGAGTCAGGTATGTAATTTACCTTTGTAATATATTTAAATTGATCTCTTCTGATAGGAATAGTTAATCTATTGTCAATGACCCAGTCAGTGGATAAATCACACACAAAAGTGGATTTCAATCTAGAGTTAGGATATGATCTTAACTTACAATCGGAAGTTATCAATCACATATCTGTTTCACCATGTAACCTCATAGTCTGATCAATCAAATTGTATTGATAAACAAAGTATCTCAGGAATGCTAATTTCTGCCCTGGTTGTTTGACTTAGTTTTATAAAATCTGATTTAAACTGAATTTAAATTAACCAAGAGGGAAGGTATGGCTATTCCATTGTTTGCTAATTCGATCATTTTTATCAAACTGCACATCATTCAAATAATAAAGTGTGTAGGGCCACCATTAGGCTCACCATACACATTACAATCTGACTGCACAATCTCTGTACAATACACTTTAGTGCTAGCAAAACTATGTAACATAAGAACCTACCTAAACTATCCAATCAATCTCTATACCTTCAGGAAGGTCCATGTACTACACACAGGTTGGGAGATCTAAAGGTGGCGACACACGATTTGTACTCTTTTTATTCAATCAATGTGCGATTTGATCAAAATGATTGAATTTGTAAACAATCAAATAGTTATAACTTCCCTTCTGGTTGATTTAGACTCAGTTTTGATTGGATTAGATCAAACTGGATCGATTGGCCAGGGAAGAAATTATCTATTGTTTTGCATCAGTCAGCAGCACTTACATGCTTTGTTCATTATTGGTGGCCATACACACTTACATTTTTTTATTCAATCAATGTGCAATTCGATCAAAACAATCCAAACAGCAAGCAATCCAATAGCCATAACTTGCCTTCCGATACACTTCGACTTTCGATTGAATTTGATCAAACTGAATTATTGGCCAGTGTGGAATATTATTGATAATTTTGCATCAGTCAGCAGTACTGGGATACTTTTTACATGAATACAGTTGTATTTCCATTGATCAGATTAAAAGATTACATGCTGGAAACAGAGATGCAATCAATAATTTATTGTATTTTAACTATCAGTCAAAATCCTATTAACTGTGTGTGGCATATCGATTAAATACGTTGTCGACTATAGGTTGATTATACCTATCAGAAGACATTGATCAAAAAAATCAGTCATTTATTGAAGAGTGCATGGCCACCATTATATGATTGGATTTCATTTAATCAGATTTTATGATTGATAATTTATGTTAGTAAGTTATGATGATATCACAGCTTTTGATTGAAGTCCACCTTTCCTTGCATTGCATATTAACCACTTAAAGACCGGAAGGATTTGCCCCCTTAATAACCAGACCCTATTTTGTGATTCGGCACTGCGTTACTTTAGTGGACAATTGCGCGGTCATGCAACGCTGTACCCAAATACAATTTGACGTCCTTTTTTCCCACAAATAAAGCTTTCTTTTGGTAGTATTTATTCACCTCTGCGATTTTTATTTTTTACGCTATAAACAAAAAAAGAGCGTCAATTTTGAAAAAAAAAAATAATAATATTTTTCACATTCTGCTATATGACATTCTCAAAAAAAAAAAATGTAAATATCAAAATTTTTTAACATTTAAGACCAATTTGTTTTCTGCTACATATTCTTGGAAAAAAAAATTGCAATAAGCGTATTTTGATTGGTTTGCGCAAAAGTTATCGCGTCTGCTAACTACGGGAAAGATTTATGTCATTTTTATTGTTTTTATTTTACTAGCGATTTTTTGCAGGACTGCAACATTGCGGCGGACAGATCGGACCCAGAACTGATATTTTTGACACTTTTAGGGGTACCAGTGACATTACTACAGTAATTAGTGCTAAAAATATGCACTGTTACTGTAATAATGACACTGCACTGGCAGGGAAGGGGTTAACCCTGTGGGTGATCAAGGAGTTAAATGTGAGCCTAGAGGAGTGATTATAATTGTGGAGGGGGGGGGGGGCATGGATTCTGAAATGACCATGGAGACATGCGATCCTATATAGAAGGATCACATGGGCTCTATGACCATTCCAGGGAGAAGAACGGTCAGCTGTGTTTACAACAGCCGACTGGCCTTCTCTCTCAGCGGGAAGCACCTCCTGTGGCGTGCGCTCTCCCCCTAGCTGCCACCAAGCGAGCAACGTATCCATACGTTGTTTTGCCTGTACGAGCCACCTTGCCGCCGTATATATATATATATATATATATATATATAGTAAGCAGTCAGCAAGTGGTTAATTGAATGAGCTGTTGACTATAGGTCATTTATTCCTCTAAGGAGAGATTGATTGGAATGGAAATCGATCATTTATTGAAGCTTGTTGGGCCACTGTAATATGATCGTATGTTAGTCATTCAGACCATGCAGTTACACAGTTGGAGATGTGATCAATAACTTAAGTTTCTAAATTATCATCATATCTTAAGGTGTCACTAAAGCCAAAACTTATTTTTTCATTTTGGCTAGAGTAAGGGAGGGTTATAACCCCTGTCAGTTTTTTTTTTTTTCTATCTGTGTCCAATTGGGGAGATTTTCCTACACTTTCTGTCCCATAGCCAAAACAGGAAGTGAGAGGAAATCTTGGCAAAGTTGAGAGAATCCTGGGATGTCACCAGGATCACCAGAACTAGTGTCCCCGTTGGAAGATTTCCCCTCTATAACTGTTCAACTGTGTCAGCCCAAAATTTGGATTTTGTTTTACTCTCATTTTCGATGATACCTGTAGTCAGGACAAATAAAGAGGGTGAATCTCACTAATTGGGAACACAGACAGCAATAAAAATTGACAGGTGTTCTAATCCCTCTCCACTCTATCCAAAACTAAAAAAAAAAAAAAAGTTTTGCCTTTAGTTATACTTTAACTATCGATTGAAATCTACTTCCCTGTGTGTGGCATCAAGATTGAATTGTTTGTCAGCTATTGCTCAAATTTTTTTTATCAGGAGAGATAATTTGAAAAAGAAATCGATCATTTCCTGAAATGTGTATGTCACCCGAATATAATTATATTTTGTTCAATCAAACTATGCCGTTATTTGGTGGAAACAGAAGTAAGTAATAATTTATGCTCGTAAATAATGATCATATCTTTACTATCAACTGAAATCAACCTTCCCGTGTTTAGCATATTGATTGAATAGGTTGTCGACCATAGACTGAATATTCCTATATTGAACAAAATTATAAATGCAACATTTATTTTTGCCCCCATTTTTCATGAGCTGAACTCAAAGATCTAAGAAAACCGGGATTCGTCCATGAAGAGAACACCTCTCCAAAGTGCCAGACGCCATTGAATGTGAGCATTTGCCCACTCAAGTCAGTTACGACAACAAAGTGCAGTCAGTTGGAGACCCCCGATGAGGACGACAAGCATGCAGATGAGCTTCCCTGAGATGGTTTTTGAAAGCTTGTGCAGAAATTCTTTGGTTATGCAAACCGATTGTTGTAACACCTGTCCGGGTGGCTGGTCTCAGACGATCTTGGAGGTGAAGATGCTGGATGTGGAGGTCCTGGGCTGGTGTGGTTACACGTGGTCTGCGGTTGTGAGGCCGGTTGGATGTACTGCCGAATTCTCTGAAACGCCCTTGGAGACGGCTTATGGTAGAGAAATGAACATTCAATTCACAGGCAACAGCTCTGGTGGACATTCCTGCAGTCAGCATGCCCATTGCACGTTACCTCAAAAACTTGCAACATTTGTGACATTGTGTGGTGGGATAAAACTGCACATTTTAGAGTGGCCTTTTATTGTGGCCAGCCAAAGGCAAACCTGTGCAATAGTCATGCTGTCTAATCAGCATCTTGATATGCCACACCTGTGAGGTGGATGGATTATCTAGGCAAAGGAGAAGTGCTCACTAACACAGATTTAGACAGATTTGTAAACATTATTTGAGAGAAATAGGCCTTTTGTGTACATAGAAAAAGTCTTAGATCTTTGAGTTCAGCTCATGAAAAATGGGGGCAAAAATAAATGTTGCGCTTATAATTTTGTTCAGTGTATTTGGAAAGCTTGATCGGAAAATAAATTGATTATTTATCAAAGCGGGTATGGCCATTATAATATGATTGTATTTCAGTCGATCAGATTATGAGATAACATGGTGGAAATTATGTAACTGGTAACTTATGAGTTATAATTGTATCCTGCATTACATCGTTCCCCCGCTGGCTCTAGGCTGAGAACCGAGCAATCAAACACCGCCGATCGCTTGGTTCTTAGAACAGCCTGAGCAGAGAGCTGGTGACAGTCAGTTGCCACTGTCTGCTCTTTTTTCCAAAACTTGTGGCAACATATAAAATATTCCATTGACTCAGCATGCCTTTCAGCAAATATCTCGGGGTGTCTAATTTCCAAAAAGGTCATTTGGGGGGTGTTTGAAATGTCCTGGCATTTTATGCCCAATATTAGAAGCTTATGCCACACATCACCCACTAGAAAATTACTTAGAACACCCAAACATGATATATTTTTTTAAAGCAGAGGCCCTACAGAACAAAATTATGGGTGCTGCAATTTTAGGTCTACTGAAAGAGTTACTGCCCTCGATCTGACGTTCGTGGCAATACCTCACATGCATGCTGCAATTGCTGTTTACATATGACACGAGCACGATGTTTGGTTTCGCCTTTGCGCGCAAACACGAGGGGACAGGGGTGCTTGAATTTTTTTTTTTATTATTATTTATTTTGCTTTTTTATTTTATTTTTTTTTTACACCTTCCCTTTTTTTTTTTTTTTTTTTTAGCATTTTTATTGTTATCACAGGGAATTTAAATATCCCCTATGATAGCAATACGTAGTGATATCTACTTTTTTTAAATTGTGGTCTATTAGACTCTAGATCTCTCCTCTGCCCTAAAGCATCTGACCAAACCAAGATTGGTGTGATAAGATGCTTTCCCAATTTCCCAATGGCGCTGTTTATATCTGGTATAACCAAAGTCATGAAATGCTCGTAGCTTCCGGTATCTTAGGTCATAGAGATGATTGGAGCCATTCTGGTCTCCAATAAACTCTATGGTCAAATGAAGGAACCACAGGCTGCAGTCTCGGGTTACCCGTTGGGACAGGAGACCCAGAGAAAACCATGGAAGATGGGGGAAGGGGGGAGTCCCCTCCCACTGCTTGTAAAAGCAGTCTAGTGGCTAATTATCTGTTAGAATTGCTTTTGCCTGAAAGCCGACCACTGGCTGTAAAAAACGATTCCAGAAAGTGTGCGGTATGCCCACCATTAGACCTCCCAGCATCCACCCACTTCTAATGATGAGCATGCATGCAATGTTATTTTTTTCATTCAGCCCCGAAAAAAAGAATATAGCAGAATCCTCCATTCGCATCGATCGGTGTGGATGAAGAAATCTCTGCCAAGAAAAGTGTTAAAAAATATGTGGTAAAGCATAGGGGAGATCCACCCTTTGTGTCCCCCCCACCCCCTATGCTTCGACATATATGCTTTTTTTTTCAACTGTGGTGGTGAAATCACCTCCTACAGCGCTGCAATCATTGTTTTACGTATATATGCTGAGAGCAAATGCTGTTGCTGTCAGAATAAACAAAACAGTGCTGCAGCTGATGGGCGTACCTGCAAAGCAAACAATGGTTAACAATAAAACACAGTAACAATTAAACATTACAATAGATTAGTATACAGTGCAGTAAAACAGTAGAATGGTGGTATCTGCAAAGAAAACAATGGTTAACAATGAAAAACAGAAACAATGAAACATTACAGTATAACAGTGTAGCAATATTTCCAGGCCTGTGGCCTGAGGTGGGTCTAGCATTGTTACCGGATACCTCTCCAGCCCATGTGAGCTGTGACCCTGGGTGTGAGAACTGACTATCACGTACCTGGTGCTGGAGGCCAATGGAGAGAGAGGGCTTCCCTTGCGGCTAAGTTCCAGACCCCCCTGAGGATGAGAACAGGAAAGGTCAGGCCCAAAGTAGCATGGGTCGCCTGCTGGACTGTGTGCAGAAGGATCCAGAGTACAGCTGGAGTGCTGGAGTGGAATCAGCAGACAGGTGGCGCCCGCAAGGGGTTTGCAGGACTTGGATATAGCTGAGACTGGAACGTGGTCAGGTGGATAGCCAAGATCAGGAGCCAGGTGGATATCAGAGCAAGCGTGGTCAGGTGGATAGCCAAGATCAGGAGCCAGGTGGATATCAGAGCAAGCGTGGTCAGGTGGATAGCCAAGATCAGGAGCCAGGTGGATGTCAGAGCAAGTGTGGTCAGGTGGATAGCCGAGGTCAAATACAGGAAGCAATCAGGAGACAGCTCAAGGACAAGCCGGGTCGGTAACAGGAGACAGGAACTGGAATATCACAAGGATAACACACTGGAGGAGCCAAAGATCAACCAGCAACTAAAATCACTGGCAGGCTTCCTTATATAGGCCCAGGTAAATTGCTGGTAGTGCTACTGGGTCCTAAAGTCCTTCTTCTGCTAAGTTGCTGATAGCGCTGCTGGGCCCTAGAGTCCTTCTCCTGGTGTTTGTGCCCTGACACTGACACATTGACAACTCCGGCATCTTTGTTTGGTTGTTTTTATTGTAGTTTTAGGGGATGGGAGAAGGGAATGAGTGGGATACTCCTTTGGCTGGACTAGGTACAATTCAGAGACTTTATAGCAAAAATGCCCGTTAGCGCTGTCTTGATGCCAGCCAATGCTAACCAACGCTTACTGGCGCTTTGAACACACTGTATCTCTAAAAGCTGTGCTGGAACTGCATCTTAAGTCCAAAAGATCCAGGACTGTAGAACATTGAACGTCTGACACTGCTTGCACTGCAAAGTCACTGACTACTCCCTCCAACCTTGCACTGGCTTGAGGTAGCTTGCTGTGGATTCCTGTATGGCTGCAACTCCTAACTGATGCACTACACACTGTGCGCTGACTCTTTAGGGCCCAAACAACAGGTACCCCCTTCATCACTTCAGGGTCCTCAACCTGGGTACCCCCTCTATCACTTTAGGGTCCTCCGACCAGGCACCCCCTTTACAGCTAGCTGATACTTGGATCCTAGAACCTTCTCCGGAGTGGTCCCTCTAACACTAGGCAGACCCCCAGGGGCAATCCTCAGTACTCGCGACCTGTGTAGGCTTTCCTGGGACTGGACCCCTCTCGCTCTCTGCTGGTTCTCGGATCCCCTTCAGCTCAACTCCGCACTCTCTGGATTCTCAGGAAGCACCTGAGACATCCGCTTCCTCTGACAGGAGGAGAGACAGCAGTCCTCTCCCTCCTGGCACTCTGCTTCCTGCCAAAGACCACGAGTCATGCACACCCCTCAGACTTATACCCACTCCCAGAATCCTTTGCAGCAGAATCTGCCTTCTGGGGTAGTTACAAGCCTGAATGTGTCCCTGATTGGGTTTCCTCCACTGCCCTATGATAAGCCTCTCACAGAGCCAGTGGGGGAGATTCCCCTCTCAGCAGACACACCTGGAAGCCATGACACCCTAACCAAAAAACAATCATGACCCTGCTGTTAGGCAGACAAGGCCCACTATGCATTTATCTAGCACCTACTTGTAGGGTGCTACACCAGTATATTAAAAAGTACAGTAAAAAAAGAAAGAGTAGAAAAGTAGAGTAAGAATAGAAAATTAACTCAATAAAACAACAACTATTTTTGCCTTTTTTTTTTGTAACTTTTTTTATACAGGCGACTTACAAACGATTCCTACTTACAAACAGAGGGAAACAACAGAAAGTGAGGAGAAATCTACCCCTAGGAAGGGAAATTCATGCCTGTAAGTTATCATGGGAAAAAGGTGTCTCCACTGAGGCTTTATCCAATCCTTGCTTCTACAACAACCCAAAATTTTCAAAATCCAGTTGCTATAGGGAGAGAAAGTGAGGTGAAATCTTCTGAACAGGGACACAGACAGCAAAATAAATCATACAGGGGTGTTACCCTTCCCTATGCTATCCACAAAACGTAAAAACGATTATTTTGGCTGGGGCTACACTTAAAAAATTTACCTGTTCCGACTTCCAAACAAATTTGACTTAAGAATAAACCTACAGTCCCTATCTTATTTGTAACACGGGACCACCTGTAACTGTAAACAAACTGTTCCAGGCAAGGGCGTCTCTCAAAATGCGAAAGCTATCTAACATCTTTCGAGACCCTGTGTGAAAATGTGCCCTAGACTGTGCCGTGCTGTACCCTATACTAATACACTACTAGTGTGTGGTAGCAATGGAAACATTCCCCGATACAGAGACCAGGTTGGCCAGGACAGGAGGGACAAAAATAGCGGGTGTCACGCCTATATCCGTACTTTCTACAGACGCATCTTCTTTGGGGTGCTCTTTAGGTAGGGGTACCAGGGAGGACACACAGAAAATGCCTCTCATGCAGCCGGCTCACTGCATCTGGATTGTGAATTTGGACTACAGCACGATATGGATACAGAAGGGCTGTGATGATCTCTTCCTGGAATTTTAAGAAGGATTCACTTCTTCCTGATGCTTTGTATAGCACATAAGCATTCAGCAGAGCCAATTGGAAAAAGTATACAGACACTTTCTTGTACCAGCGTCTGGCCTTACGGGCAATTAAGTACGGCGGCATCATCTGGTGGTCATTGAAGTCCACCCCTCCCATGTAAAGGTTGTATTCGTGGACAGAGAGGGGCTTCTCAATAACACCAGTCGCCGTTGCAATTTGGACCGTCATATCTGCGTGAATTCAGGACAGAACGAAACATTCTGTGTGTCCCTCCACTTCACTGCAAGCAATCTATTACACTTCAAGCAGGCTCTTTCCCCCATCTAAGTCTGGAATCTGTAAGCCATTGCGGGAAGCCCCAGCGATTAGGTCGCACGGTGCCACATGCGCCAATTCCAAAATCAAAAAGGTGACTAAAAAGTGGCACGCTTGTGCAGTGGCGTACCTAGAGCATTTGGCACCCGGGGCGGATCCTATATCTGGCACCCCCCCCCCCCGACTTTAAAATGTAAAAACACCCACAAAAAAATTTAATGTTTTCAAGAATATTTTTTGCACAAATTTCACAGCCCCCCATCACAGTGCCCCTTGCAGTCTGCCCTCCGTCTCTCTAATCACAGTTCCCCCTTTTGCACTCTCTGCCTCCCCTGCACAGTCCTACCTTCAGCATAGATAGATAGCTAATATTAGCAATGTGTTTAAGTTTGAGTAAGAGATTGGAGACTTGCTAAAGGAGATATTCAGAGACTACAGACATGATACAGTAGATGGTCAGAGACTGCAGACGTGATACAGGAGATGGTCAGAGACTGCAGATGTGATACAGGAGATGGCCAGAGACTGCAGACATGATACAGGAGATGGTCAGAGACTACAGACATGATACAGGAGATGGTCAGAGACTGAGGACATGATACAGTAGATGGTCAGAGACTACAGACATGATACAGTAGATGGTCAGAGACTACAGACATGATACAGTAGATGGTCAGAGACTGCAGACGTGATACAGGAGATGGTCAGAGACTGCAGACGTGATACAGGAGATGGTCAGAGACTGCAGATGTGATACAGGAGATGGCCAGAGACTGCAGACATGATACAGGAGATGGTCAGAGACTGCAGATGTGATACAGGAGATGGCCAGAGACTGCAGACATGATACAGGAGATGGTCAGAGACTGCAGACATGATACAGGAGATGGTCAGAGACTGCAGACATGAAACAGGAGATGGTCAGAGACTGAGGACATGATACAGGAGATGGTCAGAGACTGCAGACATGATACAGGAGATGGTCAGAGACTGCAGACGTGATACAGGAGATGGTCAGAGACTGCAGACATGATACAGGAGATGGTCAGAGACTGCAGACATGATACAGGAGATGGTCAGAGACTGCATACATGATACAGGAGATGGTCAGAGACTGAGGACATGATACAGGAGATGGTCAGAGACTGAGGACATGATACAGTAGATGGTCAGAGAATACAGACATGATACAGGAGATGGTCAGAGACTGCAGACATGAAACAGGAGATGGTCAGAGACTGCAGACATGATACAGGAGATGGTCAGAGACTGCAGACATGATACAGGAGATGGTCAGAGACTGCGGACATGATACAGGAGATGGTCAGAGACTGCGGACATGATACAGGAGATGGTCAGAGACTGCAGACATGATACAGTAGATGATCAGAGACTGCAGACATGATACAGGAGATGGTCAGAGACTGAGGACATGATACAGGAGATGGTCAGAGACTGAGGACATGATACAGTAGATGGTCAGAGACTGAGGACATGATACAGGAGATGGTCAGAGACTGAGGACATGATACAGGAGATGGTCAGAGACTACAGACATGATACAGTAGATGGTCAGAGACTAAAGACATGATACAGTAGATGGTCAGAGACTACAGACATGATACAGGAGATGGTCAGAGACTGAGGACATGATACAGTAGATGGTCAGAGACTACAGACATGATACATTAGATGGTCAGAGACTACAGACATGATACAGTAGATGGTCAGAGACTGAGGACATGATACAGGAGATGGTCAGAGACTGCAGACATGAAACAGGAGATGGTCAGAGACTGCAGACATGATACAGGAGATGGTCAGAGACTGCAGACATGATACAGGAGATGGTCAGAGACTGTGGACATGATACAGGAGATGGTCAGAGACTGCAGACATGATACAGTAGATGATCAGAGACTGCAGACATGATACAGGAGATGGTCAGAGACTGAGGACATGATACAGGAGATGGTCAGAGACTGAGGACATGATACAGTAGATGGTCAGAGACTGAGGACATGATACAGGAGATGGTCAGAGACTGAGGACATGATACAGGAGATGGTCAGAGACTACAGACATGATACAGTAGATGGTCAGAGACTACAGACATGATACAGTAGATGGTCAGAGACTACAGACATGATACAGGAGATGGTCAGAGACTGAGGACATGATACAGTAGATGGTCAGAGACTGAGGACATGATACAGGAAATGGTCAGAGACTGTGGACATGATACAGGAGATGGTCAGAGACTGCAGACATGATACAGTAGATGATCAGAGACTACAGACATGATACAGGAGATGGTCAGAGACTGAGGACATGATACAGGAGATGGTCAGAGACTGAGGACATGATACAGTAGATGGTCAGAGACTGAGGACATGATACAGGAGATGGTCAGAGACTGAGGACATGATACAGGAGATGGTCAGAGACTACAGACATGATACAGTAGATGGTCAGAGACTACAGACATGATACAGTAAATGGTCAGAGACTACAGACATGATACAGGAGATGGTCAGAGACTGAGGACATGATACAGTAGATGGTCAGAGACTGAGGACATGATACAGGAAATGGTCAGAGACTGTGGACGTGATACAGGAGATGGTCAGAGACTGCAGACATGATACAGTAGATGATCAGAGACTGCAGACATGATACAGGAGATGGTCAGAGACTGAGGACATGATACAGGAGATGGTCAGAGACTGAGGACATGATACAGTAGATGGTCAGAGACTGAGGACATGATGCAGGAGATGGTCAGAGACTGAGGACATGATACAGTAGATGGTCAGAGACTGAGGACATGATACAGGAAATGGTCAGAGACTGAGGACATGATACAAGAGATGGTCAGAGACTGCAGACATAATACAGTAGATGATCAGAGACGGAGGACGTGATACAGGAGATGCTCAGAGGCTGAGGACATGATAGAAGATAGAAGAGCACTAGGGGGGCCGGAGAGCACAGACGAAGCAGAGAGTACTGGAGGTGCTGAAGGGCACGGTGGGGGGGGGGGGGGAACTGGAGAGAATTAAGAGAGGGTTTGGAAAGCATTGTAGGGGGGTTGGAAGGTGCAGGGGGTGGATTGCACTGGGGGGGACAGGGAGCACTTGGGGGCGCGAGCAGGGAAAATCAGGGGGGTGGAGAGCACTGGGGGGACAGGGAGTACTTAGGGGGGTGGGCAAGGAAAATCAGGGGGGTGGAGAGCACTGGGGGGACAGGGAGTACTTAGGGGGGTGGGCAAGGAAAATCAGGGGGGTGGAGAGCACTGGGGGGACAGGGAGTACTTAGGGGGGTGGGCAAGGAAAATCAGGGGGGTGGAGAGCACTGGGGGGACAGGGAGTACTTAGGGGGGTGGGCAAGGAAAATCAGGGGGGTGGAGAGCACTGGGGGGACAGGGAGTACTTAGGGGGCGAGCAGGGCAAATCAGGGGGTGGAGAGCACTGGGGGGACGGGGAGCACTTAGGGGGGAGGGAGAAAGCACTGTGGGGAGTTAAAGAGCATGGGGGGGGACTAAAGAACAGGGGGGGTCTAGTGCACTGGGGGGAGAGGGGCTAAAAGCACTGAGGGAGGGATTAGGAGCACTGGAGGAGGTTAAGAACTTTGGGGGGCCAGCAAAAGAAGTTGTATAGGAAGGGATGGGGCAGCTGCATATAGATGAATTGATCTTTCCCTATTCTTCCTGTAGGAGGGAGAGGAGGAGAATCAGTTTTTCAGCAGGCAGCTGCAGGAAGAATAGAGAAAGATGAATTCCTCTATATGTAGCAGCCCCATCCCCCTCCTATCCAGCACACACTTTTGCAATGGGCACTCACCTTCTTCCCGCCGAGGCTCCGCCCCTTATTCCCGCCGCGGCTCCGCCCCCTTATTCCCGCCGTGGCTCCGCCCCCCACTAGCAGCACGGACTGAAGGAGCTGCCAGCCACTGCAGCTGCCTTCACACTGCGGGATCTGTCTGACTCTGAACACAACGGGCAGGACACCGGCTGACACCCCCCAGTGAGTGGCACCCGGGGCGGGCCGCACCCCCGCCCCCCCCATTGGTACGCCACTGCGCTTGTGTAATATTTGTCAATGTTTAAATGGTACCCCTTTCTGAATAAGGGTGACACCAAGTCCCAAACAATCTTGCCGCTACTCCCCATGTAGTCTGGGCAGTTGGGGGGCTCCACATTGCTATCTATTCCCTCGTAAATCCAGAAAGTACATGTATAGCCTGTTGCACAGAGCTTATACATCTTGACCCCATATATTGCAGGCTTGCTGGGGAGAAAATGTTTGAAAGAAGACAGGCAGAAAATGTAATCCAGGACTCATCAATGCAGACAACTTGTTGGGATGTATACAAGGCTGAAAACGTCTAGTTGAAGTGATTTATGAGGGGCTGAATTTTGTGGAGCCGGTCAAATCCAGGGTCACCCTGAGGATGACAGAGTTCATTGTCACTGAAGTGCATGAACCGCAAGATTTGCTTGTATCTAGGACTGGCCATGGCAGCAGAGGCATATGGTGAATTTGGTCAGTGGACCAATATGACCGCAACTAACTCTTTTTAGTAATGCCCATGAAGAGGGATAGGCCCAGAAAGGTTTTAAATTTGGACAGTGATACGTTTCCATACAAATTCTCTGGCAAGGATCAAATTTGGTTTTGCGGCAATGAATTGATTGGCATATAAATTGCTTTGGTCCACAATAGATCTGTACAGATCTTCCATGGAACAACAGCTCATAAAACCAATGGGAGTAAAATTGTCTGTTTCCACCTGAATTCCGGGTTGGCCAGCGAATGGGGGAAGTACGGCGCTGCAGAAGTGGTGGGCTCCCATTTGGGATTTGAAAGCCCATCAGGAAGGACACTATGGGCCCTACGGGCCTGTCTTCAAATTATTGGTGGCTGCGGGACACTACTTGTGCTAGCCACCGCACCAGCTTGAACTGCATTTATGGGACTCACCGTGTCACCAAGTGTCACTGCAGTGCTGGTTTGACTGCGACCAGGATGTACTAGGCCGCTGGTGCTTGCCAGTTCACCAAAAGGTTGAGCGGCACTAGTACCAACACTCTGCTGCATACGAGAACCCTGCGGTTGTTGCACTTTAGCAACAGAAGAACAGGGTTGGCTATGACTGACCTTAGCAGGGACCTCTACTCCGTCATCAGAGCTATCTGTCAGGGTGCCACTGCTGTCTACAGGTTTGAATACTGAGCCTGATCCTGACAGAGAGACTTCCCCATCGCTCTCATCTGTCATGCTCAGCATCATGTAGGCCTCTTCACTAGTGTACCTCTGTTTGGACATTTTGGCCAACACATTTATAGGTACCTAATGTGACTCACAGGTAAAAAAGCACCTGGTTGTCAATGACTGTTTGAACCGCTACCAAAAAATGTAAATGCTAGTGCTAGCAGAGATCAGGCCTGACTCTGCTAGCGCGTGTTCTGTGTATTGGAAGTGACAGTAATCTGCTGCTGCACTTCTTGGGGGGGGGGGGGGGGAGAGGTTAAACCCAGGTGCTAGCAAGTGTCAGGGCTGATCCTGCTAACACCTAATTTTGGGAACACTATACTAAACTATTAGGGATGCTGGTATAGTTCTGATCGGATCAAAGAAATTGATCAGTTCAGACACTATCAGTGGCGGCTGGTGCTCAAAATTTTTTTGGGGGGGGGGGCGCAAACAGAAAAATGTAATAGGCATTGCTTTGCGGCAAAAAACGCTGTAAAAAAATTGCGTGACTTTGAGGTCGCAAAAGTGTGAAAGGGGCCTTCAGTAATTAAGGTATAGTGTGCCCCCTTTCAATGCAGAGAGACCAGCGTGCCCCCTTTCAATGCAGTGACCAGTGTACATGCCCCCTTAGAATGTAGTGACCAGCGTACATGCCCCCTTAGAATGTAGTGACCAGCATACATGCCCTCTTAGAATGCAGTGACCAGCATACATGCCCCCTTAGAATGCAGTGACCAGCATACATGTCCCCTTAGAATGTAGTGACCAGCACACATGTCCCCGTAGAATGCAGTGACAAGCACACGTCCCCTTAGAATGTAGTGACCAGCACACATGTCCCCATAGAATGCAGTGACCAGCATACATGTCCCCTTAGAATGTAGTGACCAGCACACATGTCCCATTAGAATGCAGTGACCAGCACACATGTCCCCTTAGAATGTAGTGACCAGAATACATGTCCCCTTAGAATGCAGTGACCAGCACACATGTCCCCTTAAGAATGTAGTGACCAGCACACATGTCCCCTTAGAATGTAGTGACCAGCATACATGTCCCCTTAGAATGTAGTGACCAGCACACATGTCCCCTTAGAATGTAGTGACCAGCACACATGTCCCCTTAGAATGTAGTGACCAGCACACATGTCCCCTTAGAATGCAGTGACCAGCACACATGTCCCCTTAGAATGTAGTGACCAGCACACATGTTCCCTTAGAATGTAGTGACCAGCACACATGTCCCCTTAGAATGCAGTGACCAGCACACATGTCCCCTTAGAATGCAGTGACCAGCACACATGCCCCCTTAGAATGTAGTGACCAGCACACATTTCCCCTTAGAATGCAGTGACCAGCACACATGTCCCCTTAGAATGCAGTGACCAGCACACATGTCCCCTTAGAATGTAGTGACCAGCGTACATGTCCCCTTTCAATGCAGAAACCAGCATGCGTGCGTGCCCTCTTCAATGCCCCCCCGAGACCAATGCACTTACCTGGAGCCCTGGAGCAGCTGCGGCGGCACCTTCTCTTCAGTGTCCCGGTGGCGGCGGCTTCAATCCCGATTCCCCCGGCGTCTCCACTAGTCCTCCCGCTCCCGCCGCCTCCTCCTCCTCGGCCAATGGCATTTGGTTTGCCTTGCGGCCAATCAGGAAGCGCGTGAACCATTGAGCTCCATGCGTCCGGCGCCCCTGCATGCAGATAAGGGGGCTGGACGCATGGACAGGGGGGGGGGGGGCGGTGCCCCTGCGCCCGAACGCACCGGCCGCCACTGAGTCATGGAGGTGTTTAGGGTGTGTGTGTGTGTGTCACTGGCAATCAAAGAGTAAAAAATGTTATTCTAAATATGTGGCGGGAAGTCGGATGCTATCCTGGATTGACACTAACGTTAACGCTAACTGACAATAATACAGTGATCAGAAAAAAGATCTGTACACTATAATAGTGACACTGTGACAGGGCAATGAAGGGGTTAACTGGAGTCAGGGGCTAAATCTTTATTAGGAGATATATGGCGGGTACCCTTAACCTATCTGGGACTCCCTCTAACTGCCACTAACTTGTCTCTCACACTAACAAGTGACACTAATACAGTGATCAGTAAATTATCTGTTTACTGTATATATTGTATACTGTGACAGGGAGTGAAAGGGTTAACTGAGAGGTTATCAGGGGATTAAATGTGTGCCTATGTGTACTGGTGTCAGTGTAGTGCTTGTGTACTCATGGTAGATATTCTCTCGTCTCACGCTGGAGCCGAAAAGGTCTCCAAGAGAGGATTGCATCATTTCCTGTGCCTGTGTAATGTAAACACGTGTTCTGCAGATGGTCAGAACCGATCACCAGGTCGAGGCCAAAAATCATTGGCCTGGAACTGATGACTATCAGTTCTTAACAGAATCCGAACAACACGGGGACAGTGGGCACGCGCGCGACCGACGTACAGTTACGACGGTTCGTGCAGCCGAGCCACCTTGCCGCAGTAAATCTGCGGCAGGCAGTCGGCAACAGATTATAAAATACTGAAGTGTGTATAGCCACCATAATGTGATCTTATTGTGTCCAATTAGAATTAATGTTCAGAAAGAGCTATGTGAATGTACAATATATACAGTATCTCACAAAAGTGAGTACACCCCTCACATTTTTGTAAATATTTTATTCTATCTTTTCATGTGACAACACTGAAGAAATGGCACTTTGCTACAATGTAAAATAGTGACTGTACAGCTTGTATAACCGTGTAAATTTGCTGTCCCCTCAAAATAACTCAACACACAGCCATTAATGTCTAAACTGCTGTCAACAAAAGTGAGTACACCCCTAAGTGAAAATGTCCAAATTGGGACAAAAGTGCCAATATTTTCTGTGGCCACTATTATTTTTCAGCACTGTCTTAACACTCTTGGGCATGGAGATCACCAGAGCTTCACGGGTTGCCACTGGAGTCCTCTTCCACTCCTACATAATGACATCACGGAGCTGGTGAATGTTAGAGACCTTGCGCTCCTTCACCTTTCGTTTGAGGATGCCCCACAGATGCTCAATAGAGTTTAGGTCTGGAGACATGCTTGGCCAGTCCATCATCTTTACCCTCAGCTTTTTTAGCAAGGCAGTGGTCATCTTGGAGGTGAGTTTGGGGTCGTTATCATGTTGGAATACTGCCCTGTGGCCCAGTCTCCAAAGGGAGGGAACCATGCTCTGCTTCAGTATGTCACAGTAATTGTTGGCAAACATGGTTCACTCAATGAACTGTAGCTCCCCAGTGCCGGCAGCACTCATGCAGCTCCAGACCATGACACTCCCACCACCATGCTTGACTGTAGGCAAGACACACTTGTGTTTGTACTCCTCACTTGGTTGCCGTCACACATGCTTGACACCATTAGACCACAGGACATGGTTCCAGTAATCCATGCCCTTAGTCTGCTTGTTTTTAGCAAACTGCAGACCAATTTGATGCAGTGTGCGGCGTATGGTCTGAGCACTGACAGGCTGACCCCCCACGCCTTCAACCTCTGCAGCAATGCTGGCAGCACTCATACGTCTATTTCCAAAAGATAACCTCTGGATATGATGCCGAGCATGTGCACTCAACTTCTTTGATTGACCATGGCAAGGCCTGTTCTGAGTGGAACCTGTCCTGTTAAACCGCTGTATGGTCTTGGCTAGTGATGTCGCGGACCTAAAATTTGCCGTTCGTGAACGGCGAACGCGAATGTTCGCGAAAGGGCGAACCGCCATAGACTTTAATGGGCAGGCGAATTTTAAAACCCACAGGGACTCTTTCTGGCCACAATAGTGATGGAAAAGTTGTTTCAAGGGGACTAACACCTGGACTGTGGCATACCGGAGGGGGATCCATGGCAAAACTCCCATGGAAAATTACGTAGTTGACTGAGAGTCGGGTTTTAATCCATAAAGGGCATAAATCACCTAACATTCCTAAATTGTTTGGAATAACGTGCTTTAAAACATCCAGTGTGTGTATACGATCAGGTATGATATTGTATCGATCAGGTAGTGTACGGGTTACGCCCGCTTCACAGTGACAGACCAAACTCTGACAGACCAAACTCCCCGTTTAACAGTCAGTCAGTCAGTCCATTTGCACAACCGCAAACTCCCCATTTGCACAAGGTTGGATACCAAGCTAGCCATGTCCCGTTCCTTGTCCTCACTAACGTCATTGAAGGTCTCTTCCTCCACCCAGCCACGTACAACACCAAGGGTTGCCCGAAAGGGGACAACAAGCCCCCTGGGATGCCTGCTGTGGTTGGTCTTCCACCTCCTCAAAGCCACCTTCCTCCTCTGACTTCTCTTCTTCAGACTCCTCTCTCTGCGTTGCCACAGGTCCAGCAATCGACAACGACAAGGCTGCTTCTGGTGGTGATGGGGACCACAACTCTTCCTCTTCATGCTCATCTACGGCCTGATCCAGCACTCTTCGCAGAGCACGCTCCAGAAAAAAAGCATATGGGATGAGGTCGATGATGTTGCCTTGGGTTTGACTGACCAGGTTTGTCACCTCCGCAAAAGGACGCATGAGCCTACAGCCATTGTGCATGAGCATTCAGTAACACTGCCAAAAAATACCCAGCTCCGCAGCAGTGTTAATTTCGTCGACTAAAACCGACTAAAACGTTTTCGTCGACTAACACAATTCAGATGACTAAAATACGACTAAAACTAAAATGACATTTTAGTCTTAAGACTAAAATACGACTAAAACTAAAATGGCATTTTAGTCAAAAGACTATAACTAAAACTAAATCGAAATTTGCTGCCAAAATTAACACTGGTGCATGCTCAAAGCTTAATACCATAAATAATAACATATTGGATTTTTCACTCCAGGACCAGCAGTAGTATATAATGAGTTTGGAAATTGTAGAGAAATGCTTAAATAATGCATTACAAATTACAATTGAACTACACCCATTTGATTATAGATGACTAAAATGAGTTTTAGTCGACTAAAATGTAGGGCGTTTTAGTAGACTAAAATGTAGGGCATTTTAGTCGACTAAAATATACTGGAGTTTTAGTCGACTAAATACGACTAAAACTAAAACACTTGCAGAAGACTAAAATAGGACTAAAACTAAAATGCCATTTTAGTCCTAAGACTAAGACTAAAACGAAATTGAAATTTGCTGCCAAAATTAACACTGCTCCGCAGAGGCTGTCCTCTTTTTTTTAAATTAAAAAAATCTGTTCTTATCAGTTTAATCCCTGTTACGTTACCGGGATTTTAGGAACCGGGAGATGGAAAAAGATGGTTGGTCTGTCCTCGTGCGCCGTACAATGTACTGTGCCATCCTATATGAGTGGTGTGTTAAGTGGTACTATTCTTATCAGTTTAATCCCTGTTACGTCCCCTATCAGGGGACGTGTATCGAATAGATTTTAGACAACCCCAAAGAGTTGTCAATAGTTGACACACTCATGACATAAATTTTATTCCTCTATGCGTCAATCTTGCTGTAGTGATCACTGTGCTCATGCGCACGTTTGGGAGATTGCAGGCGATGGCGGTTTTTCAAAGCCTATGGTCGTGCTGAGGTAGTTCAGTGACAATTAAGTGACCCAGAAAACAATGATTCTGCAGTGTGGGCCATTGTTGGCCTAGTAGACTTTAATGATCACCTAAGATGATCATAAAGAAAATTAATGTTTTTTCTATGAAAAATTAATCAGCCGATCGCTTTTGGTCTGTTCACAATGAAGCAACGACCTTATCATCTGGGGTGCCAACACACTCCTAGAGGTGATCGCTTCATTGTGATACGCAAGCCCCTTCACCACAACAAGGTAACGATCACGAAGGGGAATTGACACATGTATGTGCCTTTTTTTTGTGTTTTTTTTTTTTGCAGCCACAGTGTAGCACCAGAGGCCAGAAAAACTAGGCATGTACACATGCCTGAAAAAGTAGGTATTGTAGCAGCGGCCGGAAAAATGTAGGTTTTCCAGGCAGAAAGTTCACTAAAACATTGCGGCTTGAACCGTAGTTGGTGGCAGAGAAGTCACGTAAGTCATCCGGCATGCAGAGATTAAATACAGCAGCGTGTGGACCATTTTTAGCCCAAGGCATCTCATCAGGCCTTTTTTAGTCAAATGCATCCCCCACTGTCAGTCCCTTCAGGATCCACGCCTCATTCATCTTAATAAAGGTGAGGTAATCTAGACTTTTTTGACCTAGGCGACTTCTCTTCTCAGTGACAATACCTCCTGCTGCGCTGAAGGTCCTTTCTGACAGGACACTTGAAGCGGGGCAGGCCAGAAGTTCTATCGCAAATTGGGATAGCTCAGGCCACAGGTCAAGCCTGCACACCCAGTAGTCAAGGGGTTCATCGCTCCTCAGAGTGTCGATATCTGCAGTTAAGGCAAGGTAGTCTGCTACCTGTCGGTCAAGTCGTTCTCTGAGGGTGGACCCCGAAGGGCTGTGGCGATGCGTAGGACTTAAAAAGCTCTGCATGTCCTCCATCAACAACACGTCTGTAAAGCGTCCTGTCCTTGCCGGCGTGGTTGTGATAGGAGGAGGATTACTTTCACCTCTCCCCCTGTTAGATTCCCGTTGTGCTGTGATATCACCCTTATACGCTGTGTAAAGCATACTTTTTAACTTGTTTTGTAACTGCTGCATCCTTTGCGACTGCCGGTAATTCGGTAACATATCAGACACTTTCTGCTTATACCGGGGGTCTAGTAGCGTGGCCACCCAGTACAGGTCGTTCTCCTTCAGCCTTTTTATACAAGGGTCCCTCAACAGGCATGACAGCATGAAAGACCCCATTTGCACAAGGTTGGATGCCGAGCTACTCATGTCCAATTCCTCGTCCTCACTGATGTCATTGAAGGTGTGTTCTTCCCCCCAGCCATGTACAACACCACGGGTACCAGATAGGTGACAACGAGCACCCTGGGATGCCTGCTGTGGTTGGTGTTCCTCCTCCTCAAAGCCACATTCCTCCTCTGACTCCTCTAACTCAGACTCCTCTTCCAGCATTGCCGCAGGTCCAGCAAGCGATGATAAGGCTGTTTCTGGTGGTGATGGTGACCACAACTCTTCCTCTTCACGCTCATCAACGGCCTGATCCAGCACTCTTCGCAGAGCACGCTCCAGGAAGAAAACATATGGGATGATGTCGCTGATGGTGCCTTTGGTGCGACTAACTAGGTTTGTCACCTCCTCAAAAGGACGCATGAGCCTACAGGCATTGCGCATGAGCGTCCAGTAACGTGGCAAAAAAATACCCAGCTCCGCAGAGGCTGTCCTAGCACCCCGGTCATACAAATACTCGTTGACTGCTTTTTCTTGTTGGAGCAGGCGGTCGAACATTAGGAGTGTTGAATTCCAACGTGTCGGGCTGTCGCAAATCAAGCACCTCACTGGCAGGTTGTTTCGCCGCTGAATATCTGAAAAGTGCGCCATGGCCGTGTAGGAACGCTTGAAATGGCCACACACCTTCCTGGCCTGCTTGATGATGTCCTGTAAGCCTGGGTACTTATGCACAAAGCGTTGTACAATCAGATTCAACACATGTGCCATGCACGGCACATGTGTCAACTTGCCCAAATTCAATGCCGCCAACAAATTGCTTCCGTTGTCACACACCACTTTGCCGATCTCCAGTTGGTGCGGGGTCAGCCACCGATCCACCTGTGCGTTCAGGGCGGACAGTAGTGCTGGTCCGGTGTGACTCTCTGCTTTCAGGCAAGTCAACCCCAAGACAGCGTGGAATAGCCCCTGGGGAGCTGGGGGGGGGGGGTGCAGTTGGTGTGGAGCAAGACGCAACAGCAGAAGAGGACTCAGCCGAGGAGGTTAGCAAAGAGGATGGGGTAGGAGGATAGAGGAGGTGGCAGCAGGCCTGCCTGCAAGTCGTGGCGGTGTCACCAACTCCTCTGCAGAGCCACGCATTCCATGCTTGGCAGCCGCCAGCAGGTTTACCCAATGCGCAGTGTAAGTGATATACCTGCCCTGACCGTGCTTTGCAGACCAGCTATCAGTGGTCAGATGGACCCTTGCCCCAACACTGTGTGCCAGACATGACATGACTTCCTTTTCCACAATAGAGTACAGGTTGGGGATTGCCTTTTGTGAAAAAAAAATTCGGCCGGGTACCTTCCACTGCAGTGTCCCAATAGCGACAAATTTTTTGAAGGCCTCAGACTCCACCAGCTTGTATGGTAAAAGCTGGCGGGCTAAGAGTTCCGACAAGCCAGCTGTCAGACGCCGGGCAAGTGGGTGACTCTGTGACATTGGCTTCTTATGCTCAAACATTTCCTTGACAGACACCTGACTGTGGGCAGATGAGCAGGAACTGCTGAAGGTGAGAGGCGGAGTGGCGGGTTGTTGATAGGGGGCAAGGAGGACAGCAGTGGTTGACGTGGCTGAAGATGCTGGACCAGGAGGAGGATGGTGGCTTTGAGTTTGTGTGCTGCTTTTACTCATGTGTTGATCCCATAGGCGTTTGTGATGTGAGATCATGTGCCTTTGCAAAGCAGTTGTACCTAGGTGGATGTTGGACTTCCCACGACTCAGTTTCTTTTGGCACAGGTTGCAAATGGCATCGCTGCTATCAGAGGCAGACACACAAAAAAATGCCACACTGCTGAGCTTTGCAATGACGGCATTCTGGTGGTGGCAACAGCTTGCGTTGATTGGCGTGCTGTCTGGCTGACCCCGGGTGCGGATACATGCTGTCTGACTGTGCCACTAGCTCCTTGCGATGACCTCCCCCTGCTTCCAACTCGTCTCCTCCTCCTCTCTGTCTCCCCATCTGAACTTTCCCCCTCTTCTTCTGCTCTTCGAGCAAGCACCCAGGTGACATCCACGGACACATCGTCATCATCAGCCGCTTCACTTGACAACTCAGCAAAGGCAGCAGCAGCAGGTACAACATCATCATCATCATCACAATGTACGTCCATGTGTATAATGCTGCCTGACTGAGACATATCCCCATTATCTACATCCTCTGGCACTAATGGTTGTGCATCACTTATTTCTTCCAACTGATGTGTAAATAACTCCTCTGACAGATCAAGTGAAGCGGCTGTGGTGCTAGTGTTGGTGGTGGTGCCGGCGGGCGGGCGAGTGGTAAATTGAGAGGTGCCCGAAGCTGAGCTGGAGGAGGATGGTGCATTAAGGTTCCGAGCGGAAGCTGTAGAAGATTAGGTGTCCTGTGTAAGCCAATCAACTATGTCCTCAGAATTTTTTGAGTTCAGAGTACGTGGCTTCTGAACACTGGGCATTATTCTAGGGCCAAAGGAAATCACAGCACCACGACCATGACGGCCCCTGCGGGGTGGCCTGCCTCTGCCTGTCATTTTTTTTTTAGATTTGTGGTACTATGCGTGCAAGCTGCTGTGCCACCATATATATGAGTGGTGGGCACTGCAGTGGGCACAGTACACTCTGTGGACCTGACACTCACTGGCCGGCCAGGCAACTGCAGTTATAAAAAAAAATATATATATTTTTAATTTGCAAGCTGCTGTGCCACCGTATATATGAGTGGTGGGCACTGCAGTGGGCACAGTACACTCTGTGGACCTGACACTCACTGGCCGGCCAGGCAACTGCAAATATAAAAAAATATATATATTTTTAATTTGCAAGCTGCTGTGCCACCGTATATATATGAGTGGTGGGCACTGCAGTGGGCACAGTACACTCTGTGGACCTGACACTCACTGGCAGGCCAGGCAACTGCAATTATAAAAAAATATATATATTTTTCATTTGCAAGCTGCTGTGCCACCATATATATGAGTGGTGGGCACTGTACACTCTGTGGACCTGACATTCACTGGCAGGCCAGGCAACTGCAATTATAAAAAAATATATATATTTTTAATTTGCAAGCTGCTGTCCCACCGTATATATGAGTGGTGGGTACTGCAGTGGGCACAGTACACTCTGTGGACCTGACACTCACTGGCAGGCCAGGCAACTGCAATTATAAAAAAATATATATATTTTTCATTTGCAAGCTGCTGTGCCACCGTATATATGAGTGGTGGGCACTGTAGTGGGCACAGTACACTCTGTGGACCTGACACTCACTGGCAGGCCAGGCAACTGCAATTATAAAAAAATATATATATTTTTCATTTGCAAGCTGCTGTGCCACCGTATATATGAGTGGTGGGCACTGCAGTGGGCACAGTACACTCTGTGGACCTGACACTCACTGGCAGGCCAGGCAACTGCAATTATAAAAAAATATATATATTTTTAATTTGCAAGCTGCTGTGCCACCGTATATATGAGTGGTGGGCACTACAGTGGGCACAGTACACTCTGTGGACCTGACACTCACTGGCAGGCCAGGCAACTGCAATTATAAAAAAAATATATATTTTTAATTTGCAAGCTGCTGTGCCACCATATATATGAGTGGTGGGCACTGCAGTGGGCACAGTACACTCTGTGGACCTGACAGTCACTGACAGGCCAGGCAACTGCAATTATAAAAAATATTTTTTTTTTCAATTTGCAAGCTGCTGTGCCACCGTATATATCAGTGGTGGGCACTGCAGTGGGCACAGTACACTCTGTGGACCTGACAGTCACTGGCAGGTCAGGCAACTGCAATTATAAAAAAAAAATTTTTTTTTCAATTTGCAAGCTGCTGTGCCACCGTATATATATCAGTGGTGGGCACTGCAGTGGGCACTGCAGTGGGCACAGTACACACTGCGGACCGGTCAGCTGTTGTACACTGCAATTATGACAGAGGAAAAAAAATATTTTTTAAACTGAAAGGTACTGTGCCACCCGATATGAGTGTGGTGTGCACACAGTGCAGTCTGTGGTGGGTCTGTGGCCTCTCACACACGGCGGGCAGGCAACTGCACAATATATATATATATATATATATATATATAAAATACTCAAATACCAGCCCTAAAAAGGGCTTTTGGGGTGCTGTCAGGATGCTGTCCTTACAGCAGGAGTGGACCGAGAACACTATCTATAATCTAATAAGACTAACAACTGTCCCTATTAACAGCAGCAGCAGCACTCTCCCTGCTCTCACTACTAACACTGCTTCAGAATGATCTAAGATGGATGCTGCCCTTGCTTTTTTATAGGAGGTGGGAGGGTGTGGGAGGGAGGGTGTGCTGATTGGCTGGAATGTGTCTGCTGACTGTGAGGTACAGGGTCAAAGTTTGCCTCAATGATGAAGTATAGGGGGCGGACTGAACATCGCATATGTTCGCCCGCAGCGGCGGACGCAAACAAGCGATGTTCGCTGGGAACTGTCTGCCGCCGACAGTTCGGGACATCTCTAGTCTTGGCCACCGTGCTGCAGCTCAGTTTCAGGGTCTTGGTAATCTTCCTATAGCCTAGGGCTAGGCCATCTTTATGTAGAGAAACAGTTATTTTTTTCAGATCCTCAGAGAGTTCTTTGCCATGAGGTGCCATGCTGAACTTCCAGTGACCAGTATGAGAGAGTGAGAGCGATAACACCAAATTTAACACACCTGCTCCCCATTCACACCTGAGATCTTGTAACACTAACGAGTCACATGACACTGGGGAGGGAAATGGCTAATTGGGCCCAATTTGGACATTTTCACATAGGGGTGTACTCACTTTTGTTGCCAGCGGTTTAGACATTATTGGCTGTGTGTTGAGTTATTTTGAGGGGACAGCAAATTTACACTGTTATACAAGCTGTACACTCACTACTTTACATTATAGCAAAGTGTCATTTCTTCCGTGTTGTTACATGAAAAGATATAATAAAATATTTAAACAAATGTGAGGGGTGTACTCACTTTTGTGAGATACTGTGCATATATATATATATATATATATATATATATATATGTATATACATACATAGGGGTTGATTTACTAAAACTGGAGAGTGTAAAATCTAATGCGGCTCTGCATTGAAGCCAGTCAGATTCCAGTCTTTTTTGTCAAAGCTTAACTGAACATGCTGAGGTTAGAAACTGATTGGCTACCATGCACAACTGCACCAGATTTTGCACTCTCCAGTTTTACTAAATCAACCACATAGGGCTATAGTCTGAACAGTTACCTGGCTGAAGCATTTGTAGACTGCTTTGAAAGTTACTACGGGTTGATTTCCTAAAGAAAAATAGACCATTTACTTTGCAAGGGAAGTTGCACTTTGCAAAGAATTGTTCCTTTGTATGTGAAGCGCTGTGTAAATTGACAGCGCTATATAAGTACATGTATTATTAATAATAATAATTATTGAAGTGTGTTTGGCCACAATAATCTGATCGTATTGTGTCCAATCAGATTATACGTTCAGAAAGAGCTACATGATAGTACAATTTATAGGTGAAGCGCTGTGTAAATTGACAGCGCTATATAAGTACAAGTAATACTAAGTGCCGGTTCGCACTTCTGCAATGCGGGAACCCTGCGAATCCACTGTGCATTGAAATCGCATGGCAGTTCACACTGCCATATGCGAATCGCTGGGGGTGTCAATACAAAGTTAACGACAACCCCAGATCAGCTCGCATATCGCAGCGCGAACTGACAGTTCACACATGAATCGGATCTCACTGGTGTGAACCACCATGCGATCCTATTCTGCTGCGGACCCAAAAAAGGGTCCTGTGCAAGTTCAGTCCGATTCAGATACAATCTGTATGGCTGAATTTGCATCGCACAGACATCGCATGTGATTTCAGGAGCAGTGCGCTGCGAATCATATGCGATGTCTGTCATCGCAGAAGTGTGAACCGGGGCTAATAATTATTGAAATGTGTATGGCCACCATAATGTGATCGTATTGTGTTCAATATGATCCAATCAGATTGTGTTGTCAGAAAGAGCTATATAAATGTACAATATATAGGTGAAGCGCTGTGTAAATTGACAGCGCTATATACTGTAAGTACCTGTAATAATAATAATTATTGAAGTGTGTATGGCCACCATAATGCGTCCAATATGATCCAATCAGATCATATGTTCAGAAAGAGCTATATGAATGTACAATATATAGGTGAAGCACTGTGTAAAGTGTCAGTGCTATATAAGTACCTGTAATAATAATAATCATTGAAGTGTGTATGGCCACCATAATGTGACCGTATTGCGTCAATATGATCCAATCAGATTATATGTTCAGAAAGAGCTATATGAATGTACAATATATAGGTGAAGCACTGTGTAAATTGACAGCGCTATATAACTACAGGAAATAATAATAATTATTAAAGTGTGTATGGCCACCATAATGTGATCGTATTGTGTACAATATTATCCAATCAGATTGTATTGTCAGAAAGAGCTATATGAATGCACGGTATATAGGTGAAGCGCTGTGTAAATTGACAGCACTATATACCGTAAGCAGGGCCGCCATCAGGGGGGTACAGCCCATACACATGTATGGGGCCTGGGCATTCCGGGGGGCCCCAAACAGGGTAGGGTTACCATCTGTCCTTGCAATACCATTCAATTGTAAGCTCTGCCAATCCCTTGCAGACTGGCACTATGCAGGGGGTCCTGCCCCTCACTAGCCCTCACACACAGCTGTAGACCCTGCCCTCCCCTGTTCTCCGGCTGTTCACACCTGGACAGGAGGGGCAGCATTTACTAAAACTGTTCACCTTTATTTTCCTGGGATGGAGGCGATGGAACTGGAGAAAGAGGAGAACATGGGATGAAAGAGGACATGGGAATGGAGGAGAAGTAGGATATGGGACTGGAGGAGGATGACGACATGGTTGGTGGGCCCTGAGGAATGTTGGTGGTCAGGCCGGGGGGGGGGGGGCAGGCTTAAAACTGTGTTAGGGGCCCCAAAATTTCTGATGGCTGCCCTGACCGTAAGTACCTGGCTGTAATAATAATAATTATTGAAGTGTGTATGGCCACCATAATGTGATTGCATTCCATCCAATAAAATCCAATCAGATTATATGTTCGGAAAGAGCTATATGAATGTACAATATATCGGTGAAGCGCTGTGTAAATTGACAGCGCTATATAAGTACAGGTAATAATAATAATTATTGAAGTGTGTATGGCCAGCATAATGTGATCGTATTGCGTCCAATAAAATCCAATCCAGATTATATGTTCAGAAAGAGCTATATGAATGTACAATATATCGGTGAAGCGCTGTGTAAATTGACAGCGCTATATAAGTACAGGTAATAATAATAATTATTGAAGTGTGTATGGCCAGCATAATGTGATCGTATTGCGTCCAATAAAATCCAATCCAGATTATATGTTCAGAAAGAGCTATATGAATGTACAATTTATAGGTGAAGCGCTGTGTAAATCGACAGCGCTATATATAAGTACATGTATTAATAATTTGTTGAAGTGTGTATGGTCTCTGTAATATGATCGTATTGTGTCCAATCAGATTATATGTTCATTATATGAAATTATGATTGTATCTTAAATATTGATTGATAGTCCCCTTCCCTGTGCATGGCATATGAATTGTATAGGTTGGCAGCCATAGGTTGATCAGAAAGGAAAGTGAGTATAGCCACCATACAATCAGATTTGATAGTGAATAGGCACTGTTGTGTAGAATGTAACATTGTAGAGAGTGATGATGATAATGGTGACAGTCTGTGTCCATTCCTGTAGTGATCGGTACAGAGAGAACACAGTGTAGCCTTGACATCTCCGGGCAGTCAGTGGGTGTATCCTGCTAGTCCTCAGGGTGGGAGCAGGGAGGGATTCTCTACAGGACAAGGGGATTTGTGACAGCAGCATCGTCCTCCTCAATCTCCAGCCTCCCATCCCCTGGCTATCACCCGATCACACCCCACTGACAGATCGGCCGCTCCCCCCTGTCCCCTCGCTGTCATTGGCCAGCTGTCAGTCTATAGAGAAGAGGATGATGGGAGTGTCAGTAGCATGGACGGTCGGCATCCCCCTTGTTGGGGCCCCGGTGTAACTCGATGCACGCCGCTCCGACTCCCACTATATTGTCCTCTCTTGTTTATGGAAGCCTCCACCCACCGGCCCACCCTAGATTTAGCAGATCATGTGATCCCGGTAAGTCATTTGCAAGTACAACAGTTCTGTGTGTGTGTGAGTGTGTGTGTGTGTGTGTGTGTGAGTGTGTGCCCCATTCATTTCCTGAGAAGTGTGTATGTGTGTGTGTATGAGGAAGGCACAGACAGGGGACTCTCTCCACCAAACCCTTTCCTCCTGAGCTCTGCAGCTCCATCTCAGGTCTGTGATCCTTCATTTCTTATTTCCATCTGTCCCAACCATCATCACATCTCTTAGCATTTCTCCTTTCATTCATCACAAAACTCCATCCATCTCTAATGTTCATCTCTATTGACTAATCTGTGTGCTGCTTAGAGGTGTCCATGTCTATTGGAGGAGTTTCATTACTGACTATATATTCTACAATCTGATTGTACAACCTCTTTTTTTACATCTACCTAGGCCTGATCAATACAAATGTTTGTCATCATCTAAAATACTTTTTGATTGTACAACCAGATTGCATAGTGTATGAGCAGCCTGTCATACCCAGCCCACCCTCCTCCTTTCTACATTCATCAGTGTTTACCTGGTAATGATGATGACCTGTCACCTTAGTAAAAGTAGAGGGTTGGCCTATGGCTGTCATCTTTCAGTGGCGGTGGACGTAGAGTTGACAGTGAATAAGTTTGCATGTTGATTTGCTGTAATGGAATCGGCCACCATCTGCCTGTAATGAGACCACCGAGGGCTGACCCTGTGACACGAGTTGGTGGCGATATAAGGTTTGCAATGGGATCTGTTCACCTTCTGTGCGATCATCCTTTGTGTGCCCCCCATCCATACGTTGTATGCTGGATGGTCACTATTTACAGAGATGGCAATGGCTTGGGTATTTATGACAGTACATGGCTTGTGTTGATTGTTTAGAGTTTTGTATCAAAACGTGATTGTGCTTGTTGGTAATCCTTGTTTTGAACTAAAAATAAATACAGTTTTTTTTTTTCAATGGTGACATAACTTTAACTGTATATATAGCACAGAAAAATAGAGAAGACCATACAAAAAAAAAAGATCATGCAAAAAAATTGTTTATAGGTGCCCTGAGGAATAATGTATGATCAAACTCGATAGATGATGACCCTTTAAAAAAATATGCTAGATGATGACCCTTTAAAAACTGCTAAACGATGACTCTTTAAAAAATATCCTAGATGACAACCCTTTAAAAAAAAATGCTAGATGATGACCGTTTTAAAAAAATGCTAGATGATGACTGTTTAAGAAAAATGCTAGATGATGACTGTTTAAGAAAAATGCTAGATGATGACCGTTTAAAAAAAATGCTAGATGATGACCGTTTAAGAAAAATGCTAGATGATGACCGTTTAAAAAGATGCCTGATGATGACCCTTTAAAAAAATTGCCTGATGATGACCGTTTAAAAAAACTGCTAGATGATGAGCCTTTAAAAAAACTGCTAGATGATGAGCCTTTAAAAAAACTGCTAGATGATGACCCTTTAAAAATTGGCAGATGATGAGCTTTTAAAAAATGCTAGATGATGACCCTTTAAAAAAAATGCTAGATGATAAAGCTTTAAAAAATGCTACATGATGTCCCTTTAAAAAATTGCTACATAATGACCCTTAAAAAAAAAAAAAAAAATGCTAGATGATGACGCTCAAAAAAAAAAAAAAAAAATAATAAAATGCTAGATGATGACCCTTTAAACAAAAAAATTGCTAGATAATGACCCTTAAAAAGGTAGATGACCCTTAAAAAAAAAAAAATTAAATAAAAATGCTCGATGATGACCCTTTAAAATAAATTTGCAAGATGATGACCTTTTAAAAAACAAAAAATTGCTAGATGGGACCCTTTAAAAACTGCTAGATGATGCCTATATTAATATCTGAAGAACATGGCTAGCTGAAAGCACCTATCCTAGCCGTGGAGAGCTGTACAGAAATGACTACAGCTTCAGTCTGCAAGGCTCCCACCGTTCAGCCGCCTGGCGATTACATCATGAATATCATTAATAATATTTAGCTCTAGATGCATTTTGCAGCATGCGTGAAGTTGTTTGGGTTCTTGCTGCTTTGTAATTGTTGACGTAATGCCAAAGTCCAAAAAAAAAAAAAAAAAAGAAGTAGAAGGTACGGATGAGGAGTGACTTAATTCATAGATTGTATAGGCACTACAAAGAGCTGTGAATACTATCCATAGACAAATGCCGCTGGATACATGGCTGGGGTAGACAGCTGAGCACCTTAGTGTTAGCTGCTTACATTCAGCTGCTAAAAGCTGTGTTCCATTGGAGGCATTAGTACACAGGGAAATCTCTAATCTGGCTAAATGCTCATTGAACATAGCTGTTTGGTTGTTATCTGTTTTGTAACTGTTGAAGGATATTTAAAGGCCAGCTAAGTCTTGGATGGATATTTAGTAGCCTAGTCTAAAGCTATCCATTAATTATATAGGATGGTTCCAGCTCAGTGGTTTGCATCTCTCATGGAAAAGGGACAACCCCATTTACAATACAGGGCGATGCTAGTCTGGGCGCAGACAGCTGTCACTCCTGAGACGTCACCCAGCTAATCCATTATGACTTGCGCATTCTTCTCCCCTTCTGTTTAGAAGAGCGCTCCATTTCGTCATTTATTTGTTATCGTGCCTGTACGCGCTACGAAGCCATGTGATGTGATGACGTATTGCGCTGTTTACACTGCGAAAAGAAAAATGTAAATTCCTCGTGACAAGGAATAGTCCAAAGATGGGGATTCAATGGAAACATTGTCATTATAATAGGATTTTTCTTTGTTGTAAGTGCAAAGCGCTGTTTTTACAGTCATCTGTGCTAAATGCCGTAGAGAACTGAATGGGGGATGTCTGCTGAAAGCCTTTAGTTATTCATTTACAGTCACAAATATGCTGACAGCTGAGGGAGGCGCACTATTTTATACTTTTCTCACTGCCAGTCCTGATTACATAAATGACAGGTGCTGATTTTTAAAACTGACACTGCCTTTATTGATCACCTTTAAGTCAAGACAGCACATCTGAATGATTTTAAGGGATATGCTAGTCAGAAGTTGATGTTTTTTTTTGAAGTGACATTAAACATTATCCTTATTCCAAAAATAATCCATACACATTGTCTACCTAATTGGCCTGTAAGCTATTTTTCATAAAATTGTTTCTTACTGTGTTTTTCCTCCTCCTTGTAATGTCCTTTGTGGGGTTCTGAACATTTCCTTTTCCCCCTCACATTTGTTAGTTTAGAGTGAGAAGTGCATGTTAGTGCACTCATAGTCCATAGGCGATCTCAGAAGTGAGCAAAGGAGGGTGGCTTCATTCCTACATACAGTGAGACCATGAAGAATGAACGTAGCTACACTCTAACACAGGGGTCTACAAATTTTCTAAACAAAGGGTCAGTTTACTGTCCTTCAAATTTTAGGGAGTAGAAAGCACCCTGGTGTCAGTGAGAGTAAACAATGGCCCATCTTTGGTATTAGGAGGAGGAACAGTGCCCCATCATTAGTATCAGTGAGAGGAATAGTGCCCCATCATTGGTGTCAGTGGGAGGAATAGTGCCCTATCATTGGTGTCAGTGGGAGGAATAGTGTCCCATCATTGATGTCAGTGAGAGGAATAGTACCCTATCATTGGTGTCAGTGGGAGGAATAGTGTCCCATCATTGGTATCAGTGAGAGGAATAGTGCCCCATCATTGGTGTCAGTGGGAGGAATAGTGCCCCACCGTTGGTGTCAGTGGAAGTAATAGTGCTCCACCATTGGCATCAGTGGGAAGAATAGTGCCCCATTGTTGGTGTCAATAGGAGGAATAGTGCCTCATTGTTGGCTTCAATGGGAGGAATAGTGCCCCATAGGTGTCAATGGGAGAAGTAGTGCCCCATGGTTGATGTCAATGTGAGGAATAGTGCCCCACGGTTGGTGTCAATGGGAGGAATAGTGCCCCATTGTTGGTGTCAATGGGAGGAATAGTGCCCCATTGTTGGTGTCAATGGGCGGAATAGTGCCCCATTGTTGGTGTCAATGGGAGGAATAGTGCCCCATGGTTGGTGTCAATGGGAGGAATAGTGCCCCATAGGTTTCAATAGGAGGAATAGTGCCCCATGGTTGGTGTCAATGGGAGGAATAGTGCCCCATGGTTGGTGTCAATGGGAGGAATAGTGCCCCATGGTTGGTGTCAATGGGAGGAATATTGCCCCATGGTTGGTGTCAATGGGAGGAATAATGCCCCATAGTTGGTGTCAGTGGGAGGAATAGTGCCCCATGGTTGGTGTCAATGGGAGGAATAGTGCCCCATTGTTGGTGTCAGTGGGAGAAGTATGGCCTCAATTCTAATTAAAGCAAGCAAAGGGCCACATCTGACCCAGGCCGCAGTTTGCAGACCACTGCTCTAACAGAAGTTTAGATTACAGCAGCAAGAAAAAGGAATTTGGAGATTTAGAGTACATAAATGAATTGAGTTTTGTTTTTGTAAACCAGAGTTAAGTGTCTCTTTAGGAATTAGGTCTGACTCAATTTTAACCTAATATTTTAGTTTAGGATAGATACTACCAGATTAGACAAGCCCCTGGATGCATAAATTGCTTCTGGAACACTAGCAGTATGATTTTTCCATAGTAGTTTGTATCTCCAACCCCTCCAGATAAGACCCTCATAGAGATGTTAGTCTCTCACAGCTCTCCAATTATATTTTACATTGGGTGAGCATGATACTCGAACTTGGTTATGCAATCACTGATACAGTGGGACTGATTTTCGAATTCTACTGCAGACATTTCACAATGCAAATCCTTGGTTAATTGGTTTGATTTACTAAAGGAAAATAGGTTGTTCACTTTGCAATGGAATTTTTGCTTGAATGAAGTGACGCTCTGCTGACTTCCATTATCCAATGAATTGCAAGCTAAAATATGTTTTTTTTTTTTTTTATTTCCTTGCATGTGATTGGATCTTTTTGCAAAGTGAAAATTCTGTTGCAAAATGAACAGCCTATTTGCCATTAATAAATCAGCTCCTTGCCAGCAGTCACCAAAAACTGAACTATCCTTGTCCTGTAATGGATTGTTGTTCTGCTGTACTTGCAGACTCAATTATTTCATCTTTCAGTTGTGGGTAGATCTGACATCTGACAAGCTGAAGTACCTGCCACCTGTTTTTTACTTTCTATCAGTCGATGTGCAGGATCTCACTGTTGGGGTTTCAGCCTTTGCAGGCATCTCGCAGTATTAGTTATTTGCAGTATTTAGTACATCTCCGCAATACATGAAGGTTTCTCCATATTTTATCCATTCAAAAACCATGCAAGTACATAAAAATAACTGGTTGGTTTGCCTAAAATTAAAGGAGTTCCTAACTTCCTGTCTGGGATGATCTCATGAGGCCATTGCTGCTCTAAAATCTTATGAGCATTGTTGGCCCTAAATGCTGAACTATAGAACTTTTCTTATCCCTCGCACCTCTCTGCTTCACTCCATGTGTATAGCTCCCAACTGACCCTAATTTCAGGGGACTGTCCCTGATTTGGAACCAGGTCCCTCTGTCCTTCTTTCCTCCTCACGTTTTTCTAATTTTGGTCTGATTTATATAGTTGTTTATAAAATGCACTTTTTATCTTTCAAAAAGTGTTTCCCAGTCCTAATTCGTTCATCCAATTTCTAAATTGCTACATCTATAAATTTCAAAAGCTAGTATAAAGGAATAGTAGTGGTAAAAAAAGTAGTTGTGGGTTTAACTAATCATTTTTTTGTATCATTCTTCTTAAAGGGGGCGTGGCAGGGGATGTGTCCTATGCCTGAACATGTTTTCTAGAAGGTGTCCCTCGTTCAAATTTCAAAAAGTTGAGAGGTATGCATGTACGCACATTGATGTATGCAGTGCTACTTCCTGGACTCTCAAAAGTAATTCTAAACACTGTAAATTTGCTGCAGCTTTGCATCGTAGCCAATCAGTTTCTAACTTCAGGTTGTTAAATTAATTTTTGACAATGAAACCTGGAAGCTGATTGGTTTCTATGCAGAGCTGCACCATATGTTGGACTCTGCAGTTTTAGTAAATCAACCCCTATAATTAGGTAAAGACTCTTGTGAGATGTAGTTCTGGGGGCATGACTACCTTGATAAGAACTGAGATCCCAGCTCCCACCATGGCTTCTGATCTCTTACACCAGTGGTTCCCAAATTTAGTCCTCTAGCACCCCTAACAGGTCATGTTTGCAATTTCCTTCTCTTTAAAGAGAACCCCCTGCATCTCTACTCTATAAACATTTAAACCTGACTAGAGAGGAAATACGCAATCATATTTACAGTAGAACCATGTGACTTTTTCTTCATACTTGCCTATTACCTCACTATTTCTGCTATGCCTCTGTGCTGCCTGTGTCCCTGTTCCCGCGCTACCATTTTTAAAATGGCCATAATACTGTATATACTAGGGATCAACCGATTATCGGCAAAGCAATATATCGGGGGCCGATATGCACTTTCCCCAATATATCGGAATATGCCGATATTTCAGAAAGTGCTTGTACCGGGGTGATGCCAGCAGCTAGAGACATCACCCCGGTAGTGGCATTTATAGCCGACGGTTGGTTGTCTTGTGATGACAACCGATGCGGCTGAGAAGCCACTCTGCTGACATTACAAGGAGCAAGAGGGTACGCCCCCCTCCTGTCGCCTTCCGCGACTCAACCGGGTCTCCCGTCCCACCAGGAGACCCGGACCAGTTTCCCCAGGTGCTCAAATAAAGTAGTGGTCTTTTATAAACATACCATAGATTACACGGAGCGGAGGGAGCATGGGAGGAGCTGGAGTGCAGAAGGCTGGAGGGGCGGAAATCAGTTCAGCTGGTGAGGTGGAGCTGGGTGGAGCTGGATTGCAGACAGCTAGAGACTAAGGCAAAGTTCCGATCAGAGCCGAGTGCCTAGTTTCGGCACAACACCGGGTAACCAACCCTCACGGCCGCTGTCATCGGCAGGACACCGCCGAAGACCCGATCAAAACCGCATTCGGCTCTGATCGGGTCTCCATGTAAAAACCCTGAAGTGATGTTATGACGGGTACTCGGTGCAAGATTAAAAAAAATGACAACACACTTGGCTGTTTTGAATGCTTTTAAGTGCAGAGGAGGGGTTTGGGGTCTTTTAGACCCCCAGATCCCTCCACAACAGTACCTGTCAAGTGCTAAAAATAAAAACAAAAAATGTTTTAAATGTACAAAAATATCTGCCAATATCGGCTGATACTGATATTCAATTGCCAAAATATCGGTGTCGGCAACGAAAATCCGATAACGGTCGATCACTAGTATATACACGAGATGTACCGTATGACATTGTGCGCTTTATCTAGCACATGCGCCTTATAACAGTATAGGTATCTGTTGGGGGAAAAACCCTTCCCTGAGATCTCAGGTACAAGATTTCCCTGAAGACAATGGTGACGCTGTCTTCCTAGGGGGTATTATTGTGGCCGGGGCCATGTCACAACTGCCTTCAGAAAAATCAAAAAGTAGAAGAAAAAAAAAAAGTAAGTAAAGTACAAAAGGTTTAAAAAAAGTGTTAGGTGATTTCACATTAGTATTACTGACTAGTGACTTAAGTAATAAGCTGGCAATCATGGTAATGTGAAATATAGGGAAAGGGGGGGAAAGGCCTGCGTTAGGCCAGTGTGCATGGGCCAAAAGTTCTGGATTGTGCAAGGGATATAAAGGGATGTCAAATTGGGAACACATGCACCCCCAAATTCTACACAAAAAACAGCAGCAAACCGGGAGAATTGTACTGTGCTAGCCAGGAAGATCTACAAGTTGAGAAAATGTACTGTAAAAGCATACTTTCTATCGACTGACTAATAAATCTCAAAATGTAAGCTTTCTGAGCACTAGACCACTTTATCAGCTATATGAAAAAATAATATTCCAACATAATACTATACTCTTATTGTAAAAGCACTCAAATTGCCATTTTCACAGTTCAGGCCCAGGCAGCTCGCAGCCTTTCGGGCTTCTAGGAATTAGAAGTCAACTCGCGCCACTCACGTAAACCTCACCTGACCTGCCAGTGCCCTCCATTTCCCAAGAGGCTACATTTAGTTCATAACACGCCATTCACCTTTGTTCTTCATCAAATCAGGACTGCAATGCTTGACTGGGAATATAATGCACCACTGGCATATAAAACATCCATTTCACCATATTATGTAGGGCCAATGAAGATGTAGAAAGCTCCAACTTCAAGAGTTTGGGGCCTGCATACAATATGTGCAGGGACTGCTAACAATTAATCTATTTCTTGGTTAAATCTATTTTTATTGACCCATTATACAAGGGGAGAGGGGAAAGTAACAGAGGTCTAGGGCAATGGAGGTTTTAACAATTAAATACATTAACACCTCAAACCCTTCAAGAGTATTAAAGTGTTATCTGGAGTACAGCTTGTTCGATCCAGTGTCCTGTGTCCACATATTAGACAAGCTAGGAGGTAGATCATGAAGGTTTGGTTCTTACAAACACTGACCCAACAGGGGTTAAAGGTAAGTGGTGGGGAAAAGGACCGGGATTATGTAAGAAAGCATAGGGTCAACTGGGGTCTAATGTCATAGGGACATTGCATTCTGACAGGGGAGCTGGCAGGTTTCAGAATACACTGATCAGTGGCTGCAGCTGATTCCTAAAAATGCCTTCTATTTCTTTCAGCTTCCTTGGTTTCTCCAAATCTCCAAGTTCCTTGTTTTTTTTTGTTTTGCTGCTGTGATCCAACTTCCCGGTAGAGGGTGGCTATGTTCATTTTCAATGGTCCCACTCTATATAAGAGTGTAACCACCCTCACGTGTTCACTACTGAGATGGACCAGGGTCTATAGACAATGGGATGTGTAGTGTGCATAGAGCAGTGTACATGACTGCAAGGAACACCCACTGCTCATTCCAAACAAATCGAAGTGAAAGGGAAAAGCAGAGGTCCGGGAACTTACAGGGGACAATACAAGGAGGCATAAAAATACAGCAGAAAACAATTTAAAGTGGTTTTAAACCCTTACATATACCCAGTGAAGAGACTATCCTCAGGTGATACACAGATGAAACATATCCTCCTACATAAGTTGTACCTTTCTATCTACAGTCTTCTCTTCTCTATGTCAGTTGTTCAAAGTGCGGAATTTATAAACTTGTCTGATCGTTCAGAAAAAAGGTGGCAGAGAGCTGAAGTTATACTTTGCAGAGAGCTGAAGTTATACTTTGCAGAGAACTGATTGGAAGGGGAAGGGACACACCCCTCTTCTTACAGTACACAGGAACAGATTTGAGGCTGTCAATCTGCTGGGGAACCTTCCCCGTCACTATTTTTCTCTTGGTGCCAGGAAAACTTGGCAGAAGTGACCCATGCGGATAGCAGAGGAACAAAGCAACAGACAAAAATGACACTTAGAGCTTTTAACTGTGACAAGTACACACTATAGAGGGATATGCTTTGTTCATATTTCATATCTGAGCTATACAACCACTTTATTTAATAATAGATTACAGGGCCGTTAAGTAGTAAATGTGTGAGTATATTTGGAAAAATAGGAATATAATTTTGCATCACTTAATTTTAATTTTTTAGTTTTGTCAGAACCTTCTTTTTCTTTTTGTACCTTTTTTTTAATTAATTGGTAAATTTGCTAAATATAATCCAGGGCTAACAAAATATTTTTTTTATGTAATGTAACTCGTTCTATCAATCAAATAGAGTCCAGAGACGGGTAACATAAATGGTGAAGGGTTTGGGGGATAAAACATACTGAGAGCGACTTCAGGAACTTAATATGTACAGTCTGGAGGAAAGAAGGGGAAGGGGAGACAGGACTGAAACCTTTAAATACATCAAGGGGTTGAATAAGGTTCAGGAGGGCAGTTTTTTCAATATGAAACCAAAATAAAGAATACTGGGGCATGACCTCAATCTAACTAAAGGAAAGTTCATAACTAATCTTAGTAGGTATCATTTTACTGAATAGGTAGTTGATCTTTGGAATAAACTTCCAGCAGAGGTATTGAGACAGTCAACAGTATATTGCTTCAAACATGCTTGGGACAAATGTATATATATAAAAAAATAGTTAACGAAGAAAAAAAAAAAAAAAAGATATATATATATGATATATAATGTGCAGACTGGATGGACTGCTGAGTCTTTTTCTGCAGTCACTTTTCTATGTTTCTGTGTAAGCCTCCATGGTTTCTGTTTTGGATGGATAGGCTCCGTAGTGCACTGGTACGCTGATGACAGTGTTTGTACATATGTAGACTTCCATTGACCCAATTAAAAGCAGCGGTCATCAAGTTGTTTTCCATGGCTTAGCTGTTTGCAGCCATGGGGCCATCCACCCTAAGGAGTCACCAACTCTATGGTCTGTGCTTGGGCTATTTGCGCTTATACCAGAATGGTTAATAAATGAAAATATTAGGCTGTGTTCCCTGCAAAGCAAATGTCCATTTATTGTTAAATAGTTTACACTAGGGTTCAAGAGAATTTACATATTTTCCATTTGGGTATTTTATTTTTGTAAGGGGCAAGCTGTAGATTTAGTATTTTGTTGAGCTGTAGAGTATATTCACACTACAGATGATAAGAACACAATGAAATTCTGAGTGAAAGAACAAATGCTTCTCCTTTAAAAGCGCTCCATTAAAAGGCCCCGTCTGTCATTCTTGACACATGACATCCACGATTAGTTTTATTTCACATTTGATTCCCTACTAATGTTGCCGGGGGTGTTGTTCTACTTCGTGCACACTATCCGTTATGGATAATATTCCAGCAAATTGACGTTTATTTTTATTACACTGTGTACAAACAACCTCGAAAATTGACTCTGCGCAGTACACACAGAAAACAATTTCAGACAAATGGCAATCATTTCCCGTGGCTGTATGGAAAGCATTACATGTAACTAAAATTTTATTGACCTGAGACACATGATTTGAGAACTTTCTTAAAAGCAAATCCAGGGAAAGTAAATAACTGATGCAAAAAAGTTACATTTAGTAACGCTGTGGAGCAGAAAAACCACATCCGTAAAGATTGCAATGTGTTACAGTTAAAATTTTACAATTAATTAGAATCCATTATCTGTCCTTGCATGACTTGGCCGTGGATTCTCAGATGATGGCTTCCTGCAAAAGGTCTGCCTTTGGTTTTAGCTGGAGGGTGACTAGGACACCTGCCGTGTGATTGTTGTCCCATTGTGAAGAGCCACTTCTGTGACATTCTACCTTCATCCTCTTCCCTCTGTTTTTAATCCGCTTGTGCCCTATTATAGTTTTCTGATAGCACGGGAGTGTTCAATGGACACTCTTCCAGCAGAAAAATGTTCAATTTTTCTGCAGACAGCGTTGGAAATTGGTAGAAGAACTGCAGCTTCATAGGATTTCCCTCATTTAACATGAAAGTATAGAAAAACTGCAAAATATACAGTTTGAAGCTGAAGTTTAGGTATGATTTTTCTTGCATAGTCACATGGACCAGTTTAGACCAATGTAAATATGTATATCTAATACCTGATCAATCACTATGGAAGCTTCAAATCACTGTGGTAGTCACCACTACTACAGTGATGGCAGAGTCCTGTGCCGGCTGCCCTTCTGTAACCAAGGGGTAAGGAGTCACCATTCATAGAAAGCCTTGTATTTTATTTTTTTTATAAATACAAGGCATTTTCTAATTTAAAGAGGTGGAGTGGAGAGACGGGAAGGTGATATCAAAATATCTACCTCATTCAATCAGGGAAAGCCTAAATGGTGGCATTGCCAAGCAAGCAAAACCCTGTGGTTACTATGCATGAGGGCAGCCACTTGGCACTAGACCCTAAAGACTGCTGTCAGCGTTAGGAGCAACTAGTACAGTGATTTTCCGTTTCCACTACATCAGTCAGGTATGAGATATGCATATTTGGACCAATGTAACTATGCTATAAAAATCATACCTAAACCTCAGAATCAATTATAGAATAGAACAAAACACCCACAGCGCTCAAGTGAGGAACATAAAAACCTTTTGTGTTCCTAGTCTTCGGTGGTTGCCCAGGATATCTGGTGCTTACTATGCTTTGCAGCCCTCCTCAGACTGGGGAAATCCAAGACACTGAATACACAAAAGAAAGAAAGTCACACCGGCCTAGTGCATTATTATTATTATATAGGATTTATATAGCAGCGCTTTATCCAAAGATCTGTTTATTTTGTAAGGAAGAATAAATAACAATAACCAGGAGAAGCTCCAACCAGAACAGTTAACACATGCTCCAGTCGGTTCATATGTTGACAAGAGAAATTGCAGATTCCGACACGTTTCGAGGGTGATTAAAGTTTTTAGTCACCAAAGAATTTCCAGTATGGGCTCGTTCACACTGAGGGGTTGATTTACTGAAACCAGAGAATGCAAAATCTGGTAGCCAATTAGCTTCTAACTTCAGCATGTTCAGTTAAGCTTTGACAAAAAAAAAAAAAAAAATGGAAGCTGATTGGTTATTATGCAGAGCTGATTTAGCACTCTCCATTTTTAGTAAATCTACCCCTATGTGGGATAAATGCCACTTTTCCCCACTGGGTGAGCATCAGTCACCAACATGTGCCCTATTTACACCACAGTGTTGTTGTAATGTGCGGTGCAGTGCAGAAACATTTCGGCATGCTGCATTTTCCTGCAGCACACTGGATGGCACTACATGTCACCACACTGCAGTGCAAAACACCGTGTTCCTATGTGGAAACAAGCATTCAGTATCACTTTGTGCACTTCAAATAACGTTTAAAAAAGAAGTAAACAAGACAGTGCACTGAAATGCCCATTGTACTGCCCCCTTTACCGCAGCTCACTGCAGGGCAAAAGTGACAGCTGTCCGCATTTAGTGCATGCACAGTGTGAGTGAACCCTTAGGTCTCATTCACCCAGGCATGCACCATAGGACATTTCTAAACGCATAGAAATGCATAAAATCAAAATATTACAGCGCTTGCTCAAACACCATGAAGTTTTAAAGATGACCTAATTAATCATAATATAAAGTCTTTCAAAAATAACTTATAAACGAACAAAGTACTGAAGTGTTTCATGTAAACATGCCATGAAGTGTAACACCCCCCCCCCCCCCCCTGTATCCCCACTCACCAGAAAAAATGGACCCACAGCTTTTCAGCCTGGGGGTCAACCAAGCTTGTGTCTGGTGAAATGGAATCCAGATCGCTTTAACAATTGAACCGAGTCCCAACAACTGGTAATCTTGGGGTAACTTAGTGACCTTCAGACTCAATGAGATAGATAGTACTCATAGTGAACTACAGTGAAATAAGCATTTTATTGCGCAGAATAAAACTTAATTCCAGGATCTGCAGATAATACAGGCATAGAGACTATATAATAGGTTTTTCCTGGGTCGCAGCAGTGGCGGGCGTTCCACGGAGGACAGGAAAAGCCGGAAATGTGTCAACGCGTTTCACCCCTTCCCCAGGGCGTCATCAAAGGACATCATTTTCAGTCTATCTAACAGTCTATTTATACGTATGAGAATGTAGCCTGCCACTTGGTTTAGCCAGTCAAAAAGAATCATCATAGAAATGGGTTCAATGATTTTAGTTGGTTAATATTCACACTGCCCGTTTACTTTCTTTTAGGTGCATTTACGTTAGCTGTGTTTAGAAAAAAATAGAAATAAATGTATCCAGGGGCAGATTAGGTACTCGGAACACATGTAAATGCACATTAACGCAAGTACAGTTAGGCCTCATGCACATGTGCCTTCTGCTTTTATGCCGGACAAATTGATCTAGGAATTAAAAGGACTCATTCATGTGGGCGTACTTATTCATACACCCATGAGAACGGCTGTCTTAGCCCGCATGGGATGCACAGGTGTTCTGTGTATTCACGGGCATGCAGTCCAATCATGTTTATTGGGATACGGCTGCTGCACAGACACAGCTGCTGGTTCCGATTGGACAGCCGTGCGGGTGCTTGTCCCTGAATGCACACTGTCTGCATTCAAGGAACATGCTGGTCAAATTGGGACAATCTGTGCAGCCGCCGTGTCCCAATAAACATGACTGGGACTGCCTGCACGTGAATATACGGAACTCCTGCATTTTGACGCAGTTGAACAACTAGGTCTGAATTCAGCCATAGTAAAGCATTATGTATTACTTGTGGTCATTGTAACAGCCAAGCAACTAGCATTTTCAAGAGGAAGTCTGTCTGTTGGGTAATTTTTCTGCCTATAAATGATCATTTTTGTATTATACCTCTTTTGAATTGTTGTTAATCAATATAGTTGTACAAGAAAGTAGTTCATGGAAAGATAAATTTTTACTCCATTTTGGTAAATATTTAATTCAATCCTTAAATCGCTATAAACTTTACATGAAAGGACTTGGCTTTAGATTCTACCTCAGAAAAATAATTATATTGTGAATAAAACATAACTGTACAGTGATGGAGTTTCCATCTGAAGGCCAGAGGTTCAATGTACTGATAAGCCCCCATATTTGCAGGCCATGTTATCACATTCTGTTTGACTATTGTAAGGAAGGGTCCGTTTGTTTATTTTCCTGGAGCTCCTTTATTTGATATAAAGAAAATGTTAAGTCTAATCTATATATGGGATAATTTATAATAAATTCAAGTTCATCCATGATCCTCTACAGTTTCCTGCTTGTGGGAAATCTGAGCTACCACACAAGTGAACGCTGATAAAGGTTTTACATCAGGCCTCGACAAATCCCGGGCGCCAGGTCGCATTTGCGACTAGAATTAGCGACCTGGCGCCTGGGGTGCCCTGCAGGATGTGTCCTGTCCCTTTTGCGCCCCCCACCTCCTCTTCGAGTTCACGGACTTCCGCGGCGTCCAAAAATTTAGTCCCCGGCTTTTCGGCCTTCTTCTGTGAGATGAGAAGCTAGGGGAACTGGCGCCCTCTTGTGGTGGCCAGGAGTAATGCATGTTCTCAATGCCAAAGAGGAGAAGAGAGGGAATTTTTTTAAGGCTTCATCTCTCTGTCCAGTTACCTTTGCTTAAAGGTAAGTGGACAGGGAGTGTGGTTATTATTATTAATTTATTTTTTAAATGTAAAAAAAATAAATAATTTTTTTTTTAATTATTAAAAAAAAAAAAAAATTATATATATATATATTTTTTTTCCCCCTCATCGCCGTGCCACAGCCGAAGGCCCCTTTCACACGGGCTGTCTGATCAGGTCCGCCTGTCAGTTTTTCAGGCAGACCTGATCGGACCCTTCATTCTCCTCTATGGAGCAGTAATCTGCCGCCATCTGACCCTGCCCGCCAAAAACAGACGGATGGTGGTTCTATTTTCTATCCATCCCATGGATCGGATCAGATGGCATTGGATCAGATGGCATCGGATGGAAAGAGACAGACAGTCTGTTTCCATCCAATTGCGCTATAGAGGAGAGTGGGGTTCTAGTCCTATTTATGTGTAAATTTAGTATCCGTTTTATTAAATAAAGCTTGGTTGTTAGTTTAAAAAAACAAAAAAAAAAAAAAAAACTGGCTCCTAACTTTTTTAGCTGGCTCCTAGATTTCAGGCAAATTTGTCAAGCCCTGTTTTACATAATTAATCTGGTTGAAAAAAAACACAAGTTTATCTAGTTGAACCAATAAAAGGGTAAAAAGATACCCTAATAAAAAATAAATAAATAAATATTAAATATACACAATCCTATACCCACAGTTGATCCAGAGGAAGGCAAAAAAAACTCCAGCAAAGCATGATCCAAATTGCTACAGCAGGGGGAACAAATTCCTTCCTGATCCCCCAGGAGGCAAGCTGATATTTTCTAAACCTACTTTACCTATAAATGTTAGTATACAGTTATTTTATGTACATTTAGGAAATAATCCAGGCTGTTTTTAAAACAATCAACTGAGCTGGACAGAACTTGCTCTTGAGGGAGTCTAATTCACATTTCCACAGCTCTTACTATGAAGAACCTTTCCGTATTTGAAGATGGAATTTATTTTCCTCTAGGTGTAAAGAGTGCCCCCTTGTCCTTTGTGATGACCTTAAACACTCAACACCAAGTTCACTATATGGACCACTTATTTATTTATACATGTTGATCATATCCCCCCTTAATCTCCTTTTTTTTAAGAGAGAATAAATTCAGTTTCTCAAATTTTTCCCCAGAGCTGAGCTCCTCCATGCCATCAATTTAGTTGCTCATCTCCAGTTCCCCCGATTTATTTTTGTGAACTAGTGCCCAAAATCAAACTGCATATTCCAGTTGAGGTCTTACTAATTATTTGTACAGGGGCAAAACAATGAGGTTTTAATTGTTGTTTTTTATCTTTACTATGACATTTTATTATTGACCTCCAAGGCTCCTGAGGAAGTAGACCGTTGGTCCAAGAAACGCATAGAGAATTCTGTGTCTTCTCATTAGCTACCTTTGATTAATAACTGCTATTGATATGATTTAATGGCTGACAGATATAATAATCGTGTAGATGTAGAGTTAGGCTGGCCATACATGTTCAATTCTCTTGTACAATTTTCTGTTAGATTTACCAAAAACCATATAATATGAGGTCAAAACTAAACAACACTTTGTATCCAATTAGGCAGTTCTTTGTACTACATAGTTGAAGGTAAATTTAAACAAAATTATACAGAAAATAGTATAATGTATGGCCAGCCTTACTATAATTGATACTGCCCTATATGATTAGCCTTTATGTGGTTTTATTAAAAATGTAGGATATTTAATGAATAGCAAAGATAGAATAAATAAAAAAATCATGTATTTTTAAAGTGACCTATGACATGATTTGTTTAGTAGATGAAACACTCTCTTAGCTCTTTTTCTGTACAATGATAACTTTGAGGACAGCTCTATGCATGGTTTGCGTTAAAACTGGTTTTAAATTAGTTCACTTTTAAATGTACATGCTATCTGTTTATATTTCTAGTTTTTATTGGTGAGATTTGCCCAGTTTATTCTGATCCCTTCCTCAAGGCAGTACTGTTTGTGGAATAGACTCCCTCCAGAGGTAGTTCTGGCTAGCTCACTAGATTGCTTTAACCACTTTGCCACTGAGTACCGTAGTACTACTGCGGCAAAGTGGCTCATTATCGTCTGACGACGTAGACCTACGTCGTCAGACACTCCCCCTTGTGGGCGGCGCTCGCGCGCCGCCGGAGGCTCGCTCCCCCTGTATTCAGTCACAGCGGGAGTCGGGCCAGGGGAGGAGCAGCGGCGATCGCCTCTGCTCTTCCCCGATCGTCGGGGATCTAGAGTGGAGATCCGCCCGCCTGTGTAAACACAAGCGGGCGGATCTCCCAAGTGACAGGGAGTGACAGATCGGAGTGTTCAGCATAGCTGAACACTCCGATCTGTCCCTGGCTCACACAGTCACCTCCCCCCCCACACGTCAGTAAGCACCAGGCATACATTAACCCCTCCCTCTCCAATAAAATTAACCCCTTCCCTGCCAGTGTCATTTTTACAGTAACAGTGCATATATATAGCAAAGTGTCAAAAATGTCAGTCAAGGGTCCGATCTGTCCGCCGCAATGTCGCAGTCCCACAAAAAAAACGCAGATCGCCGCCATTACGCGTTAAAAAAAAAACACCAAAAGTGACAGAAATCTTTCCCTTTGTTAGTAAACGCAATAACTTTTGCGCAAACCAATCAAAATACGCTTATTGTGAATTTTTTTACCAAACATAGGTAGCAGAAAACAAATTGGCCAAAAATTTTAAAAAAATTTGATTTTTACATTTTTTTGGGGGGAATTTCATATAAAAAAATGTGGAAAATATTGTTGTTTTTTCAAAATTTACGCTCTTTTTTTGTTTATAGCGCAAAAAGTAAAAATCGCACAGGTGATCAAATACCACCAAAAGAAAGCTCTGTTTGTGGGAAAAAAAGGACGTAAATTTCGTTTTGGGTATGTCCCACGACCGTGCAATTGTCAGTTAAAGTCGCACAGCGCCGAATCGCAAAAAGTGGCCCAGACGTAAGACAGCAAAATGCTCTAGTGGTAAAGTGGTTAAAAAAGGCCTGGATTCTTTCCTAGGTGTACATAATATGAATAGGTACTAATATTTATAGGTAAAGTTGATCCAGGGAATATCAAATTGCCTCTCGGGGGACCAGGAAGGAATTTTTTTTTCCCTTCTGTAGCAAATTGAATCATGCTTTGCTGGGGTTTTTTCGCCTTCCTCTGGATCAACTGCAGGTATAGGATTGTGTATAAGCGATTGTATGGTTGGGTTTTCATTACTGTTTTTTTTTTTTGTTTTTCATTGGTTGAGCCAGATGGACTTTTTTTTTCAACCTGACTAACTATGTAACTATGTTTATTCTGCAAGGTGGTGAAGCCATTGGAGAACCATAAGACCAAAACAGCACCATAACGCTCATAATATTGGTCTTAAGATGTGTATAAATCTAAATCTAACCAATTGCATTCTCCAATCTACAGCACCACTACAGACCCTCACCTTCTGGCATGCTCGGACATTACGGGTTCCGGATCATGTGGTCCATCTCTGCTCCAAAAATGTAAGATAAGAGTCGCACTCTATCATTAGCTCATCCTGGTGTTATCCTACCCTTGTGAGCAAGCCCATTGTGGTGATAAAGATGCAGTTTTTTTTTTTTCTGGGTGGAGACCTTATGTATGCAGTTGCTTTGTCGAGAATAGAAGGAAACACCAGGATGAGCTAGTACAGGAGTGCGACTCTTGTGTTTGCAACACAGGAAATTGCAAAATCCAAAATGATTTGCACAGCTTTACTTATAAAATGCCTTGTGCAGTCAAAAAGTAGAGGTTACAGTTCTGAAAGGATGAGTTTGTTTTATATGCAGACCTTTTGGATGGAAATTAGAAGTTCAGAATATGAACATAAACAAAAGTAAAGCTGCGCTGTATGTGACTGATATATAGATAAATATATATTCACTAATATAAATGTGCACACTGATAAAAGTGGTAACCAAAAATAAGTGAATAAGTGTACACATTAATAATCAACTAATAAAGTGAGAAATTCAGATAAGTGCCCTACACAATGACACAAGATAGTTCTAGTAATAAATGTCCCAAATGCACTCGGTGTAGAAGTGTATAAGAATACAAAGTCCTCCACCACAGCAGTAAAGATAAGTAAGGGATTCTCCTCCACGGTGCGTATGTTAATAAGGCATGCCAGTGCGCTTACCAGATAATGGTAATAAATGAACCTGATCTCAAATGGATCCTGATGGGGGAGCTGATATGGGTAAGAGATTACCAGGAACCGTCACTGGATAAATGTTCAACCATATATCACACTCAGACCGTATATCTCATAAGCAATATCCATCCAGGGGTTCACATACAGGGAATAAAACAACTTCCATAGTGCAATATATAAAATCAACAATTTATTGGTAGAAAGAAAGAAACTCATATTTCGTAGATAAAAATAGCGCTAAATTCAAAAAAGCCAGCCAGATACACTGTTGCCCGTCCTTCCAGGTTTTGCGTGGTGACGTCACCATGCAAAACCCAGAAGGACAGGGGACAGTGTATCTGGCCAACTTTTTTTAATTTAGCGCTATTTGTAACACAACACCAAACACTTAAAGCAGACTTACCAGCAGCGTTTACCATTCCTGAGCCTCAAGAGGTCTGGAAACATAAGGGTTGGCCATTCAGAGAATACTGAGGAAGTCGTGAGCCTACAGCTTATGACACAATGCGTATAGGGGGCGGAGACTCCAGATGGACGTGACTCGGCACTCTGCACAGGACGCGGTCCTAGTGTGTCTCACACAGTACGATCAACCTGCACAGTTCGCACAACTTGATGTGCATGTACATGTGAGTGTACCGATTCACTTTTATTCTAATAAACCCAATTTTAAGCAGAGAGCACTAGATCTTTTTGTCCCCTTTTTTTCCATATGATGTGTATCGAGTTTTTGAAGTAGGAGGCAAGCTGATTTATAACCCTCACAGTATTTCAACGATACTCCAGGATACGGTGGCGTGCCCCTGTACATCCCTATAAGGGAACCAGTCCAGTCGCATTTTGACCTAGTGGTAAAACACTGGTCAGAATATGAGGTGAGAGGCCATCTGTATGGTGAAGGGATCACGTGCACTTTATGTATTATCCTGCTACACACATGAGCACCTTTGGGATTTTGAAGAGACTTTCTATTTCATTGGATGCACTTTATGGACTGTTTTATGCGTCTATGCAATAAGTGATTTGTCATGTAGTATTAATATTGAAAATTATATTTGCACTATATTAATATTTTTGGTACTTGAGCACATTGCCATTTGTTTGCTAATTTTGCACATGGTATATTACCTTAACGGTTGAGTGAGTAGTGTTTACACGGTATTAGGAATAGCACTTTATTCATCTAAGCACCTTATTAAGAAATTCAGTATTGCACCTTCATTTTTTAGCACTTTATTATAGCTTGAATTGCACATGTTTTGATCAAGTGTCAGTAGTCAGTATCCATGTCTGCTGTGTTTACAATGGCAGACCAATGTTCTGTCTCCACAGGGAGTGATCACGGGTGCCCAGCGGACATTGCGGCCGCCGGATCCGCTGGTTGGCTTCCCCTGTAGCCAATTGGCATGTGCGCGCACCTCCAGTGGCAGTCGTGCGCCCCCACTAGCGGTCTCGCGAAGCGACGTACAGGTAAGTCGTTTCGCGGGACAGAGCCGACCTGCCGCTGTAAAACTACGGCGGCTGGTTGGCAAGTGGTTAACGTCGGAGCAAGTGTAAATAAGTCCCAAAAGTCTTTATACCTGGTGGAACCCATCCTTTCCATAGCTTGGTGAGCCTTAACACCAGCCAGCATTATCCTAGATATCCAGCTAAATACTATTTATTCTTTTATGATATAGATGTATCTTTATATGAATTATTTACATAACAAGGGCTCTTAAAATGTTCTTCATTTCTCACTGTCACTTTAATAATGTGTTGGTGGAAATCATTAGCTGATTAAGCTGTTTTTCCTTTGTTGGGATCTTTGTATATGTCTGTTCTATTCAAGTATAGTGGAGGGATAGTAGAAATAATGAGATGGTGAGGGTGTAAGAAGAGAAAGTGAGGAGATCTCCCGTGTTATATTTCCTGATGCTATTCTTCCCAGGGTGTACATTTCACTTTTTCATCCGTATTCAGTCACTGGAAATACGTCTATTTTTAGACAGAACAACCTATGTACTCTGAAGTGCGCCTTTGTTCTTTTACCTGCCTGCTTTTTTACGTGCTTTCCTTTATTTAGCTTAGAATTATGAAGAGAATGCAAGGGTTTGTATGGGTGAAGGGCCCAATCCATATAAGGGGGTTGCAGTGAAGAGAAGAGGAGCATAGAAGAGGACCTGTCACAATTAATCTGCTGCTTTATTGGTCTGTGTACAGAGTAAATAAGTTGTAATGCAGGCTTAGAATGACTGGTTACAGCTTTCATTAGACCAAGCAGTATAGATATTGACAAACCAACTGGTTTAATTAACGTTTTTTTTTAGGGGTGTGAAAGTGGTTTAAAGGATCCATTTTAATTTAACTTTTGCTGAATATGGGCAGATTTTTTGGTATTTTGTATTTTGCAATCCTCGGTGATAATACAAAAAAGCATCTACTTGGTGATACCAGCCAAACAGAAATAAAAAACAAAATAAAGCAGCCCTAAAGTGATTTATAAAACAATAAAAGTGCAACACATGAGTGACCATATGCAATAAAATGAAACCATCTATACATAAAAATTTGTGAAATATATGTACATAATAAAATAGTCCAATGAAAAAAAGTGCATCAATCCTTCCAGAACGATGCAGTGCAGCTAAAAACCATAGAAGGGATCACCACCACCAACACCCTCCAACACACGCCTCTTACTCAATCAGCAAGATCATAAATTATATTGGTCTGATACACTCAAGCAAGCAGGCAAATAGAAATGATCATCACAGGTGGAAGACATATAGATGACGTCATCATGCAAGAAGAGCCGTGAGTGAGCGGTGTTTGGATGCTGACAGCTTGTTGGAACATATTGCCATATGTGTCTGCCTATGACCTTTATAAGGTAATTTTTGGCCATCTTTTTCCTAATAAACACTTCAGTGATTTTGATGGACTTCGCTATGGGGGTATTTTTTGTTTATCCGTTTTTGAATTAATATGGGATCCATCGCCTATTGATGTACAGTATGTCTTCCACCTGTGATGATCATCTCTACTCACCTGCTTGCTTGAGCGCATTAGACCATTTAATTTATGGTCCTGCTGATTCGATAAGAGGCGTTTGTTGGAGGGTGTTGGTGGTGGCAATCCCTTCTATGGTTTTCGGAAGGATTGATGCACTATTTTTTATTGGATCATTTTTTTATGCACATATATTTCACTGATTTTTATGTATAGATTGTTTTGTTTTATTGCATATGGTCACTCATGTGTTGCATATTTATTGTTTTTTATATCACTTTAGCGCTGCTTTATTTTGTTTTTAATTCTGTAAAATCGCTCCATTACAAATCTTTAAGGAAGATGCCTTCATTATACAGTATTTGCAGAGCAGAGTGCTCTGAATAGATCAAATTATAGCCTATTCACAGCAAAGTAGTAAAATGACACTGCAAGAGACTAGAGGATGATGGACTGACTCAACTGGCCATCTGCTGGCTGCAGTGGTAAATAAGGAATTATGGTTTTCTTTTTTAATTTGTAGTCCTGAAAATATTCAAGAAAAATATAGGTGAGTCAAACTTGTATTTCCAGCATCAGAAATAGACTTCCAAATCACGCAGGCTCCATACTTACTGCTACCATATAATCAATCAAGAGATATGGTGTCCAGATATAGTCAATGCTCTCTTTACTTGTATATCCAAGTGCACAAATTTACATAACACAATTAAGCAATGCAACCAAGTTTAAGCAATTAAGCAATGCAACCAAGCTCACACTCTTATTCAAGCCGATTTCAATTGCACAATTGGCTTGAAAAACAGTGTGAGCTTGTTGCATTGCTTTAAAGAGCATTGACTATCGACAGTGACTGATCTGGACTCCATATCACTTGATTGATACATACGCTATATTACCAAAAGTATTGGGACACCTGCCTTAACATGCACATGAAACTTTAATGGCATCCCAGTCTTAGTCCGTAGGATTCACTATTGAGTTGGTCCACCCTTTGCAGTTATAACAGCTTCAACTCTTCTGGGAAGGCTGTTCACACAAGATTTATGAGTGTGTCTTTGGTAATGTTTGATCATTCTTCCAAAAACGCATTTGTGAGGTCAGGCACTGATGTTGTAGAGAAGGCCTGTCGCGGATAGTCTCCACTCTAATTCATCCCAAAGGTGTTCTATAGGGATAAGGTCAGGACTCTGTGCAGGCAAGTCAAGTTCCTCCACCCCATCGCCCATCCATGTCTTTTATGGACCTCGCTTTGTGTGCGCTGGTCCAAATAATTTGGTAGAGGGGGGATTATGGTGTGGGGTTGCTTTTCAGGGCTTGGTCCCTTAGTTGCAGTGAAGGGAACTCCTAAGGCGTCAGCATACCAAGGTATTTTAGATAATTTCATGCTTCCAACTTCAGCATGAAATGGTCTAAACCATTCAACTTCATTAGAACAGTTTGGGGATGGCCCCTTCTTGTTCCAACATGACTGCGCACCAGTGCATAAAGCAAGAGCAATAAGCACATGGATGAGTGGGTTTTGAGTGAAGGAACTTGACTGGCCTGCACAGAGTCCTGACCTCAACCCGATAGAACACCTTTGGGATGAATTAGAGCTTTGACTGTGAACCAGGGCCTTGCTGTGTTCCTGAATTGACAGAATCACCACTGTTCTTCTTTAACTGATCATGGGTCCCTATTACTCCTGGCTTGCTTTCATAAATGAGTCACAAAGCCTGAGATCTGTTTTGGGAGAATAGATCTCCAATAAAAATTGATACGAGATTGATAAAGTACTGTACTTGTGTAGCAGACACATTAGCTAAAACTGATGAATCTGTAGAGGACTAAAACCTGCCAGATTATGAGAAATTTGTAGGGTTTGTACATACTATTCTTCCATTGCCTTCTCTATGATTTCTAGTGGATGCTAACACAGTATGTCAAGAGCCTTTATATTATTTTAATGTTAAGTTTAACAACAAGTGGGCTTATTTATAGATTGGCGTGAATTTTCTATAGGCTTTACATGAAATATGCTTGGCGAGAATCTACAAATCTACAATCACCTTGCGGTAACATTATTATTTGGGTGCTGTGATTGATAGTCTGGTCAAGTAATTCCACCTGTAATGAGTTACTGTACCTGGAAATTGTGCTATTTGTAGTAAATGTGCGAAGGATGGCCAGGTGGGGAGGAGATTTTACTGGAAAACTTAGGCTGCTTTCATTGGGAACTTGATAAATTATTACTATATTCAAATAATGTCTGATAGTACCAATGTTTTCACTAATTACAGCAATAGGGTAATACTATTTGTTTTCCATTTAGAAATGTACTGATGTTATTATGAAAGTTGTCCGTCATCATTTGTGGGAGTGTATAGTGCCTTGAAAAAGTATTCATGCCCCTTGAAATTTTCCACATTTTATCATGTTACAACTAAAAACGTAATCGCATTTTATTGGGATTTTATGTGATAGACCAACACAAAGTGGCACATAATTGTCAAGTGGAAGGAAAATGATAAAACCTTTGAAAATTAACTATCTGAAAAGTGTGGCGTGCATTTGTATTCAGCCCCCTTTTACTTTGATGCCCCTAACTAAAATCTAGTGGACCTAACTGCCTTCAGAAGTCACCTAATTAGTGAATATCGTCCATCTGTGTGTAATTTAATCTCAGTATAA